>NW_023494787.1:41971443-42571443 GCF_904425465.1 Colossoma macropomum
TTAACAGGATGTGGCTTTTAGAGCCATTAAATCTGGTTTCTAGTACTATAATGGTGAACAATTCTGACTCTAAATTTCTTTAGAAAGGCGCATTTCCTACTGAATCACTCTGAATGATTTTGTTTACATCTAAATTACTGAATGACTGAGTAATTTTGCTAAATCGGTGGAGTTCCCCTTTAACTTATTTTAACTTATTTTCAAACATACCGAATCTACAGAACTGTGCAAAAGTCAGAGACCACTCTTTATTTACGTTATTTAGTGTCATTAAGTACAAGTTATTTGAGGAGATATTTCTGAGGAGATTAGATATAAGATAAGCTACTTAGGAAGGGAAAGGAAAATAAGTGGAAAAAACAGGAGACCTCACACCTCCATCACCGAGTGTGTTTGGGATTACTTGGACCGTAGGAAGCAGAAAATGCAACCAAATTCTAAGACTGAACTTTGGAGGTGTGGAAAAATATCCCTGCAGATTTCTTTAAAAACCTGAGAGCAAGACTCCTGAAAAGAACTGTAGCTGAAATAAAGGTAAGCAGTGCACACACTAAATACTGAATTACTGCTGTTTTCCTGATACAGAAAATGTCCAGCTTGACTGAAAATAAAGTAAATGAGGGGTCTCTCTGATTTTTGCGCAGTACTGTATGTGTGTAAAATCTGTTAAGAGTTTGATTAAGTTAGAAAGGCTTACATTGCCATGACACAGATACGCTGTTCTCTCTGAAAAGTCCCCCGTGGTTTGGGACAACCTTCTGTATCTTCTGCTTTGTTGATACAGAAGCTAACTATGTACACTTTACCTCAGAGTTTAAGTTTTCCAAAGTGACTCCAAGTTATTATGTGAAATTGAGAAATCAGTGATAATGGATGGCCTACATTCTTCATAATGAAGGTGCTAAAAAGGGCTCTTTGGGGTAATGCCATAAAAACACATGGTACATTTAAATAGGTGGATCTTTAAAGAACTATTTTAAAGCTATTTTTAAAGAGTCTCCTCATAATGTAAAGGTTCTATATCAATATGCTAACATTTTTCCTAAAAACCTTGAAACTTTAAAAGAAAGTTTAGTAGTAAAAAGTCTTTACTCTTCAGTAAAAAGTACAGAATTTTCCTACACTCATCTAAATGTTTACAGTTTTAGCTAAGTCACGTTCAGATGATCATGCAATCATGTGGCCTTCCAAGCCAGTTATTTACAAGTGTCAAGTATCATCACATCACTTTTTTAACATCACACGCACTTTTAACAACAAATAAGCTCATCATGCCCTGCACTATTCAAGTTTAATAAGTAAAGGGAATCCTGGCTACATCATGAACATGCCAAAGTAGTTATCTGCCAGAGTTTGCAGGCGAACTGTGCCACTTTTCACCACAACAAAAACAGCATCACCTTTGTAAAGGTGGAACACACCACCAAGGTAGCTGTTTTTCATGGATCCTTCTTTTTTGAGTGGTTTGGAGTGGTCTCCATAGTAGCGGTTACGTAGAAGCTCGATAGGAGGTCCCGTGAAGCGCGACGAGGTCATCACCACCAAGTGGTAAAAGGAAACTTCATCTGCATCAAAGCAGAGTTTGGAGTAGATGTAGTAATAGCCCTCTTTCACAACCACCAGCTTATTTTCTTTGTACTCCAGCTCATGAAGTTCAAGGTTCACTTTAATGTTCCATGGCATGACTCCGTCTGCACCGGGACGTTCACTGCCAGCTTCACCATAAACAACAACGATGATAAAGAAAAAATAAGTAGTATTAGAACTTGAACTTGAACTGCACACAAACTGCAGTCTCAGCCTCCTCTGAGTTGTGTGAACAGATGGTAACAGCTCAGCAGTAAAGTGTTACTGAATAGATAATGGTGTTTTGCTGTGAAGACAGCAGATGTTAGACAGCCTTACCTGCCAGGTGTGCTAAAGGCTTGAAAGTCTTCTTAAATGAAGGTAGACTTGTCTTTGGAGGGACTGTAGAGTCTTCTGTGACTGATTACATAATGTTGTGATCATTTCCCACATACAAAAAAATAAATATTATATAATAATAAAAAAAAATAACATAATAAAATCTTTTGAACTGTTTCCAAACTTTTGGATGTTAATGTATCCCTGGCATATGTCCAGGGTTGGGTAGTAACATAATACATGCAGTGGTGTTACGTAATCAGTTACGGTTACAGTAAGAAAGACAGTAATCAGATTACAGGTACATTATTAAAACAGAGTGAGTACCAGCAGGACTGTCACCAAAATTAGTCATTTTACAGATAAATGTGTTGTATGAGTCGCGTAGATTTAAAGAGTTTTTAAACTTTGGGGTGGTGAGGTGGGGGGGCTGCTGCCAGGAGAGAATTCTGAAGACTCCCCCTCACAGAAGTGAGATCTGCAGCGTTTTCCTGAAGACATCTGGATCAGGCGTTCACCCTGATCTTCCACACTGACAGACTCTCCCACAGCAGACTGATCTGACCTGTTCTGGAACTCTTTATTCTTGTTTGTTGGTCCGTAAAAATCTACAGTTTGATTGATTATTAATCAATCCTTTAATAACCTTCACCTGCCAGGTTTAAACTAACAGTCTGAAACACTACAAAATGAAGTCTCGTAAGCAATAAACTTTCATTTTCTCATGTATGGTTGCTTTATTTCTTCTTTTCAATGATGGGTGCAAAACATTAATGTCTGTAAATGATCGTTATTCGTAACTAAGACAATCTGCCCCCTCTTAGTTTTCATGTGAAATCAATGCCTTATTAAACTCGTAGTACATGTTGATCTCTATGAACTGCTGACACTGCTGAGAGCTGATTAGGGAGCAGCTTTAAATTACCATCACCAGAGTCAGAGCGCAACGCAGCAACAAAAAACCTCATGAGTCAGTACAGCATTATAGCTGCTAAAACACACGTTGGGCAGTCACAATTTTTAGAATGACATCTGTTTGTGATTATTTTTGATGAGGGGTCTTTGATCTTTTGACTTCAACATGAAAAACAACAGGTTTTTAACAAATAAGGCAAGTAAAGAAAAGTCCCCAAAGTACCATGACAAGTCACAGCATGCAAATCAGTCAACCAATGTTACCGCCCCCTGAAGACGCTCTACTCGTGCTGCACTCATAGATATGAAAGCATACGACCCTGGAGAAGGGAGATAATCACACTCACATGCTGAGCTATATACCCCCAGCACCACTTCACAAGGCTGCGATTTGCCAGCTGTCTGTACCAACTGTAAATAACCCAGTTAATCTGAGCTTAGTTTGTAGTAAAGATGTTATGATTAGCACATTTATTGATAATGTTCAACGTATGATTAGGTAACCTGAAGGAGTCTCCATATAGCTGCTGATGTTGTATCTGATTCACGTTTCCCTTCACAACTCAAAGCCTCAGGCGCCGCACTCACTGAACAGAAATCAACAGCAAGCAACACTGAAACCATGGAAAGCAAAAAGGTTCAGGAAAGGTTTCCGTTAAATTGCCATTGTTACCGACCGTGTCAATCTGTAGTTTGTACGACCTTTCTTGAACTTTCTTTTTCGCTTTCTGCAGTTCCAGCGCTGCTTGCCGTTGATTTCTGTTCAGTGAGCGCGCGTTCCCGGGGCTCGATTTGTGAAGGGAAACGTGAATTTGAGGGGGAACTCTTCGGCGGCTTGAATCAGTGGCTTAAGACACACTGCCTGATCAGAAACACCTTCTCCCGTCGAAGATGGGGATGGTAGTGAAGAAAAATCGTCAGCCTTGTGAGACCTTGAAGTTGCAAAAGTACCGTTTGATTCTGTCACTCTCTATATTTTCTGGTAGCTCACAGTAACTAAAAAAACACAGCAGCCCAGCCCGCCCAGGTTCTCTCGCAGCCCCACCTCCAAGCCCGAACATCACTGCATTGCCCCTCCCAGCGTGACCCTCCCGTTTCTGAGCATTTTTCAAAGTTGAGCCAGGGGTGGGGTTAGTTACTCTTTAAAATTTTTGTGTTAAAATCACTCATTTTTTTCCTGTGGAGCAAACCTTGATTTCTGAACCTCAAGCTAAAGTCAAATTATACTGTTATACAAATTTGTCTTGTTTATGTCATGTTTCCATGTAGTGCTCCACTTCTTCACAAGTTCTTTAAATGTGAGATGAGTGACCGTTTCTGTTATATATTTAATTAGTTTCTGAGATTATAGACCCTTTAAATTGAGTATTTAATGTTGGTCCTAAAATAGGTCCTTTGAAAAAAAGTAAAACCTTTGCTCTATTGATGGTATGTGCATGACATTTTCAGTGATTACTCTTTGCTTTAAAGTGTGCTTAAACTAATGATTTAGAAGTGAATGTTTACTGTTTTATGGCTTTCTGAAAAAGATGGGGTTAAATCTCTGCACTGCAACACATCAGAGCCTTCAAATCTTTGGTGTGTGTTACTCACACTACAGTTCACTTTTGGCGACTAGGTATTTTTCTTACAGTAATGACTTATTAAAGGTTAAGTTATACTGACATACAACTGAAATAAAGACTATTCACACTTTTAAAGCTGCTAAATCTATTATAATAATTAAAATTTGAAAGGACTATTAAATGGTATAAACAAAAAATAGCAAGATAACGTTTTTTGCAAAGAGCATTCCTTACCTTTTCTTGCATCAGTTTGTGGAGTATCGTGAAAAAGCTCCTAAGACACAATATACATATATACATCTCATTATGATGTGAAAATATCTGATATTTAGTATCTACAGGGGTATTTTTCCACAACTCCTAAGTTCAGTCTTAGATGTTGGTTGCATTTAAGAAGGTAAGGTGTGTTTGGGTTGTTGCTTATGAGAATGTTAGTGTCTCTATGAAGAGTAACATAATGTTGGTGACTTCTTCAGGAACAGTTATTTTTTAGGAGGACACGCTTGTAACTGGTTGGTTTTAAGAATGTGAGCATTAAAGTTTTAGTAGGTGCACAAAAATAAAGAGTAGATAGACAAATTAAATACTGAACAATTTTATATTATAAATACGTCTCCCGCTTTTTTCTGACACTTAAAAGTTAATCATTTGTACTAAATGGCTGTTTCGGATGGAAATTAAATACACAAAAGGAAGGTCTCTGACTTTTGTGCAGTACATGCAGTAACAGTATGTACATGCAGTAAATGTGGGGCAGGTGCGAAATAGGCTTATTCTAACCAGGTCATCTGACCCCTGTATATGACTGAAAAGCCCACAGCATGTAAGCCAAGTTTCATCTGCTCTGGGTTAGTCACTCTGTGCACTTGTACAGGTTGCAGAGAGGAAACTGTGGCTCATGGGGGGGCTTCAAAGAAGGGGAGGAGTCTGACCAAACTAAAGATAACGTGGTCTTTCCGAGCCACATCACGAAACCCTGATAATTATCTCTCCAAAAAAGCAGAGAAACGGCCTGTTCTGAAATGCACTCAAAAAATAAACAGTTAAATGAATTTAATGTAATTATGCCAGACTTTGCCATTTAATCAGTTAGAATAGGATCATGTACAGTCTTTGTTACTAACATAAAATCTTGTTTTTTTAATGTCGACACTTATCAACAATCTTTTTGGTTATTTTTTATGTGAAGGTTTCTGGCTTAGCAATTTTGCAAAAAATCAGAACGTTTCATACTTTTTATTTCAAAATTTTTATTAGGTAGCTACAACGAAGAGAACTAAAGTTTGATTACTACAAATCAGAAATGCCATGCAAGATGAGCTGCTGCTCTGATATGTGAACAAATGAAAAAGAGAGCTGGAAAGGTGGATTCAAAAGAACTTCAAAAGGAGTGATAGCCTGTTTTGGACTTACTGAGCTGTGCTTGGTCGTGTAGAGGTGGTAGATGAAGCAAGCCTCCACAGTTATGCCAAGCAGAGCAATGGAGACCAGTACAAAAAGCATGGTCTGGATCATTCTGTTTCTCCGGCCGTCCATCATAAATCTCGAGGGATACTCAACACCTGAACTAGCCATGTCCACGAGGTTCTGTCCTGCAAACCTTGAAGAAGAGGTCAGAGCAGGTCCTCCAGCAGAGAAGCTGCTGAGCAATGGCCAAAGAGACAATGTAGCATGCACACACACCTATGCTGAGAGAGGAACTCATGGTGCAAACCTCTTAGTACTCCCAGCCAACAAAGTGGGTGGAGAGTTTGAGACAAGATGCTTCATCCAAGTGGCAGCATGTAAATACAAGTATTCCAGGAAATATGTCCAGTCCAGGACAAAGAAAGTTGCATAATTTTACAGAAAGACAAGCGAAAACTGCACTCTTTCTTATCCACATGCTTGAAGTCATTGAGTCACAATGAGAACTGACTTTTGTATTACTATCTTTATAGGTGTTTTATTGTTAAATTCAGATTAGTTCAATATAGAAAAAAGCTAGAAAAAACAGCACTGATCAACATGGCTGGTTAATCCCAAAACCAGCATATGTTGTGTTTTGGATGCTGGTGTGCTGGTTATACCAAACCTCCTACCTAGAGGTTTTATTTACGGTATACCGGTAAATATGTGCGACAGTAGAACATTTCGATAAGGTAGCACAGCTTGTCAGAGCTCCGCCACAGCCCGCCTTAGTTTCGTGCAGCTTAGTGACATCAAATTGATGCGCAGTAACGGTAGCGCTAGCTCACATGTAGCAATATTAGTATTAAGGCTCTTTAACGACCTCGTAATTCAGAGGATCCAGTGGTATTCAAGAGAAGACTGTTCACAGGACAAAACGTATGGGGTCCAACATTAACATTTTTATTTAACACGGTGCGATAAAGGCGATTTTTTGAAAACCCTATTCATTCTGGCCATAGAGAAACGGAGCTTAGACCCGGAGTTCCTAATATGGGCATAACGAGGACTACAGAATGACTACAGTGGTCTATAGAACAGTGGTGTAGTAATAGTGGGCATAGTGTGAGTTGTTAGCGAGACTAGCCAAGCTAGCACACAGCAAAATAAAACACTTAGCTGATAGAACAGCTTGTATTTCTGGAACACGTAATAATAATGTTAGAACATCTAGTGATACTGGTCGAACACCTCGTATTTGCAGAGTACCTTGTATTTGTAGTACACACTGTGGTACTGGTAGAACATCTCATATTTTTAGAACACCTAGTGCTACTGGTAGAACACCTTGTATTTGTAGAACACCTTGTGATACTGGCAGAACATCTCATATTTTAAGCACACCTAATGGTACCATTAGAACATCTTATATTTGTAAAACACCTAGTGATACTTGTGGAACACCTTGTATTTTTTTATGTATAGTGGTCCTGGTGGAACACCTCATACAAAAGCTTCTAAAAGCTCAGCTAGCTCAGAGACCTTCCCAGAACTGTGTTTCACTTGGAAATACATCACCATACGCAAGGAGAGTATAATTTCTGAAACATGGTGACATCAGTGCAGATTTTGAAAAACAAATGTAGTGACCCACTACTGGCTCACATGGTCGTGGGTGTGCAGGATGCCCCATGTCCCATGGCCGAATAAGCCAGTAGCAGGTCGCTGCATAGCCTCCTCTAAGAGAGACCCTAGGGGCACACCACCCTCCCCAGTCTCTCTGCAGCAGGGGTTATGGAATGTCCACTACATCGGTAAACAAACATGCCTCAATCTTGACCACGCGCTCCTCCAGTCCTCTTTCGGGGCTGCATCTTCTCCCTGACACACCATACCTAAATGAATAAGCACTGCGTCCTCCTCCCCATATGAAGTGGAATGAAGTGTCAATCTTCATGCTACTGGGGGTAGTGGCAACCGCAGCTGCACCTCCTCGTCCGCTTTCCACTTCTTCCATCACCCACTGCACCATTGATGTCAGCAAGAGTGCTGTTCATCTGCAAGAAGCATCGCTGGAGGGACCCCGGTCCATCCTGCTAGGTCGCCAGGCTGCTCCAGCAGCACTTCGTTTTCACCAGCCGCCATCCTCTGCTGAGTCTTGTGCTCTGTTTTACCCACTGTAAAACACCTGGTGGCCTGACCTCGCGGTCCTCCGTTTATTTTTAAGCTCATGCTAGCACTATTCTCCTCCAGACCACAAGGGAGCGCCATCCCACGTCTGACTCCAGATGCAACATTTTAGCAGAGAAGGAGATGCAAGAAATGATGTTTTTAGCGAAGGCTCTTGAACAGAGTAGGAGGAGAGAACCACAGCTGGCTGAAATGGCCAAGATACCAGGCAGGTTAATTCTAGCCATACACGTTTCGTCCATAGTAGACTTACAGACACACCTGTTACCCTACAGCCCAGCACATTAGCACACACATAACACATGTGCACTAATAACATTCACAACAACAATTGGTTTACAATAAAAGTCTCTCTAACAGCACCACAGTGCTTTCCAGGAACCTGTGTGTATGGCCACGCCTTCCACGTGTTCATGGCTGAACAAGCCACTAGTAGGTCGTTATAGTATGAATACAATAAATAAAATACAACCCCCCCTACAACAATCACATATATTTACATGAAACTCTAAATACTGTATTTTGAAGAACATTTGTTTTATGTTTTATGCTTTATGTATTGTTATTAGCTGATAGAGTTGTGTAACAATCAAGTAGGGGCTAAACTCAATGTAGGAGGCTGTTTTTTATCTGCAGTTAAAACACTCCAGCAGGTCCTTTCCAGAGTTTTCAGTGTACCAGTAGGAGTTGCTGTTCTGTTGTTTCATCCTGCATATCTCTTAACACTGTTGCCTTCATGATCTCATCACCAAGAGTTTCTGCAGCAGCAGGCAGGTTCTGTCATTCCTTCAGAGAAAAATGTCTAAATAAAGCTGATTTAGTAGATTCCTTCAGCTTTTGCATGGTTTCCTTGTGATGCTTCCTCTTCCACCATTAGGGACGAGCCAGGACACTGAATTCACTTTCCTTCTACCTGCTGGGCAAACTGAGTGTTTTTTCCCACCAATTACGAAGAACAGTGGCATGGAAGTACAATAACACGATAATGTTGTCAAGTGATAAACCTTGTTTGCCCACAGAGTTGATGTTCAAAATTATTTTGGAGTATAAAAGTACCTGCAGTAGAAAGGAAAGAGTGTGGAGTTGCATGCAGGCCATGCTCTGAGGAGAACATTTTATTTTTGGGCTGTAGACCCATACAAGCTCCCCCACTGTGAAGTACCATCCACGAGCATGCAGATCAAAGTTCCTTTTTTGTCATATTCCAGAACTCTGCAACTGCTTCCTAGCATATGTGTGTGCTGAGTCTATGCGATCCTGGAGCCAGTGGGCATACTCTGATCCTACCTGTTCTGATGGTGTGTTTGGGGGGTGACCAAAAGCCAGTTTAGCAAGGACACCTGATTTCCCTCCCCAGCATTAGTAGGGTTGGGGTGCACGAGGTTGAATCTGGAACTGTGGAGCAGCATGCTATGAGAACCAGGGCAAGTGCTTGTCCCAGTCATGCTGTTGTGTAAATGTTAGGATAGCTAGGTGTTCCGCTAGGGAGTAGTTAAACCTCTCTACCAACCCATCACTCTGGGGGTGGAGAGGGGTGGTACAGGTCTTTATGATTCCCAGCTGCTTGAACATGATGGAAAACATTTTGGATTTAAAGTTACACCCTTGGTCACCAGGTATAAATGGAGTGTTCCCAAACCTACTAAAAATCCCCTCGATGAAGGCATTAGTGATGGTCTCTGCCTTCTGTTCTGGCAACACATAGGCCTCTGGCCATTTTGTGAAGTAGTCCATGACAGCCAGCACAAAACGGTTTACAATAGCCCCACTGTGTCAACTCCTATCCAGGACTGCCCTTGAGGTTCATGCCGTACACAGGTCGCATCTCCTGCAGAAGTCCTCTACATCCTTCCTTAGCCGTCTCCAGTGGAATCTCTGTCAGAGTCGGTGACCCTGCCTCCTGGGAATGACAACTTGTCATCTCCTTTCTTTTGTCACTGGCTTCCTCAAGGCCTGCTGTAGGACACCATCCACTAACCACAGAGTGTCAACTTCAGCCCACAGTCCTTTTGTAAACGGGGACAGAGCCGCCACCTTTTCCCAGTGGGGCCACTGTTGCACACTAACCCACCACATCACTAGCTGTAGGTCAGGATCCTGCATCTGCTGTTCAGCCTACTCATCACTGTCCACCTCTTGATGCTTACAGTACTTGCATGCACTAGGACAGTGCACCAGCTTTACCACGCTGCTTGCCTGCACAGTGAGTTTTGGTAAACTCATAGGTCTGCAGCTCCTCCAGCCAAGAGGTCACCTGCCTTTCTGGCTCTCTGAAGGTCATTAGCCACTGCAGGGAGGCATAATCAGAGTGTAGAGTGAAGGCTCGGCACACAGGTAGTACTTATAGTGTCTGTTAGCTGAGACAGCAGCCAACAGCTCCCACCTCTGTGCATGCACCAACGTCTTGTAATAAGAGGCTCTAAAAAGGTGTTCTGCTCAGTGGGAGTGGGTCACACATATGACATGCACCTTGTTCCCTGTAGTACTAACACCTTTTTTGCCTATGCTGCATCCAAGAAATGTCAGTTCTTTGTTCAGGAATTTGCACTTCCCAGTGTTTAATTTCAGCCCTGCTGCCCTGATTCTCTCCAGTACTTTGCAGAGGTGAATGAGATTCCATGCACAAGTATGTCATCCAAGAAGACTAGGCACTACTGTTGCAGAACACCCTCCAGCAGCACGTCGCTGGAGCATTACAAAGTACGAAAGCAAAGGCCTCAAAATGCCATAGCCCCCTACCTGTGCAGAACTCTGTCTTGGGTCTAGAGCAGTGCATAGAACTCCTTCATTGTTGTTGGCAGAAGTCTGATATGGACATTTGACAGAACCTCACCACAGCTGTTTGTTCGCTGCCTGTGCTGCTCATTTGGCTAGGGCTGCAGTCATCTGTAACGTATGTGATGTGGACATAGGGGCCTGAAGTGTCCCGCTCACTGCAACCCTGGGAAGACTTCACCCCCAGTGGACAAGCCCTAGCCTGATGTCCCAGCCAGCCATGTGTCCAGTACCGGCAGCGGCGGTAGGTATGGCCAACCTTCAGATCAGTCCCATGATAAATATGAAAGGAATGTTCATGATCTTGATGTTACTTCAACAAAGTTAAACTTGGCCCATTTTGTAACCGCTTTGTTGAGGCAGAGTGCATGAAAACTTTTCTACCTCCAAAGGGGGGCATGACCACTGCTCTAGGGTCTAGTAACATCAGGCAAGTTAATGCATCATCGGTCAAACAAAGTATCAGCTGCAGAGCTTTCTGTTCATCAGACCTCTCACTCAACTTGGTTACCAGTTTAAATTGTGCATAGAAAGCCTCCCAGTTCCTTTTACCAGAGTATTTTGGAGTCTCAAAGCTTACCACTAGACGTAAGGTGCTGCAATCTATGTTTACATCTCCACCCGGACTTCCAGCTGATGTCGAAGAAGCTGGGAACAGCACGTAATAGTGGCTAGCTGCTGAGCTTGCTGGCACTTCTAAGCCTGGCTCTTCTTTCACCACCACTGCCCTCACACTGCACTCACAGGCAGTACTACTTAGCCCCGGCAGTTGTGATGCTCTTGAGGATACATAATTGCCTTCGTCCTCCTCTATTTTCACACAAACAGAGCGCTCACTCCCCTCTGTCAGAGCTATGTAACTTAGCTTAGCTGCCGGTGGCTGAATCATCAGAATGCCTCCACTGGTAAACCTTTACTGCTGAACACCAGTTGTAGCGTTCATTGCTTTTAAAAGAGACACAGCTTTTACACAAGTATGGTGCTTTAATTTATTATTATGCTTTTCTTATATCCAAGCATGATTGCATCACCTGTTTAAGATGTTTATGAAAATTTTGCAATGTTTCTAGTCTTAAATTGCCCTGTCGCAACTTTTTTGCGTCAGTTTCAGAATGAGCACATGTTCACGAAAAACAATGAAGTGTTGGTATGTTAGTTAGTGTTAGTGTTAGTATTTACATTTTACCTACTGTTCCAACTATTTTGGAATTGGTTTGTACAATTTAAAAGTCAGTGATCTTATTTATCATGAGCATAACACGTCATGAACATTTGAAGGTTTGTCCAGAAATGCTTATGAGGAGGGTCGAGTAATATTCATTCTGTAAAACACAGAATACGAAAGAAGAAAAAGACATGCATTTACATGTTTTCTCAGGGGACTTTGGTGCAGCTAGACGTTTACCTCATTCAAAAAGTTTCTTTTCACTGAAAGGCTCTAAATAGGGGTGAACAACATGACAATACTTTGTGATTATCATGACAAATTATGTTCACCCAGCAGGTAAAAGTGGCCCAATTTTCTCACCAACTCTGATTTTTTTGTTTGGCTGTTCACATTATCTTAATGTGACCTGTATGCAACATCAGTCTGAACAGATCAGCTCCTAAACTGACCCGCATGTGCAAAAGAACAAAAGAACACATGGCTTCACATGGAGCGCCTATCCAGAGGTAAACAATCGTGATCAATCAAGCTTTCAGACTTTTTCTTGGCGCTGCAGCCTTGGTCTCCTACGGCCACGTTCGGTCATTTCTTTCAAAATCTCTTTGAACATGGAGCGGTTGCGATAAGTGCCTTCTAAATTTTTGGTACAGAAACATCTGCCTCAATGTTTTAGGTCTCAGCAGCGCGAAATTATGATGAATGTCAAGTTGGATTGACATAAAAGTCACATGAATTCTGATCTGGCTGTTCAGACAGATCAGATATGGATTGGATTTCAGTACCACATATGAAAGCGTGTCAAATCGGAATAGAAAATATCAGATTTAACGTTTTTTGCTGTTCACACAGCCACAAAGTTAACACATCTGTGTCACAAACGAAGAAAATGATCAGATTTGGGCCACTTTTACCTGCTCTGTAAACGTAGCCTATGTCATATTTCCAGAGCATATAGTGGATATCGTCAGTACTTAAAGACCACTGACCAACTGAATGCTTTATAAAGAGGGCATAATTATTCTGTATAATTCTGTATAGTAAGAGCAGCAGAGTATATACAACGGAGTACATTCAACTCTGGAGAACGTAAAATCGTGATTGTGCAAAATATATCATGATATGATATTTTTGCCATATCGCCCATCTGACAGCATGACCCTAAAGCAGAGCTCACCAATCTTCTCTGCTGATGAAGGCTGTGCAAATTTAGTAGAGCCTGAAAACACTCGGGAGTACAAGCTGGATGACATCAAGGTACGTCATGTATGGTGAAAATGCTTTTTGTAATTTAATAAAATGCTGTGTTGCCCTTGTCCTGATCATAAATGTTGCTATCATACATTAATGCTTCATATAAACTTGCTTATGTAGTTTGTTGCTTATGTATTACACTGTTATCTATAAAAAGAAACAAAATCCTATTAAATAGCTAAAAACAGTAGTAGCACTATGAAGTCTGTATTTTGTTATTACTTTTCTCTGTTTTCATAGATAACAGTGTGTCATACTGGGTCAGAAACCACATAACCAAGCCTATTTGAGATTACTTAGAGGAAAATGTGCTGATTTTTCAAAATTTCGAAATAAGTCAGCAGTTGAGATGTAATCAAAGCTGAGAGTGGATTGATGTGAAATGGCTCATTTTAGAGAAACGACACACATCTATTCTGAGTTTTATATGAAATGTTGATGATGGTAAATCTAAAAAAAAAAAAAAGCGTTTTCTTTGGGGACCTAGAAGGCTAAGAATTGTTATAAGGTTGAATATGAATGCAAAGGAATAATAGATTTATTCAGTCATTCCTATAATTTATTCAGTGAGTCCTCTGAACTAACATATGGACTCACATAGGGGTCCTCAGGGTTAAAGGGGTTAAAATATATTTTAAGCCAAAATCTTATCTCAAATCTATCGTAAAACAAAGTGAATTCATAACCATCTCATATAGTGACTTTCTGTGGTGTAGCTTTTAGAGGCATTAAATGCTTTGGATTTCTGATTCTTATCACCACCACTGTGAACAATTCTGACTTTCTAGAACAATGTGTTTCACATGAAACCACACTGAATGAATTTGTTTACATCTTAATGCAGAATTTAAAACTATGGGATTCCCCTTTAACTCAGACTTTTGCTCAGTACAGTACTTTCTCATTCACTCACTGTCTGTCCTGCAGGCGGTCATGGAGGCCGTTCACAGGAATCTGCAGCTCAGTGGTCAGGCGCAGGTGGTGCCGCGAGATTCTGACTTTAAAACCTTTCTCACAGAATTAAAGAGGCTGTTTATGTTACTATGCCTGATATGTCATGATTGGTTGCCCCTTTCAAAAAGCCGTCCAGGCTGAAACGTACAGAACTGACTGTTGAGGAATGAAATGCTCAGGGGTGTCAGATCTCAGCCACCCTTTTTGGATGTTTGGATCTTTTAGAAGGCTGGAATGATACATGACATCACAACCATGATGAAAAGAAATGGCTAATTTTGCAACTTAGTTTTAATACATGGGTTATATGGACTGAGGAATCAATGGCATGATTTGAAACTTCTTTAAACTCTTTCTACCCCCAGACACAATATCATAATATTCCTTTTGTGTACTTGTTGCTGCTGCTCTGTTTTCTGTGTATATGTTGTCAGATGTGCAGGTCTGTGTTTGACCACATAGAGGCTCTCTAAGGTATAAAAGAGGGCGCTGAGGCACTGCATGGAGACGTTCAAGGCTCACTCCCCACTGATGTGACCTGGAAGAACTTCTACCCATTAAATCAGCTTTTTACTACTAATTATAAATAAACCTGTGCTGGTTCATACAGTTAAATTCTGTTTGGTCAGGCGGGGGTCTGGAGAGAGACCCCACTTTCTCTTGCTGTTAAGGTGAATGATTTGAAAAGGATGCACGCTAGATAGAAATCAAGCTAAACAAACAGAAAGCAAGTTTATTTTCTGAGGTTTTTTTAGCATGTAACATTTTCTAATTAATGACATCCTGAGGTTTATTATTCAGTAACTACATGGACAACCATGCAAGCTTAGCCTTAAAGGATCTATATTCCTGTATCTGTTTTTCCTTGTAGGTTTTATGTACCACAACATTCATGTTTTTGTGACTTCACCTTTAAAATTGTTCTGTGTCATTTATCATTGTTCTAAATTGGCTGCCCTGTATTATGCCTCTTCTAAAAATGGTCTAGGTCAGGGGGGTTCAATCCTGGTCCTGGAGATCTACCATCCTGGAGAGTTCAGACACGACACACATCACGTTGGCTCTGATAATCAGATCCATCTGAAAGCCTTCATTACCTGGTCTAGGTAACTTTAATGTTGATGGGCAGTGCTAGGCTGCTGTAGGCAGGTATGTGTAAATGGGTTTAGTTTAGTTTTATGTGTGGACTGTGGAGTGATTGGTATGTTTTTGACACTTTGACAATGTTTACATAATACATAAAAATCTTCTATTTGGGGGAAAAAAAACAAGGTTTTGGTTTTCTAAACTATGGGCCTTATAATTTATAACAGTGAGGAACAGAAGCCTGGACCTGCTGGTGGCTCATGACCATGTAAAGGGTTAAAAACTACACCAGTATCATCTTACCTTGTTATAACTGTACTGTTCTTCTGTATGTAATTTCATTTGATTCTTAAGAGTTTTATTGTACAAGATTCAAATTTTATTTAAAACTCTTCTGCATTCTCATTTATTAAGGAACTCTATGTAATTAATACATTTTAACTGTAAAACTGATAAGAAAAAGCTATTTTAAGGGAAAACTCTTTACTCATTTATTCATACAGAACTTGTCATTGTGCCAAAGTCAGTTCAATCATACAAAACATGAAAGGCTATTTATGGCTTAATAATGGATGCTACAACAAAAGTGAGGGAAAACAAACAAATTACAGTAATACATAAAACAGCAGGCCTCCCATGATCTCTTGTCAGTGTTTCCTTCATTCTTTTACCCAAGCTAAAGCTCAGCTGTTTATCTGCCAGTGCTGTATTAAAGCACCTCACAGCTCAGTGCTGAATCAGACGCTCCTATGATTAGTGTCATATGGCTTTGCATAGAGGAAAAGGCTGAATCACCTTTTGCACCGCATCACTGGTTCAACAGCAGCCTCTGTGATCCTGTTGGCTGTGACCTTGTCAGGTTTAAGCAGAGCTTAATCTTTAATTTTTGGTCCAATAACCATGTCACCTCTAAAAATCCATCACTAGCTTATAAAATCCAGATGAGCATGTTCTCATTGTAAAGTGGCCACATCCCATTAAATATATCTCTAAACCTCCAAACCTGAGAAAATGATTGTCCCGTAGTTCAGCAAACACACTCTGGATCATTAGTGTTTAACTTTAAATCGGCTGAAAGATGTTTTCATATAATATGCAGTCCTGTGCAAAAGTCAGAGACATCCTTGATTTATTTTATGTCCAGTCAAAACAGCCATTGAGTACAAGTTATTCATTTTTCAGAAGATAGCTCTGAAGAGTTTACCAGATTGTGTTTGTGTGTGTGTGTATATATAAAATGTCAGAATAAAACTCATATCTCTATTTTTGTCATTTTTCAGTTTTTTGACATAATTTGAAAAGACCTGTTGTCCTTTACATTGTATGTAAATTTCATGATGAATGGACCAAAAGAAGTTGCCCAAAATTACTTGGAAAAAGTCTGGCTTCATTACATTAAAAGTAAAGTATGTTTTTTCCTTCTCCTGTAAAGTTACAATTATGGAGATACAAGGTTTTCTTCTGACAACAGTGAGATATATAATAGGAGAGGAATCAAACAGACTGACCATCCCTGAGTCCAGATCTCAACATTGAATATGTTTGGGATTGCTTGGATCGTGAAAAACAAGTCTCCTTAAGAAATGATGCTGTAATGAAATTAAATACTGAAAAAAATTCATACTTAGTTGTTATTTCAGTGTAATTTTCTGTCACATGTATGTTCTCTGCTTTTACCTAATTCTGAAAAAACAAATAACCTGTACTTACTGGCCATTTTGACCGTAAATAAAATAAACAGCACTGTATGTAAAAAGCAGTATGGGATGTTTTGGAAGGTGTATTCATACAGATGGATTTGGTCCCTTTTAGGAGGAGAACATATTTACCTTTTGTCACTATAACTTATCGTCTTTCTTTATAGTGACGTTAAGTTGCCAGGTGACTAATGCAATCAATATCAGTAACTCATGAAAAAAACTGGAGAGAGTTCCGTCTTAAACTCCCAGAACAAATCTAGCACACAGGTTCTCAGCCAGGACCTTAGGCTCCTTTTGGTAATAGTACCTGTAAAACTTTATGCTAAGGTCACTACATTGTGAGACTGACTCGTATAGATTTGAATGCAAACAGGCTTCGAGTTTTTATGGATTTTGACTTTGTTTAAGCAGGAATCGCATCCCATTATCCACTGCAGGAGTGAGGTTCAGGCTGTTCTCTGCGCAGCAGGGTCACCACTGGTTCCGCCGAGGAGCTGGACGTCTGTTCAAGAACAACCGAAACCAAAAACGTCAGAAAAAGATGAGAACATGAGAACGCCACCCTCAGATTCACACATATGATACATGTCAGATGGCCTGATAACAGCTTTGTGGTTATGAAATTTAAAGGGGAATTCCACAAATTTTTCAAATTGTCTGCAGTTTAACTTCTGAGATGTTCACTGTAAAAAATGAACTGACTCAGATTTGTGGTTCAGTGGTCACATTGAGCGCAAAGCCGTTTTAATCACTGTTGACAACAACCAGTGAACCGACACGTGTTTTCTGCGTTTTCTTTGGGGACAATTTTGCCTTTAAGCAATGTTTGTACCTCTCCTGTCGTGAATCGGGTTTAAAAATTATGCTTTAGGCCAAAACCTGATCTAAAATTACTGTAAAACAGTGTCTCCGAGTTCAGTCAGCGTTTTCGTAACTATTTCATGTAGTAACTGTCTGTGAGGAGCTTTAAGAGGCATTAAACTCTTCAGACGTCTGGTTCCCATCACCACCACTGTGAACAATCCTGACTCGGTAGTATCTGTTTGACTTTGTTTACTTCTTAATGTAGAAATTTTCAAAAATTGATGGAATTCCCCTTGAAAAACACACAGACTGCCGATCATAATTTTGGGAACACTTTGCTATTAAGTATGTATTTGCTTGGTCAGCTTATTAAAGTTTTAAGGAAAATAACTGCACGCGTAAATAGTGGCAATAATGACTAAAATTCAGTTTTTCAGTCAGGAATGCCTGGATAAACTGCCAGCACAGTTAAATGCACAAGTTTGAATACTTATGATGCTTTGTTAACAAATCATCTAACATAAATATGGTAAATATTGGAGCCCATTTCCAATTTTTTGCTGAATTTAAGAATTGGAGGAAAAAAAGAAAAAACACTTCCAGAAAAAACACATACATGTCACACGAAAATGCGTGTGGTTTTCGCACTTGTCACACATTACAAATGTTACCACGTGGGGGAAAAAACGTGTGAGAACTCGTAAACATGTGGTTTTTGCACTCTTCATATGTGATTTTTCTGTAAGGGAAAATAAACCATTAAATGTGCAAAACCTTTTTGTTTTTTTTTCCAATATGTTAACCCCTGAAACTCCCAGGCTTATTACATAACAAGGCTTATTATTCAGTAACTACAAACTACTGAGCTGTTCTTCGGTTACAGAAGTGTATTATACAACTTTGTGCCTGCTGTTGGGTCCTGGCCATTTAAGGGGTTAAATTAAATAAACAGTAATTGTGAATGAAAACGTGCAGAAACGTGTTCTCTGTAGAGGATGTATGAACTTATTTTCACTTGGAAAACCAACAAAGCCTGTCATTTTACAAGGGACGCCCACTTTTGCATACAACTGTGCAGCTGCTAAGGGAGTTTTGATCTTGTAAGTATTCACTTGAGAGGTTTTCCATAAAAATAAACTTGTTTATTCTTTAATATTGCAAACAGACACACATGCTTATGTATTGAACATGTTTTTGAAGAGCCTCGGGTGTCTTTACTGTATTTTATTGGAGTACCTTGTACTGGCTGGTGAGTCTGAAAGTCAGCGTTATGCAGCTATTTGAGGAGATATTTCTGAGGAGATTAGATATAAGATAAGCTACTTGCATGAGGAAGGGAAAGGAAATTAAGTGGAAAAAACAGGAGACCTCTAAGACCTCTATCACTGAATGTGTTTGGGATTACTTGGATTGTGAGAAGCATAAAAAGCAACCAACTTTAAAGACTGAACTTTGGAGGTGTGGAAAAAATATCACTGCAGATTTCTTAGAAAAACTGAGAGCAAGTCTCCCAAAATGAAGGGAAATGTAATAAAGCATGAACACAGTAAATACTGAAAAAATATATTTAGTTGCTGAGGCTTCTGTGTAATTTCCTGTTTAATATTCTGCTGTTTCCAGCACTGAAAAATGAATGATGTACTTAATGGCCGTTTGACTGGACATTAAGTAAATGAAAGATGGTCTCTGACTTTTGCACAGTACTATGCAAAAATCCATAATTCTGCAAAAATAACCTTGAAAACTGACTAAATTCCATACTATGGCATATAAAAAGTACACCCACCAGCTGTCATGGGAATTGAACCTGAAACCAGCTGATTTAAAATGAAATATTATTCTTAGTGTATTTCATACTGTATTTAATGTATCAGCTGAGCTCAGTCGTTCTTTAAGCAAACTCAATATTCAGATTTAGAACGTCTCCAAAATATTTGGAGAAAATTGGGATGGTTGCATGAATTAAACTGAAGCTTTTGTTTAGCCTTTTCAATGGAAATTCTTGACATGTCATGCCAGATCCTAGGTGAGTGGGTTTGGATCAGGAGTCCATAAGAGCTGGACGGAATCCCCCCCCCAGCCACCAACCTACGAACGCTCTATAAATAATCTAAAAGATAAACAGTGTCACCAAAACATGGATACATCAACACCAGTAAAAGCTTCCAAACTACATCAGTGGGGAAACCCAGTCCGAGAAGGTGTCAGCATTGTAACATTTAGGGTTTTTCTTATTTAATAGACTCGATTCACCTACGCTAATTTTCCCTTCAGTTAACTTAATTCACATTGAAGCGGACCGTTGCGCAAAAAATAGCCCACAGATTACCAGTGTGCAAACCGCATACGTGAATCATCACCCTAGCCTTACACCACCTTAGCTGCAGTCATGTTGAAACCTAAAATCTATCCATTTTCAGAAATAACAGTAAATCATGAGGCATGTCAGAAAACCTGATCTGGCCTGACCCTTCAACGTTCTTTTAAGATCTTTGGCATTTTCTCCATTTTTCTCCCCAATTTGGCCATGTCCAATTCTACTCACTAGTTAGGACTCCCCAAATCACATGATAGGTCACTGGACAGCTGTTTGTGCTTGGAAGAGAACGCTAACCACCAGTTCTGTTACGTCAGCTAACAGATGCTTGCACTGACTAGCATCGCACCGAGTGATGGGGTGGGGGGGGCCATCTTACCCATCCAGAGACCGAGGCCAATTGTGCTCTCTTGGACTCCTGGTCACGTTTACATGCAGCCTAATAATCTGTTAATAATCTGACTAATAGCTCAATCAGAATAGAATATGTCCATGTGTACACCTCATTTGGAATAGTCTAGTCCGATTGAGGCCATTTGGAATACAATTTCTATCCAACTGAACGAGGTGGGTAATCCTGCAAATAATCTGTTAAATAGAAGAATAATAGCCATGTAAACGCCTGTATCTGATTACATTCCCAATCGGAAAGTTTAAGTACGTTCTGCGCATGTGCGTCGCGTCGTAGCGAAAGTTTATAACGTTCATGGTGGGAGCAGAAACCTGCAGAGGAGACGAAGTTTATGCTCTGATCTTTAAAAGTCGGCAGTGGGAGCTTATGTGTTCCAGACCACGACGTCTTCCTCTCGGCCTTCTTTAATACATGTGAAGTACATTTTCTGCCATGATTTTAAAGGAATTAAAAACACAAGCGTGCCAACTGAAAACTCGTCTCACTCTGACTGGACCGCATGTGATGCTCGTTGTCATGGTAACGTTTACACTAAGTGGTGCTCTATGCATGCGTGTAATTTTGGATCTGATTACATTTAACGTGCATGTAAACGGAGATTTCCATCAGATTGTTGAGTGCGATATATACACCTCAGTCTTGATCCATAATCAGAATGTATTCAGTCGGATTGGCAAAGGCTTTGCATGTAAACACAACCACAGATGACTGCAGCATCAACGGGGATCGAACTCCATCACACTGTAGTCATTCACTGTGACTGCCCATCATTTGAGTTCACAGCCAGTCCACAGAAATCTATTAAAAACAGCGTCAATTTCAGAAGAAATCCAAGTTGTACCTGATTGTCTTGCTGGCAGACAATTCCGATTTACGAAAGGTCATGTCTTAGGTGTAATATCTGTCCCCTTTTTTGTGGTTTTGTGGTCACTGTGACGTTACTGAAAGAGGAAGAACAGCAGCATGCAGGAGAGAAAAAACATAGCAGGAGATGAAGAGGAGAGGAGAAGAAAACAGCACATAAGGAAACACCAATCACCACAGACAGTCCCTTTTATGGTACACAAAACCTCTTTATTAGCTCATTTTCCAATTCTCACCATTTCTTTTCAGCTCAGAGTGCATTAATACCTATAGAGGCACTTGACAAGGATTTAGGATTTCAAAAACAAAACCAAAAAAGCAATACAAATAGATGAATGACTACACAGGTGGTCAACTGGTTCCCCCACCCCGAACCCAAGAGATGAGAGGTGTGGAGAGCAGGGGAAGAGGGGGGCAGGGTGGGGATGGGGGGTTGGGTCACCAAAAAGAAATGACAAATCACAGAAGCATGGCTACAATGACAATGAGAGCCTGGTACTCATTCAAGTTTCCAGTTGGACAGATATGCATGATATTTCCCAATAAAACAATTTGTATATAAAATTCTGTGGAGAAAAAAAACCTTAAAACATAACAGCCTCCTTCATTGTAGCCACACCATGTATTAAGTTAAAAAGGGGAGTCGGGGTAGTACAATCAATTCTGCCCAGAGAATCTACAGCATTCAGAGCTATTAGTTAGTCTGAATGAACTCTTACTTCACTCTGGGGTCCATAACATCAATGTGATTCTCTGGACAGAACATGTTCCTTCCCTTGCCCCCCCACCATCTCCACACAAGTCATAATCAGTCCAAAGTGAAAACAAAAGGAACATCATCACCACCCTTTTAATTTCTCAGATAAAACCTGACACCAAATCCCTCATTCTGCAATTAGATCAGAAACAATAGAAAACCCACAGGAACCAGATCATCATTCACCCCACAGTTCATCCATGGGTGAGTTTCACTATGGCTGGGCACAGTGGGAAATAACAGAAGGGTCTACAAGCTGCCCCACAAAGTGAAGAGATTTCTGCCTACAGCACTATTCAGACGGGATTTGTTTTATATGGGAAGGTGGCTTAATGCAATTTTACCACAGAACGTCTGTAATGTTTATGACTGATGCACACAGGATGACAGGTTTGGGAGTGGCTACATGATTTATGCACTGCCTTCATTCCAAAAAAACTAGCCATTATTATCTTTACCCAAACCATCTCCTTACCTGTCTAAAGTGACACTGGCATCATCATTTGGAAATTTACAGCCAACAGTCAACATTGGTGCAAAAAATCTAACTTTTTTCATCATGTTGCATCATTTAATGCTTGGAGTGGTGCACTTCAGGGAGGGCAATGCATATTAGCTTGATTTCAACCACAGAGAACACTTCGAGTGCCTCCGTACCGTGGCTGGTAAAATTACATTACCACTCAAAAACGAATCCCGTCCAAATAACGCTTACTCTGAATGCACATGGGAGAAAGAAACATTGCTTGTGAAACTGGAAATCAAAACATCAATGACAAATGCCCGGGTTATAAATAATACACTCAAAAAGATCCAAGCTCTGCATGTCTATTCCCTAAGCTGTCCCTTCCAGCAGCCCTGTTAGTGCGTCTATTAGTACAAACCACAGCTACGTTAAAACCTCGCCTGTTTGGTTATTACTCCTCCTGCCCTTCTCTACTTCAGTGTCTTTGTATTTGCAAACCCGATCAGTGCTTTTCACCTTTCTGTTAAAAACGCATCGCGATCCCTACACACCTGCATGTGCCCGAGTTTTGTGACCCTGTTCCTATATTTTCATATCGTCTTTAAATCTTCTGGAGACAAGTATGTCTTCAGGGGTGCTGAAGTGGCTCACAATGCATGAAAGCAGTCAGGCCCACCTGATCTTGCGCTAACAACTGCTAGCTTTCTTTCACAGGAAGATACTTTAGCATTGGATGGTCAAACACCCCCTCTAGACATTTCAAATGTGGCTTGCAGTGGATAAAAGCCGACACGTATTTTAACTGGCTTTCAGTCACAGTTAGCAACGTCAGCATCACCAGTAGGGCTGGGTATCAAAATGCAATACCTTTACAGTACCGACCAAATGCAGAGTATAAAAAATGTTAATGAATGCTCAATTTCAACATCGTAATTAGTCTTAGCATCTGTGAGCCAATAGGCATGCTTGTTCACAAATCTAGTCCGCCGATTGGCTGTTTAAATTACTTTCCGAAAGCAGGGGGGCACAAGTGCTTTTTGATTGGTCCGCAGTCTGCTGGGGTCTGTACATACACCCTGTTCCAGCAATACTCGTTTCTGGTTTAAGCCACACCCACTTTTGGTTTGTAAATTAAAAGAAAGTACCGTTTAGGAATCAAATAGGTTAAGAATGCACAATGATATCAGAAGCGTATTGGCATTTTTGCTGTAAAACAATTATCAGCATTGGACAGATGATTAAATTTGAGTGATATTTCAAACTGATATCTGATGATGTATTTACTATACTCCAAAGACCAGAACATTTAGGTGATGTTGGGCTTCTGTGCTCAAATATCTGCATTTTATTCATTTTACTGTTTGCAGTGCAAATTCCCTATATTGGTGCATACGTTAAAAGTACTGAAGTAATATTAGTCATTTTAACAATACCCAGCCCTCATTAGTCACTGCCAGCCACATTAGCATTATACGGTCAAACTGCCCCACTCCAGTGCTCTTCAGGTTGCTCGTGCTCAGTAGTTCCCTCCACCCCAATGACACTCTGTCCTTCCCTGAACGTGAAACAAAGGCAATCATAAGGCCTCGAGAGATTAACTTAAATTACACGAACCCTAAAAGAACTGAGCTAACTAAAACTATGTTAACGAACGGGGACGCTAAAACATGGCTGTCACCTGAGACGCTATCTTAAACAAGGCAGAGTAGCTTCCCAACCCCACCCCCCCCAAAATCGCGAGTGGTTATTGTGCTTCCAGGATTATTTTCATATACACAGATTATTACGTATAAACAAAAATGCATACACACACCAGCTCCACCAAACCTTCCCCTACACCTAAAATCTAAGTGCTCTTCAACGGTTGAGATTCACAGGCACACCATTCCAATCAGTCTGCATGTGATGAATTATCTAGTGTGTATCCCTGCTAACTGTTAACAATGTGTATTTACAGTTTGCGGTCATGGAAGAGGGTGATGGTCAATCTGGAAGGAATTTTAAGCCGGTGCCTGGTTGGTCACTCACTCATGACCAAGTGCCTAGTTTGCGTCTGATCTCGCATCTGATTTAACTGAAGAGTTGAAGTGGGTGTCTGATAAGCTATGTACACGTTTATTAAAAAGAAACCCTCAAGTGAACAAATGAACACCAAAACAAAAATTCCATAACGAGAACAATAATGATAACAATGGTATCTTGTTTTCAGCATGATATCAGTTAGTCAAGAAAACAGCCCCCCAAAATATGTTAGAGAGTAAATTACACATCAAGAGATGCCTACAGATGGAGAGTAGAAAGGACTGGCTAGTTCGACCACAAATAGCCGGAAACAGCCTTTTATAAAAAATTATTCCACCATTCGGAGAAGATGAAAGTACCCCACTCGGAGCAAAACCAGGGCAAACGGGGGTTTTATCTACACAGGTATATCACGGTGCCCCCTGGTGGACAACTGTGTAAACAGCTGAAATAACAGTCAGGAAGCCAAGCACACCACCTCAGCTCAACCCAAAAAAATTAAATAAAACAAACAAAAAAAATGATTCAACAAACCACGACATCTAAATAGGTCTGCATCTGGAGCCTGCGTTTAGTCCCCAGGACTTTAAAAAGATCTAAAGGAGGAAATTAGCAGCGTTCATCAGACGACAGTGAGTGAAATAGACAGGTCTGTTGGTCAGGCTGGATGTATATTCGCATTATCCGCAGAGCCCTGCAGCCCCATATCTCTCTCTCTCTCTCTCTCTCTCTCTCTAGTTCTCTTATTCTCTCTATCTCTCTTTTTAGACGTTGGCCCCGATTTGCAGCTGTGTGTAGAGCACTGGCCTAGTCTCCTAGTCTAGAAGGGAAGGCTCGGCGGGGCGGATTATGGTGGGCCGGTGGGGGGCGCCAGGGGGTCTTCGGCTGCAGGGAGAGAAGAGCAAGAGACGAGTGAGATAGAGAGAGAGATAGATAGAGAGAGAGAGAGAGAGAGAGAGAGAAAAAGAGAGAGAGAGAGAGAACCTGAGAAAGCGAGAGAAAACGTGAGAAAGTAAGAGGGAGAAAGAGAGAGTGAGGAGGAGAGGGGGGAGAAACGATGGAGGGAGAAAGAGAGAGTGAGAGAAGCGTGACAGCACGAGCAACACGAGAGAGAAAGTGCGAGTGGGCGAGAGCTAGATGTTTACTTCAGAGAGAGAGAGAGACACAATGCAGAGAAGTGAAAGAGGATGAATGAAAACATGAGGCAGGTGAGGTCAAGTCAGAGATGCACTTTCATCTTCACTGTGAAAAATTCACAATTTTAACAATTATTTGCAAAATTTGGAAAAACTACACTGAAAAATTAGAAACCATTCTTGGCGAGGGGCACACAGCCCCCCCGCTGCTAAATACGGAAACTACATGTCACTGCCTGAGAGACAGTGGGTAACACCTTACACATTCCAACCTTACTGACCTTACAAATTACAAATATATCAGTTACAACATATCAGCTTGCTAATTACTATAAGTATAATGATAATAATAATAATAATAATAATAATAATAATAATAATAATAATATAATGATGGTCATTAATACTGTTATTGTTTTCTACAGTTCTAGTTGTTATTGTCGCTGTCATTGTTGCATTATTTCTACTGTTGTAATGCTTTGGCAATATTGTACCTGACAGTCATGCTGATGAAGCTAATAAAGCTATTCTGAACTGGAGGGAGAGAGAGAGAGAGGAAAGATGTGTAGACAGTCATAGGGAGAGAGAGGTAGAGATAGACAGAGACAGCAAGGTAGAAGTGACGGAGAGGAAGCAGACAGAGGTAAAGACAGACATAGCAGAGAGAGTAACAGAGACAGACAGAGGCAAAGGTGACAAAGAGGAAACAGAGACATGAAGACAGACGTAGCAGAGAGCGAGTGGTAGAGAGGAAACAGATAGGGAGAAAGAGGTACAGAGGTAAAGACAGAGGTCTGGCGTGACAGAGAGGTAGAAAGAGAGAGGGATGACGTTGCCGTGACGTTAGTGAAGATGTGCTGAGAGAAAACTGAAACTGAAGACAGCGTCCAGAGTTTAGTGTGAACATCACCACACGCACAGATACAAATGCAAACATTCACGCACACGCCAGTGTCCTCGCAGCACAGGAAGAGCGAAACAGTGAGATTACTGACAGGAGCATCAGTAAATTCTGCAGTGAGGTCACAGAGTTCAGAGACGGGCCGGACAGAACTTTCACAAAGCACCTCAGTCAGAAAGGCTGTGTCTGCATCAGTCTCTCATGTCAAGGATGAACACCAGCAGCGTTTAATGAGCTCCTACACGCCTCTAGGCAAAGTAGCAAATGCACAATGAACTCTATTAAAGCAGAGTGTGACCAAAAGAACAGATTTTTCACAATTTCTAAATAAATTAATTGTTAAGATGTAAATAAAAAGTCTTCAAGTCAAAAGGAAACTTACTTCAGATTTACCACTATTTTAACATGATCAACAATACATGTAAAAAAAATTAAAAGACACATGTAGGTTCAGTGGCTCTGGACGTTACATAAAATGGCGATATTTGTGTTGTAGACATTGTGACCTCTGGTTCCTATTACCACCACTGTAAAAGTAAATTTCTCAGCAAGTTTCTCTGCAATCTCACACTAAACCACTGACCACATGACTCAAGGATTAAAATACACAGAATTTTAAAATTTAGTGGAACTCTGCTTTAAACCCTAAAGACCCTCACTTCAATTTCTCACTCGTCACTACTGTCAGCATGAGTGTGTTTTTTTTAAATTGAGGTATTTTCTAAGATTTTTTGTTTTCTTAGACTAAACGTGTTTAATTACCTCACCTTTCCCAAGCGTGCCAATAATTATGGAGCTAGCTATACTGAATTTGTTTATGCTGCTGTCGTAGCATAAACATATCTGCAAAATCGTAACTTTATATAAAAAGGGGGAAAAATGAATGCATGTTGAAGTAAATTAAATTAAGTAAATTTGTTGTAGAATATATTTGTCATTAAATATTCACATTTATAAATAATGTGCATTTTATTTAACAATGTTTATAGTTAAAATGTTTTGACGAGAGTAACAACACCAGTTTCATAGTAGTTACTGAATAATTTATAGTAGTTTTGCAGTTAATTCTTTAGTAAAATCTTACTGTGTGCGTTTATTTTACAATAGGGGAATTGCAGAGCTTATAAAACTGATTCAGAATCTTTTAAGAGAGAAAGACCCTCCTAGGCAGCAGAGAAAACAAAAAATGTGCAGTGTTCCAAATGTATGACAGAGTACCCTGGTTTAGATTGGGTAATTTCTACGAACAATCCCTTACGTTGCATCTTTTTCGCAAATCATCCAAGTAACTGAGAGCTGATGTAAACCACAGACAGGAGGACTACAAGTCCTGCTCTGAGGTGCTTTGTGAATATGGAGGCTTCGCAGACATGGGTCTTCTTACCTGGGCACCCCTGGGGGCACACGGGCCGGACGAGAGGGGATCTGAGGGGGAGCACTGAAAGGGTCTTGGCTGCTGTTACTGAAGGCATTGAGGGGCTGCCCTGGGCGTGAGGGGATGGGTGGGGCCCCGAAAGCAGGGGATGGGTTGAGAGGTGGAGGTCCTGGGGTGGGGCCTCTAACTGCTGGAGGCCTGCTGGGGGGCGGGGCTGCAGTAGCCGGCCGGCGTTGAGGGGTGGGGCTGTAAAAGACAGAGAAAAGAACAAGGCCTCAGTGTAAGTGTCCTCATCTTTTTAAAAAGGTGTTCTTTTTTCACCCTGGTTTTCAAACCTCATCCATAGAAATTACTGTTATCGGAAAAAAATGGACATCAGTATGTTGCATAGCTAAAAACAGTTGGGCAGCCATTCTGAATTTTGTCTGTCCATTTTTATGTATATAGTGTCAGAAATCACAATCTCAAGTATACTTGAGAACACATTGCTTAATTGAGTGATTCTTGATTTAGAATCGGTGGGCTATACGTTTTCATTACTTGTTAACTACATTAGCCTCATAGTTCCAGCGCAAAACAAGAGAAGCAAACTTTATAGACCTTGGCTGATCATGTATATTTGAATTAAGGAGAAACCAAACAATTGGTCTGGCCAGAAAAACTGCCCCCCTGGCTGACCTGGCCTCAGGGATCCAGCTGTCATTGACGGGTGGTGGGACAGGCACGGAGACAGTGGAGGTGCTGATGTCACCGATGATGCTGAGTGCCTCCTTGAGGGCATGGTACATACGCAGCATCTCGTCCCTCCTCTGAGCCTGGTCAGCAGACTCCTCCATTAGGCTGTTCTGGTCACCTGATGAGTACAGATAGGCCAGCAGCTCAGAGTGGATGAAGTCCTTAGTCTGCATGGAAGACAAAAGAGTAGGAGGGACAATGAGGGGAAGAAGTGAGGAGTGAGATGAGATGGCTTCTGCAACTTTGAGTGCACATTTATACCGTTTACTGAACTCAGCCTAAACATTTTTCTGTTTTAATCATAGGACAGTCGTATACAAGCCCAGATGTTCCATTTACAATTTTTATCCATCTTAAATGACTGTGCTCAGTCACGATCTATTCCATTTCACAAGATAAAGTCTCACAAAATGAAATTATTGTACCGATACTTGTATCACCAATACCAACAGTGCTGTTAAGAATCAGGTTGATACTTATACTGGAACTGGTTTCGGTTTCTCTGTACTAAGATCACTGAGATGGTGCAGAGCTTTTGGGAAACCAAGCCCCTGACCTCTCTCAGAAACACCACAATAAAAACCAGAAGACCCAGATGAATATTTACATTTGTTTAGTGTGCCCGGAGAAGGTAGAGATTTGGAAAGTTAAGATTGCATTTTTCCATGCTTGTGTCATTCTGAAAGCCCACTCAGTCAAACCAAAACCCAGCCACTTACAGCAAGCTGACATCAACATCATGCCTGAAACAGTTCATGTAATCTGATCACACACACTTCTCAAATACACATGCAGAGACAATGGGAAATTTACTCAGCAGTGTCCTAATGGCTCATGAATGCTCTGTAAGGCATCCATTGCTTTAACAACAGTGGTCACTAACAATAAAAGATAATAAAACATGACTCGGTATTATTTTACATTATTTGACATGCTGTTTAAAATGAAAGTAGGCCTTATCTACTTCTCTATCAATTCTTTTTCTCAACACATACACACACCCACACTTTCAGATACCTGCACATACACACGCACACATACACACATGTGCCGCATCCACTCATTTAGAAACCTGTATGTATACATAGACACGCATGCACTCGAACACACATGCACGGACCCGCACGCAGGCAGGCACGCAGAAATATAAACACATACACACACGGGCACACGAAGATGACAGCTGCCCACTTACACTGTTGATCATTAGATGCATGATGGTTTTGGGCATTAGGTCTCTGATGGACTTGTTGACAATGCCGATGTAAGAGTCCACCAGGTTCCGGATCGTCTCCACCTGTCTCTCCAGTTGAGGGTCCATGGAGAAGGTGTCTGTTGGAGCAGCATCCTCTGCCTCCGGCTACACACACAGAGGCATGTTAAGAAGCTTCCACTGTTTGTTAGCTACATTAGCCTTGTAGCAGGAGTGCAAAAGTAAGAAAGTACCATGTCTTGGCTGAGGCATTCAGGGCAATGGGAAATACTGTATACATTTAATTTGTCACCAGTCTAATACTGTACAAGCACTTTTAATAGGACTGTTTTCATAGTTTTCCAGTTGAGACCTTTGCTCTTTAGACGTGACCTGTGCTGTCCTCCAGGGGGCACCATAGTACAGCATCTTGATTCACCAGCAGATTTTCAGTGAGAAATTACCAGGAACAAGAACATTGTCCAAGACTAACTTTACAATGACACTACCAGTCAATAATAATTTGTTATTCTATACACAATAACAACTGTCAATGCATATTAACATATTACAAACTACAGACAATATATCTTGTTAGATATTTCACTTAATATATACTTAATTTTACTTAATAAATACATTACTCAGGTCTTTTGGGAAGACGTTAAATGATAAAAAACAAATTAATTTATTTACTTTGTCACGTTCTGCTCTTAATCTGTCTTGAGAATATGTTTATGGATTTTCCTGTTTTATATCTTCAATTTCAGTGTTAAAGAGCCCATGTCCCAGGGCTAGGCCACTGGTGTAGACTGCAAAGGCGGTAGCAGGAAAATGCATTTGTTTTTGTGACATCACACAGGGACACCATGTCAACAACAAAAAAAAAACAATGGGAATTAGTAGAGTGAATATAATTGCAATGGCATATGGTCCAATTATGTTCCCTGACTAAAGGTACTGAAGATGTACCCCAGTAACGTGAGGGGTACCCCCCCAGTAACGTGATTTAGTAACTTTTCCTGAGAGTGTAGTCTGTAAAAGCATTTATACAGCTTTATTGTTTCTTCAGTCATTTTAGAATCTTCTACAGCTCTGTTCATTATTCTGGAACATTTCTAACAATTTTTTGTTTCCATAGTTTTTTAAACTAGTAGCTTTGATACTAGTCATTTGAAACTTATCTTTGGACAGGGCTGGAAAATTACAACCACTGTATTCATGTATCTTCAAGCAAACTGGTTTTACATTATTGCAAACATCGATTCCAGACTCCTGAATGGAAGTGTTTGTCCATTAAACAAAGACAAATTCAGTTCAAAGGCTGCAGTATATCAGTGTAGTCATGGTAATAGTTTGTGAATAGAGAGCTGCTTCCTGTGTAGTAGCAGTACCTGATCTTTCTCAGGGTAAACTCCCGCTCGCAGGAACGAGGCCTTCCAGCTGTCCACGTCCTCCTGAGAGTCACACGCCAGCTCGATCTGACGCAGGTCTTTATAAACGTTCCTGCATGAGCAAACACACAAACATCGGTCAGAACATAAACACAGGCGTTCGCAGACACACACACACACACACACACACACACACACACATACACACACACACACACACACACACACGCCTGGACAAACAGAGTGAACTGACCTTTGTTCGGTGTTGAAGATCGCAAAGATGTGTTTTGTGGACATGAAGCCTTTTTCTACATCTCTCAACTTCAGATTGTCCAGAGGAAGCATGTACTTCTTCTCCTTCTCCTACGAGAGAGAGAGAGAGAAAGACAGAGAGAGAGATGGAGAGAGAGATGGAGAGAGAGAGAGAGAGAGAGAGAGAGAGAGAGAGAGAACGTGAGAGAGTAACAGAGAGTGAGAATGAGAGATGGAGACAGAGAAAGGGAGAGAGCAAGAGAGAGAGGGACAGAGAGAGAGAGAGTCAGAGATAAAGATGGAGACAGACAGATAGAAAGAGCAGAAAGAGAGAGGGGGTGCAAAAAGAAAACAAAGGAAAGAGTGAAAGAAAAAGAAATACACAGAGAAAGAACAAGAAAGAAAGCAAAAGGAGAGAGAGAGAGAAAGAAGGAAAAAAGGGAGAGTGAGGAAAGAGCAAGAGCAATGAAGAGTGAGAGAAAGAAGAGAATAAGAGAGAAAGAGAGAGGAGATAAGAAAGAGAATGAGAAAAATAAAAAAGAAGGAAAAGAGAATGAGACAGAATGAGAGATAAAGGAAAAGAGAGACAAAGAAATAGAAAGATACCAAGAAAGAGAGGAAAGAAAAAGAAAAGGAAAGAAAAAAAGAGAGAGGAAAGGAGAAACAGAGAGAGAAAAAGATCGAGAGAGATTAAAAACACAGAGTACAGAACGGTTATAAATGTGTAACTAGCTGCAGCTTTAGAGTCGCTCTGACGCAGAATCAGTGTTCTGTCTGAACGACACTGAAACATCACTAATGACAGACGACAGCAGAGACGAGTCAAACCTCTCAGACCAGACAGCACAGAGTCAAGTCTGACATTTTAATGCAGCGAGGGCAACACAACCTACTGCCACTGAGCTGCTTTAATACCGGACCACCAATCTGGAGGGAGAATGTGTGTGAGTGTGCACTAGAGCAGTGGGGTTGCCAGTTCTCTGTTGAGGAGAAGCATCTGGAAACATTTATGTATGCACAGAGAGAGAGAGAGAGAGAGAGAGAGAGAGAGAGAGAGAGAGAGAGAGAGAGTAGCAGTCCCAACAGTTACATCACTCAGAAGAACACACAACTTCCCTGCCCCCAAACACCAAACCCCCCACCCCCCCGACCAACACCACCCCCCAATCAGCCCCCCCAGTAACCCAGTACGATTTCCTGCAAATTCCAAAGTCGGATCCTGGCTGGAACATTTTAGCCTGCCACGTCACTCCACTTCCACCATCTACCACGGCAACACTCGTCCTCCCGCTTTCTTTCCATTTCTGTCTCTCTTTTCATCATTAAGAAGCGCTGGAGAGGTCATCGTACTTGGCGTTTTTACGAAAATAATGGCAAGGGGAAAAATGCGTGCGCATCTTTGCTGGACGAAACAGAAAGGATGACCAATGGCGTGTCGTGTGTCTCAACGAAGACCCTGTCCAGGCCTGGGAGACACCGATATACACACACTAACATGGTGAGCCTACAGCATGTGTTTCAGTTTAATGCAACATATAGCAAAATTGACTAAGTGTTGTGTTTTGAGTAAATCTGTACTTTCTGCATTGAGAAAAGTGGTTTGTGCTGCATCTTTTTTTCCCTCACATTATCACTGCCAGAGAAAAACGCTGTATAGCCATTTTTGTCAATTTTGATGTTTGAACATGATTAAAAATGACACTAATCAAAATTTCCAGACAAAGGCACCAATAGAAATGGTCTTAAATGAATTATAATAATTTCTTGTTAAATCTTTCATTGCAATTTGAGAACGTTTCATCCTTCTCCTATAAAGCTACATTTTTGGAGATACTTTTACTCCAACAGCTACTATCCCTAAACTTTAAGGCTGCAGTGTAGAAGTTAGTTTCGTATTTAAGGTACACTTCATGAAGCAGGATTTCGCAAAGCCTAAAGTGAGTGTTATCCAACACAACTTCTCTAAACATTAACTTTATTACAACTTCATTAAGTGCAGTTTTTTTTGAGTCATCTGTAGCTCAGAACGTCTCTTTTTTCACTCCTCCTTTTGGACAGGCTTCCCTTTTGGCTCAAGTTATATGGCTAACTCTTAAGGAAAAACCCCACAGATTCTAGTGAAGACACTGAAGTCTGATTTCAAACATCATTTAGAGCAAAGTTATTCTGAGTGCAATTCTGCTGTTAAAAGCCATTGCTTTATCTTACAGCACACACACACACATGTATATGTGTGCGCATGTATGAGTGAGCATATATATGCGTGTGTGTGGAAGCTTTATCAGTGCGGCCGAGTTAAATGTTTGCTCTTTCCTTTCTCTGTCCAGGGCAGCGACCTGTGGTCCGGCCAATCGTTCTACAACCCCTCCCCCCCGCCTGCCCAGTGTTCAGACTACCTGTTCATCATGCTGTAGCTGAACAGTAGTCCGCACATTGGTTAGGCTGGGCCGGGACACACACACACTGGCACAATTATGTTCGACGTCTATGGAGAGTGGACTCTACAGCTTTCTGCTTCAGGTATAGACGGAAGGTCAAAATCCTACATATTGCACTCTAGGATATTTACAGTCCAATCTGTGTAGCAATTAGTGACATTCCCTAATGAAAGTCTATGTTAAAACATGCTGAAGTGTCTTTATCCTTTTTGTCCATAGCCATGATACAATAAAGGCTTTTTAATATGTGGAAAATGCTGTGGAAATTCATTATTGTACAACTTGAATATGTGATACTTCCACTGATAGCACTGTCTACTCTTAATCCTTGTGAGCATAGCAATGACTGAGTTCGCCCAAAAAATGGAAAGGCGAATGAATGAGAGAGAGCGAAAAGTAAAAAAAGGCAACTGTTTTTCAAAGTTTCTGCATAGTTAAATGGTTAAGATGTAAACAAAGATGCTCTGTTCACAGTGGTGGTGATAGAAAACCAGACATCTAAAGAGTTTAATGCCCTTAAAAACTACTTACAATTCAAAGTTATTACTGGAAATTTATACAAATACTTAGCCTGATGACCAAGACATTATTTTATCATAGTGTTGGTATATATTTTTTTTGCCTAAAACATATTTTTTAAAATCCATACCTGGTGGAGAGGTACTCGCAGGGTGTTGTAAGGCAAAGAGCCCCCCCCCCAAAAAACTTTATTTTTTAAAGTTTACCATTATTTTTACATCATCACCATACAACACAGAAAGCTCAAATGACTGTATTTTGGTTGGAGACATGGTGACTCCTGGTTTCTATCACTGAAAAAATTTTGAGTTGGTAAGTTTCTCTACAAGGAGCCAAAATTGGTGGAATTTCCCTTTCACTATGGAACCTAAAGGTGGCAAAACAACTGCTTTGATTTTAGAAATCTAGAACTGACTAATAACATTCCATCCAGTTTTTCATCAAAATAAAATGCATATGTTCATATGTATCGTAGTGAACTGTATTATAACTGAATTGTGAGGTCAGAGATTTAAACTACATGTACCCATGTTAGCATTTTTGCCCAAACTTTCCATCTCGGGTCTGTGGTTTGCTCACCTCTTCATCCTTGTACCAAGACAGTGACTCAGCGGTCAGGACGAACCAGTACTCCTTGGATCCTCCCTTCATGATGCTGATGTTGATGGTCAGCCAGCCCTTGCGGATCACCTGCGAAGAAGAGAGCAGGGTGGGGAGAGTAGGGACAGAGCGCAGGTCAGGAAACAATTAACAGATTTGGCTTCACCTTTTGGTCCTGGCAGTGCCGAGTAAATGCTTAAATCCTCACAGTGAAAACCTGCCCACACTTACCTACTGAAAACACCAGGCTGAACTGTGCGCTACACCGACGAAGCATTCAGAACCAGGAATGGTGATGATTTAGCAAAAAATCAAGTTTATACATTTATCACCTCGGCCTGAATATAGTCTGTAAGTCAAGACATGTTTGAGGTCTGAAGTTTGCTTCTTTAGTTCTGCACTGGAGCTACAAGGCTAATGTATCTAATAATAGAAGCTTACAGCTAGCTGTTACAGACCAACCTTTCAGGTGACTGCGCTGGTGCTGGAAAAATTTTGGCAGCGCACGTTTTATTTTTCAAAAATAACCAAAATTTCTGTGTTTTTGAATGGCATCTAAGCGTTACCCCCGTTAGCAGCAGTTCAATGATGACTCTAAGGAAGCATGTGCTAGTCTTCACCCTCCCAGCACTCGTATTACTGTGTGACTGGGGACACCTAGCTAGTGTGTGGAAAGGGAAACAACTAAATCGGTGATGAAACTAGGGGGAAAACTGAAACTTCAAATGTTCTTTGTTAGAGAAATAAGATTTCATTGTTTCTAGATCTGTCTAACATCAGCTACAACAGTTAGGCTACGTAGGGATGCGAATGTGAGTGAAAACACCACATTTACAGTCCAAATTTGCATTTCACTGAATAGCTTACTTTCTCCATACTTTCGCCATAAACGGAAACAGCGATTTCAGTATTCAAATACTGAATTAAATACACCTTGAACAGTTAACAAAGTACATCCTTATTCTTAAACAGACTTGCTTACATGGTTTCCAACACTGTAAAAATGTCACTAAAAAAGGACAAAAGTACAGACAATTCAGGCCTCAAGATGTTACTACAGCTTTAAGCCATGCAACATACTTCTGTCCATTTTTATTAATAACAGTATGTCATGCAGTGTCCAGAACCACAAACAAATCTACTGAAGATTATTTAGTGTGATGATTTAGTCATGCGGTTTGCACAATGCAAGCCTAGGGCTACAAGCTTCCACGACTGATTAGCTACGTTAGCCTCATCGCTCCAGTGCAAAAGAAGCAAACTTCAGACACCAAAAACGTTTTGGCTGATTGACTAGATTTGAGGTGAGGAGAAATTTTGTAAACTTGATTTTTGGCCATGTATCACTTTAAACAAGCACTACATATGTAAATAGTCAAGTGAAGATTCTCTTAAATAAATGTTCTGAGGTTTACAGCTGAATTACAACTGTTCAACTAGCTAAAAGAATCAGCGAAAAAGATCTAGAAGATAAGTAGACTAATAAATAAGAAGAAACATGCAAAGGTCAGAGTTAACGGTTTGCCTGTCCTGAAGCACAGGACAATGCCGTCCACACCAAATGGAACTCTAGAGGAGCAAAGGTCAGGGGTCGGCGGTGGTATGTTAGAGTCAAAATGGTCAGTGGTCAGTAAAAACTAGGCTGCACGCTGTTAGTTAAACCAGAGAGGGGGTTAATGGGGTTAACTGAGAACGGACACACACTCTGGCGCAGGTTAGGAGGCCTAAAACAAACCTATGGAGGGAAAATTGGGAGTGTTTTAGATTATAGATAAAGAGGAGAGGAGAGAAGCAGAGAGGAGAAAGTTACAGCGGTAAACATTAGGGTCATCTGTGAAGTGAAAAGAGAAAGCGAGCTAGAGAGGGAGGTGAAGGAAAGATCCTTTACTAAACAGTGTGACTAGTGGAGTGAACAAGTGACTTCAGCAGAAATGCAGCGTTACTGCAGTGAGTTAAAGGACTACAATCTGTGGACAGACTGAAAAAGCCACATCCTCCATAGTGTCCCATTCAGGATCCATTTGTTATAGGCCACATGTCTCGAAACCAGATAATTTGAAATCTATAACATCTGTAATGTCCAATGCCTCAAGATAACCTATTTCATAGGGGTGTAAAACACATCTAGCTGTTCAGCTGCATTGATTTTGGAATGTTAGTCATAATCTTAATATACAAATAATCTACAATTAAATATGCAGTCATTGTTTGGGCACAATCAAACTCCAGTGCCATGGTCTACTGCCTTTATTATCTATACAAATGAACTATCCTCTGCAGAAACATAATTCAGTGCATTTTTACCAGAACAATCAAATCGAATTGTAGTGGATTATGATGCACTGAATCATTTCCTAAAGAATCAAATCAAATCCAAAATTACCAAAATTGAATCATGGTAAAATGTACTGAATGGTCTCATAAAAAACTGAATCATAGTAAATTGCTGTGAACCCTTTCCTAAAGAATCAAAACTCACTCACAGTGTTACGCACTGCTTTCTTTCCTAAAGAATGATCTAGATTCTAATCATTACAAAATGCACTGAATCATTTCCTAAAGAATCAGTTCCAATCAAACGATGGTTAAATGCCCTGAAATCGCTGCCTAAAAAATTAACTTAAGTCATGGTGAAATGCACCGAATCATTTCCTAAAGAACTGAATCAAGCTGATTTATGGCAAAATGTGCTGAATGTAATCAGATCGAATCATGGTGAAATCTGAGACTTCACAATGCACTGAATCACTCCCTTGAGAATGTTACTGAATAAAATCTTGGTGAAGTTTGAGATTTACACCCCTCCTGATGAATTAGAGCTGCAGCTGAAGTAGACCACCACCTCTCCCTCCTTTTCTCTTTTCGCTGTGTTCTCCAGAAGGCAGAATGAGTCAGAGAAAGGAAAAAATCAGTGGTCAGAGTGTGCCAACACAAACGAGAAACAGGAGAGAACCAGAACAGAAAGCTCTACTTATTGTTTGCCTTGGTGGGGAAATGCATTTAAAACTCTGAAATATGCCCTTTTTTAAATAAGGGGGGGAAGAAGAGTGGAGGACAGAAGAGAGGAGGATGACGAGACACACAGTTTTACATCTCTCATATGCTCTGATGTGGAGAGTGCTGGACTCAGCACACACTACAGGCCAAACATTTGGAAGCAATGTGAAATTTGTGAATAAATAAATAAATAAAAAATACAATAGTTGAGTTGATGTGCCACAGCAGGCCACTCAGCGTTTTGGTATTACCGCATTAAATTACACCCAAAACCAGACCTCAAAAGACCAGAGTAGGAGACGTGGCTTGAAATTTACACAGAGAAAGGCAGTGAATATAATATGTAAGAGAAACAGGCAAACGCTAATCGTCTGTACAGCACCTCAGCTAACAGTACTAGCACAGTCACCCAGGAGCTCAAAAACTTTGTTGCTTAAAACCATCCAAACGTCATAAAAGGACCTCAGGGGGGAAATCAGATGCAAGAAAAATGGGATATGGGCCCTTAAAACCTACAGGAGTAGAGCACGGGTGCCCAATCCTGGTCCTAGAGATGTCCCACCCTGCAGAATTTAGCTACACCCCAATCAAACAGGTAATGAAGGCCTTCATGCATCTGAATATTAGAGTCAGGTGTGTTGAACATTAACTCTCCAGGGTGGTAGATTTCCAGGGCCTACACTGGGAAGTGTAAAATGGACTAACCGATGCTGAAAAGCAACGGTAATAATAACGGTAACGGTAAAAAATAATAATATACTGTGCTGTCCTGGTTGGTTGTTAACTTAATTGTAGAACATTCATAAACTCAAATAAATGCCTGATTGTTTCCACGCTTTTGGCCTGTAATGTAGCAGTAGTCATTCTCAGGTCAGTCACTGTATGAAACCTTAACCAGTTTCACCATTTGATGCATTTCCTTCTAGAAGTCTTGTTTTCCCTGCTCCAACACAGCTGATCCAACGGATCAGCTCATTAACAAGCCCTTTCTGGGATGAATTGTGGGTTAGAGGAAGAAAACACAAAACTATTCAGAACAGGGGTACTATAGGAACAGGGATGGGAACCTGTGGCCTAGAGCTTTCTCATCTCATATCAATCAGAATGCTTCTTCTCTGTATCTTAACAGAGCACTAACTCAGGATACTCCAGTTATTCTGCAGCCATCAACAGCAAAGCAACATTATGCACTACATACCTGAAAACATTAGACAGTACATTGAAAACACATACCGAAAGCTACTATAAAAACTGGATCTCTTGATAAAGATAACAAAGCAGCTTGAGAAATCATCATAAAAAAATCTGCAATTTTGAGATCTGAAATCTGATCAGAGAGGACAAAGAATTTTCTCCTATTAACCCTTTACTGCATGATTTATGAAACACACAGTACTGTGCAAAAGTCAGAGTCTATCCTTTCATTTATTTAGTTCCCAGTCAAAATGGCTATCAGGTACAAGTATTTGTGTTCAGCATTGGGAAAAAAAGGAAACATGTATTTAACAGAAAGTGACTCAGAAGCCTCAACAAACGTAATTACTGCTTTTACTGTTTTCCAGAGACTTGCTTTTCAAAGAAATCGACAGATTCATCACTATATAAAACTCCTCATCTCAGATGTCCAGTTTGGGTGATTTACTGCAGTGCTTGTCTATTTCTTTTTTGCTCAGTAAGGGCTTCTTGACAGCTACACATCCTTTCAGAACCATAGTGTTGGTGAATGGTGATCTGATGGCGAATATGAATAACTCAAACTTCATGGCTGTTTTGACTGGAAGTTAAATAAACAAAAGTGTGGTCTGACATTTTCATAATATTTCTAACTGAAAATTAATTAATAAAAATCTGAAGACAGTTTTTTTGTGGGGGCACTTTGTATTTTGTTGCCATACGGCAACATGTGTAAATGAAACTGCAAGCTGCAAAGAATACCATGGGGGTAGACCAATACACCTCATAGGACAATGCCACATTCATTATCTAGGCATGTGCAAAACAAGTCATATATGCAGAAATGTGTAAAAATACAGAAAGGTATGAAAATTATTTCAAAATTAAAAAATGCAACTTAGAGTGTAGAAAGTTCTTAAAATGGCTGTCCTAAGGCACTGTGTTCATTCCCTTCCCTTGTTTTCTGCTCTTATAGGAGTGACCAGAAGCTCCAGTCAGCAAGATCAGCCAAACTGTCATCTGTCCTGATTCTTCTTGACCTTTCAGCAGCTTTTGACACGGTCAACCACACAATCCTTCTGGACGTCCTCACCAACCTTGGAATCACTGGCACTGTGTGGAAGTGGTTCAAGTCCTACCTGGAGGGTCGCTCTTATCAGGTAACATGGAGAGGGTCCACATCCTCTCCATGCAGGCTCTCCACTGGTGTCCCACAAGGCTCGGTGCTGGGTCCTCTTCTCTTTTCTCTTTACACTAGGTCTCCTGGTGATGTAATATCTTCTCATGGCTTCTCTTATCCCTGTTATGCTGATGACACTCAACTAATGCTTTCTTTCTCACCCTCTGAAACACAGGTTTCCAGTCGCATCTTGGCATGTCTGACTGACATCTCCTCATGGATAGCAGATCACCACCTGAAGCTCAATCCTAGCAAGACTGAGCTGCTATTCAACCCTGCAACTATAGGTCCTCGTCATGATCTGAAGAAGTCTTGGTGTGATTCTGGATGGCCAGTTATCGTTCTCAGCTCATATCGCGAACCTAACTCGGTCATGCAGGTTTCTCCTGTACAACATCTGGAGGATCCGACCCTTTCTCACTCAAGAGGCCACCCAGCTGCTAGTTCAGTCTCTTGTCATCTCAAGGCTTTACTACTGCTCACTTTTGGCTGGTCTTCCAATGCAGGCCATCAAGCCTCTGCAACTCATCCAGAACGCAGCAGCATGACTCGTCTTCAATTTCCCTAAGTTCAGCCACGCCACCCCACTGCTGCGCTCCCTTTACTGGCTTCCTGTAGCCGCACGCATCTGATTTAAAACCCTGATGCTTGTCTACAATGCCAAAAATGGACCAGCCCCTGCCTACTTGATAGCAATGGTCAAAACTCGAACCGTACCACGAGCCCTTCGAGCTTCAAGTACAGCTTGGTTTGACCTGCCATCCTTCAAGACGCACAGAAGACAAGCATCAAGACTTTTCTCTTACTGGCACCCAGGTGGTGGAACGAACTCCCACTGGTTGTCCGTACAGCAGAGTCTCTCGCGGTCTTCAAACGCAGACTGAAGTCTCATTATACAGCACTTAAATGAGCACTGAGTTAAGTATTCATTGTAATGTATTGTACTGCACTTAAAAATGTATTGTATTATATTGTATTGTATTACACTGCACTGTGTTTAACTCTGTTCCTTTTTCTCTGGGTATCAACAGGGACTTTTGTTTCTAGCAGTATCTGAGCTCAGGACTAGCTTTCTCTATAACCTATTGGTAACTAGCAAACTATCTACTTTCTCTAGATAGACACTTCTTGTAAGTTGCTCTGGATAAGAGCGTCTGCTAAATGCTGTGAATGCAAATGTTGTATTCATTACAGACAGCAGTTTCACTGTTGAATGGTGTTGAGAAACACTTCGAGAGCTTCAGAAGCTACATTTTATCATGTGATGAATCAGAAAAAAGTATACCGTTTTACACACAAAGGCAAATGAAAGCAAATTACTTGTTGGCATATGGCAACACCATGCAGGAAAGGGTTAATAGAACACCAGAAGGACTTTCATTGAATTAGCTGAACTGAAAACTTTGATTACGCAGAACATTATTATTATTAGTCATCATCATCATCATTTAGAAAGATCCCACCATTTTACTACAACCAAAGGATCAATCATAAAGAGAGAATTAATATTCTGACTTTCAGAATGACGTGGAATGAAAAGCTAATTTTTCCCCCCACTGTAAAAATGGTAAAGTAACTGCAAATAACTGCAAGAAGTCTTGACTGTTTACTCACTAAATAAAGAAAGGAAAATAAAATGAAACCATAATAAAGTTGTAAAAAATATAGTGAGTGATTTCCAAAAACAAAGACATACACAGACACAGATATGATTAGAGAGTGTAGTTTAGTCCTAACGGCTGATTGGTTCAGCCCCCCACAACCCCCCTCCCACGGTGCAGCCAGGAATCAAAGCTGATTCCTCCACAAGGCAAACTCGGCACCCCCTGGAGGAGCTGCCAGCACTCAACCAGACCACAGGACAACCAAGGCTTCATTTTAAATGCTGAATAAACTTCGTAAAACTTCTGTACTGTCACTCTGGATAATAACAACACGCTAAACAAATAAACGTATCGTTATTTTACAGAAGGCATATAATATTATTAGTTGTTAGTAGCAAATATATGTTCAATTATACAAATTACTTGTGGGTTATGTAATGCCACTAATTATAGGGCAAACAATTGTAAAAAACTAGGGCTGTTACTGATTACTAGTAACAGCGACTGAAACAATTGCAGATCCTCCCAGATTTTGCTGTTTACAGTGTCAGAGGACGATACCTGTTCCTGTTCACATTCTCTCAGCCCACCTAGCTGCAGGGTAGAACAAAAACAGCAGCTTTTAAAAGCCTGTCAGCTACCACATGAAGAGGGGCTTCCTAGACTGTTTACCTAATGCCAAATAAGCACCCTACGACAAGAAACCGCCATAGCCTCAGTTCTCCTGATTGGCTGAGCCCTGATGAGCCCTGATTGGATGGGGCTTGTTTGGTGGGGTACTTACCAGTATTTCGCCCTGCAGTGACAGGTAAAGGGGAGGGGTGGGAGGGAAAAAAAAACAAGCAAAGCAAGGAAGGAGAGGAAGATAGAAAGAAAACAGAGAAGTTTTGCAATCCACACATTGAGAAAAGAGAGAGAAAAGATGTTTGGGTGAGTTTAAAAGAGAGGAGAAAACGGATGGGAAGAGACAGAAAAGAGACAGACAAACAGAGACAGAAGAGTGAGAGATCAAGAGAAGAGAAGAGAAGAGAAGAGAAGAGAGAGAGAGAGAGAGAGAGAGAGAGAGAGAGAGAGAGAGAGAGAGAGCAACAGAACACAGTTACATGCAATTAGATTTACTTGCAGTACGACAAATAAGATTTATCATAACGGCTGCTTCATTGCTGCAGCTGAAATCCATGCACATTCTAAATGATCAATTTCTACAAAAGAAAGAAGAAGCTTGAGTTAAATGAGGAATAACATGTGGCAAACAAAAATAACACTGATTATTGGTTCGTTTGACAGCTGTGCTGATATTCATGCCTGTTGAGCGCTGCATGCATGTAGTAATGCAGCGGTAGCGGAAGTGCGGGTTTGTCAAAGTGCAGAGGGCAAAGAGAACAAAGGGGGCTCTCAGAGATACAATATTTTGGCTGAAATTTTGAAGGCTTTAAAACTCACACAGGGCTCATAGGAATTCACTACTTGGGAGCATTACACATAGCAAAACATGCTAAAACCAGTGAGCCATGACAGACTAGGGGGCAATGCGGTCAGTAGTCAAAAGGAGGGGGTTGGAGATTCTAAATAAGGGCAGGTGTTGAATCTTTGGTAGTTGGGGTACAGGAAGGTACACAAGATAGGATTCATTCTTTATTATAGGAGATTCAGTGAGAAACAAGACACATTTGGAATGAATAAACAGATTAAAAAACTGAGAGACTGATGAAGCAGAATGAGTGAGAGAATTGTGTACCTGGTTTGGAATAGCCCTTTTCTTATTCACATGTGGGTTTCTCTGTTGAGCACTGTGGAAAGAGAGGAGGAGAGAGGGAAGGAGAGGAGGAGAGAGGGAGAGAGAGAGAGAGAGAGAGAGAGAGAGAGAGAGAGAGAGAGAGAGAGAGAGAGAGAGAGAGAGAGAAATTTACTTTCATTATATAACCCAATAGACAGATATTAATAAAAACGTAAAGAAAATAAAGCAAAAAATGAAGATAAGGTGCATATATGGAGAAAATGCCATTGTTAAGTTACAGTGGTACATGCTATTATTGAACAACATTATATTATATTATTTTATTCAGTGATACTGAATATTAATTTTATATTATTTTTAGCATATTATTCAGTGATACTGATTATTATTATTATTATTATTATTATTATTATTCAGTGATACAGCCTCTAAAACATGATTTTTTTTGCCTAACAAAGTCATTACTTTTTTCCCGTATTATTAATTAATAAAATATTTTATATGTATTTATTTTTCATTTTCTCCCCAATTTAGTCTTGGCCAGTTCCACTCACTAGCCATGTCTCCCCATCACACAATGCCACCAAGCTTTACCTTGTTCATCATTATTCTTTGTTCAATCTGAGACAAATGTTGCATGGTGCACCTGTCCAGGCATGATTAATTGTATTTACAATTTTATTTATCTTTCCAACTGCACAGAATCAAACCAACTGTACTAACAGGGATCTTTGCGTTTCAAGTGCTCGGTAGCTCTGCAGAGTGTGCTTTAATAATGCTGTCCCAGAGAACTTTAGGAAGCTCCTTCACCATGGTTGCAACATCAAGATCATTTTTTGCAGCAATATGTAGAAACTGATTTATTTTTATTTTTTTAATCTTTATTTTTTTAACTATTTTTTAAGCTTCCTTTTCTGTTTACAGGTGTTCGTAGACAGTGGATTTACAGTACTGTGCAACAGTTCTAGGCACCTGAGAAAATTAGCATTAGCTATTTATCTGGACCCTAAGAATGAATTTGCTCAGAAAAACACTAATATTAGAATAAATACTTCTAATATTGATACAGTAAGTAGTGACTTTACATATGTCACCATGGTTGTTTAACCATTTCCAAACTTCTCCTTGAGGAAGTCCAGTATTAACTGTAGTTATCATCCATTACCTGATTTGTCTGGGGGCTCTCAGAAGACATCTGGAACCAAACATTGTTTTTCAAACCAGTTTACAAAATATCAACTGCTTTTTTCAAAATAAGAAGCCAACTTTACTGTATTTATGTTCATCTATTTAAATTATATATACTGTTTTTTTTTTAAAAGCAAATACATTCTTATTGCCAAGATTAATGGTTCTAAGTAATGTGCTTAGATGCCTTAGACTTTTATACAATGCTGTATGCACTGGAAATATATTAAAGGTGCAGTTTTCAAATTCAGGGCATTTCTGTGAGAGTTGATGAGGCTGACGTTGGCTTTTTATTTGCATTTTCCAGTTCAACCTTAAATCGTGCAGCAGTTCCATGTAACTACTGCACCATTTAAGGTGAAACAGGAAAATTCTAACAAGAAGCAGGCGATAAAGAAGTTCACTTTAGCTTCACTGAGAGTTGAAAGGCATGAAAAGGGATGAAGTGGTTGCTCTGTTTCTGCTTGACAGGTGGATTACATTAACTTATTTTTGTTGTTTCACAGAACCAATAGGTGAGTAGTGTTGTGTCCAATTTGCTAATGTTTGTGATAGCAACTGATTAGCTTCTAGCTAACGTTAGTTACATTACATGCTGTGTGGTTGTTCGCTCTAATGTTATGTTTGTTGCCTGTACAATATTTGCAAAGAGTTTTATGGCCATGAAGATTTAAAAAAAAAAATATATAATAATATTTTGCTACCCCAGTGTGCATCCATTAATTTGAGGGATGGAGCTTCTGAAGGAGCACTGAAGGGAGGGGTATCAATATCAACAGTCATTCTCCAGAATCATATACTGTGCCTTTCAAAAAGAAAAAGTGCCTGCATCTTGTTTCTTTCTGTACATAAATCTTTGTCTATTTATTTATTTTCAGTATTATTAATACTCTATGCATAAAGCACTTCTGTCACTGCTTTGGCAACTTATTACAACTCACACCAATAAAGCTATCTAAATTTGAGTTAGGTTTTAAATAGAAAATGAGGGAGACAGAGAGGCAGACAGGAAAACAAGGACATAAAAGAAGGAAGTAACAAAAAAAAAAAACAACAGAAGTTAATTCTACACATTCTTCCTTTTTTCTGTTTTGCAAAAAGATAAAACCACAACAATTTGTAGCGTGAGCTAACTCTGAGATAGTTTCATGCTGTGAACCAGCAATGCGCAACTGAACACTAGTGACCAGTGCTGGTCAACCAGGTCACATGACCCAGGCTAAAGGAGGTGCGTGTAGGTGTGTATCTGCTCGCCCACCTGTTGCTGCTGTACCCAGGAAGGGTACCGTCATCCAGCCTTCGGTGGTCAAGACTGAAAGGTGACGTCACGAAAACCGTTAACATGGCTAGCGTGAGTGACGGTGGCACTGACTGCATGCGCACAAGGACACATGCACAGCGAGCAGGGTCAAACGGGGCCTTGGGGTCACACCCACGCAGGCTCAGTGCCAAATCAAGTGTCATGGAGCCTCCTGTACTGTACATGCAACCAGCAACTTCTGCTTATGCCTCTTCCCTATGCTTTGCTAACTGTGACTGAACACCATGCCACGCACTCAGATAAAACTGTAAAATGCTAACAGTTAAACTGTTAAGCGCACAAAATTTTTTAAAAAATGTGTTTCTTCATAATTAAATTATTTAGTTGTAAACAAAGTCATTCAGAGTGGTATGATGTGAAATGCTGCGTTCTAGGGAAACCTACAGTCAGAATTGTTTGCAGTGGTGGTGATGGGAACCAGATGTCTGAAGCATTTAGGGCCTGTGGAAGATACTTCACAGAAAGTTATTACATGAAGTGTTGATGAATACACTGTCTGATGGCTGAGACATTGTTGTATGATAGTTTTTAGATTAAATTTTGGCTTTAAACGTATTTTTAAACTCCATTCATGATGGAGATCATTCATAGCCCCCAAAGAAAACTTAAATATTTTCACATTTCCCCCTACTTTACCATCACCAATGGCTACGTTTACAAAACAATCTCATTGCTCAAATCCAATTTTTTGCTCAAATCCGATCTCTCTGACATGAATGTTCAGACTCGTTTGGGTAAGTGATTCAAATCTGTCACGTGAACTGTGAACAAACCAGCAGCCTGAAATGACCCGCATGTGCACATCCTACTCAGTCACCTGAATGAATCACGTGCATCATCAGCAAATAAACTAATGGTCAGAACGAGCCTTTGCTGAGAAGATAATTAACTCTGATCAGCTCTCAGCTCCATTATTAGAGCGAGACAAAGGCGAAAAAGGCGAGATGTGTTGCTTTTCCACTGTTTACAGGCTTTAACATTTGTTCGCTGCTGCTGCCATGGTAACGCTGAATGATGGCGCACGCGCAGTGGGAAAAAAGCACATGAATTCCGATCTGAGCGTCACATTAAGGTCGCCTAGCCACGAATCGGATACGTATCCGATCTAGGACCACATATGAAAGTGGCTACGGTCGGATTTGAATAGATCAGATGTGTGTCCACACAGCCCTGAAAACATCAGCTCACATGAAAAAAAAGGGATTGGTGCCACTTTAACCTGGTAATGTAAATGTAGCTTATATTACATATTAAAACTCAGAAGGATTACAGCCATTTGAATAGTAAATGAAATATATGTGTGTCTTAGACATTGTGATCCCTGGTTCCCACCACTGTAAAGAAATTAGATTCATTAAGTTTCTCTATAACAAACCACTTCACATCAAAACATTATGAGCAGCTTTGTTTACATTTCAATTATTAAAGTATGTAGTAATCATGAAAAATCGGTGGATTTCTCCTTCAGTCATAACTCCGAAAAATTACTTTATTACTTTTTAGCTGTTAACCAACATGCTAACATTTAACCTGCATTTAAGCAATACCTTCAAAAATTAGGTCCTACCTTGACTACCCTTATCATGCAAAAAAGTTCTTTAGAAACTAGTTCATTTTCATCAAAATCAAAAAGTTACTTCTTATTCTTCTTCATTCATGCACTGCAGACCATGCAGGGAGGACACTGCTCAATGGATTTTTCCCATGTGTATTTCAGATATCTGTGTGAGGAACACAGAAGTGGTCAAGACAAGTGGTCTGACTTGTCTTGCTTAATTCCTTTAAAGGAAAATGTCACAAGAAACCACTAGGTATTAACAACGAACAGAACTGTAGTAGGACCTAGGCAGCACTTCTTCATGAAGTCATGCTAATCCCTTCCTTTCATCAACTGTCAGCCAGGCTTGATATTTTTTGCCTGAAGTTCTGCTTTAACGACATTTGTTATGTTGGACCTCCTGCTCGGGCCATACACTACAAGAAGTAGTTTGATTTAGAGGGCTAGTCCAGGCTACAAGCCACAGGCTACATTAGTATCAGCCTTTGAGACACATATGTCCCCAAGGTCAAGGCCTGGGGAACAAATGCTGGGGAAGTGGAGGAGATGAATATGGAGATACACATACTTGGCAAATCCAATGAAGTCTTCATGGTTGGTGTTGATGTAGGACAGCTCAATGTCAATCAGCAACAGAACCTGAAGAAAGATTAAAGAGAAACTGAGAAGGCGTATACAGTAGTATGCAAATGTGCCCCTTAACAAATTACGCTTTGTTGATTTCTGAAATGAAAATTAACGAAAATAACATCCTCTACAGACAACAGACCACGGCACATTGTAAAGCACAGTTACTGTTTATTTGATTAATTTAATATATTGGAAAAAAAAAAAACCATAAAATATGATCTGTGAGAAAAAGATCTGGCACATTTTATGTTTTAGTTTTTTTCCACACTCAGCAAATACACAGAAACTGTGTAGTACCTTCAGCCGATAATGCTACATTTAACTTTGTTCCCTGTAGCAGATGTGTTAACTTTCACTAAAAGAAAACAAGAGAAAAGGCTGGATGTGTGTAAAAGGGCCAGGCTGATATGAAAATCCATGACAGAGCTTCTCAACATTCTTAGCATTTTTGTTGGTATCTGTTAATTAGCTAATTTTCAGTAACCCTCAAGGTTAAAAGTTTGGATGCATTTAAACCATTTTGGTGTTTTGTGTCGAAGCTTCAAGCTTCCAAATTCAGCCTGTATTGTAAGTAATTAGTTACTGCCAGCTTAGCAATCTGTGTTAAGACTAGAGATGTCACAATAACCAGTACCTCAGTGGTAAGTCAATGCCAAAATGAAGAAGAAAAAACACAAAAACAAGCTAAACTATTTTTTGTGGTATCAACAGTACAAAGTTGGTTCCACATTTCTGTCCGACAGCACACAGAGGGAAACTTGGAGAGGACAATAACATGACAATGGAGTCTAAATGTGCGGCTGCAGTAACAGCACTGCCAAATGCCAAAATATTACCAATAAGAAATCAGCAGAGTTCACAACGAAATACTATGATTTTGAGTCAGACAACAAAGGTTATGTAGGGATAAGCTTGTAGTGCTTGTAGCCTGCTGCATACTGCACGCATACTGACTGTATGTGACAAACATACATTTCTCCAGTACGAACAAAGATGACACTCTGCTTTGGCCAAATATTCCAGAATGCAGCCCGAGCTATCTTCATGACACGCTGCATTCCTTAATGCATTATGGGAAAGCGGTTACCAGTGGTTACTAAACAGGGATTGGAGAGCTAAGGGAGTCTTGGGATCAGTCAAACTGGCTCACCCACTGAGGTTGAGTCTAGTTACGGTACACAGTACATGATGGTAATAGTGGCATACTGGATACTACACGGCATACTGGTGTGAGGAGTAGCATGCAGTATAAAGAATGTACTGGTGCAGTGTGCAGTATAGAGTATGCTATTTTGAACACACTGATCATTTTAAACTAACTCTTAAGGCTACAGCCTACCACATAATTAAGAATTCCACTGGAAGTTAGTTTTAGCTTGTTTAATAACACAATTTCTATTGACAAAATGGTTTAAAACTAATAAAAAATCTAGTTAAATAAGTTTAAAAATGCTGTCCTATTTTTTTTAACAACTTCAAAATGACAAACTGTAACTATCTCAACTAGTTTTAAGATGACTGCACTTGTTAAAATATAACTTTTGTAGTGTAGCCATTTCTCAATATTTCCTTCACAGTATTTAGTGGGCTTTTCTGATAGCCTAGTAGCTTTATTAAAATACCACAATATACTCAAATATAAACAATATTAATAATTACTGTAAATAATAAAAGATCACTGTTTACATACACTCATATGTTTATTTTAAGTGCTAATGATCATACATTTTTGTTTTAGCAATGGTCTACTGAACAGGATTTCTGGTTTTGCTGTGGTATCAACATGAGGTATCTGTATTTTGTCATTTCACTGGTACCGGATGCCAATACCAATATTACCATATCGGTCAGACCCCAGTATGTAAGTATGTGTCACCTGGTCCTTGGTCTTGCCCTCTCTCTCTCTGACGTGTGTAGTGACTATTCTCTCGGTCTCCTCTCGGAGTCGGGGGTAGGAGCCCAGCTGTGAACACAAACACAATACTGCAGACTACAGCATATACTTCACGCATGCACTCGGCGCTGAAGGCTGCAAGTCTGCAAAAGCTGGCCACAACCACAACCAACCACAAGCATGTTCTCTTTCCCCTCAGGTCAGGTCAGGACAGGTCAGAGTGAAAGCGTGAAAGAGGACACACTTGTGTTTGGCTGAAACTGGTGGAGTGAGCTTCTGTGTAAGTGTGGGTGTGTACATATACACATGCACACATACACATACAAAAGTGCAATCAGCCAGTAAAGCACTCACCATCAGCTAAGAAAGAATCGGATCAGTTAATGGAAATCACAGAATCGTATATCTAAAACAAACTACACTAAATGAGGAATTTACATGTCAAAAATATGTAAATAATCACAGAAATAAATGAACACAACTTAAAATGAACTTAATATTACAAAAACAAACAAAAAAGTCTATATTTGAGAACATCACAAATATAGTCTTCTGTGGCTGAGAGTGATGGCTGTGGTAAGTTGCTGTTTTTGCCAGGTGTTAATGGCGTCAAAGGCAAACGCAGAGAGTGAGAGAGAGAGACAGTGAGGGACAGTGTGAGAGAGAGAGAGTGTGTGTGTGAGAGTTGCAAGCTCAGATGTGCCCTGGTCCTGGGAGCTAAAGTCCAGCACAGTTGGGTGATCTCCCTGTTCTGAAACCTACTAAACCCATTTAGCAAAGCATTTATCCAGATAACTTAAGCCAAAATAAAGGCCTGCCTAATAAGAGAAACCCAGACAGGGTTTGACTTTGCGCTTAAAGATGAATCCACCAATTTTTTTTAAATCTATGCATAATTCAATTGTTGAGATGTACACAAATGAATTCAGTGTGGTTTGATGTGAAACGGTTTGCTGTGGAAAAACGTTGCAACTTAGATTTCTTTGCAGTGGTGGTGATAATAAGGAATAGGAAAAAACCAAAAGCTTCTCAAAAGTATGTCTCAGGCATCAGGCAGCATATTCATAACAGTTTTGTGAGAAAACCTTTCCATAAGGTAGGTTTCACAGGCATTGCATTCTTTGGACGCCTGGTTCCCATCACCACTGCTGTGACTAATTCTGTCTTGGTAAGTTTCACTAGTACAAATCATTTCACATCAATCCACTCTGAATGACCTTGTTTACATATTAAGCACTGAACTAAGTGGAAACTTGAAAAATCAGTGGAATTCCCCTTTAAGTTAATTGGCTGAGAAAAATCTGTTAAAATGTAAAATGTAAATGTAATTCTGTAAAATATCCCACAGGTAACTAACTGCTGAGTTGAATCAGGTGAAAATAACCAATTTGTGCAGGACTAAGGCTCCTCAAAACTGCACCTGGACACTGCGCTAGTTTAAGATGAAAGGTAAAAAGGACAGTTGAAAAATCTCAAAAATAAATAAATAAATAAATAAATAAATAAAAACAAGTACAGGATGCAGTTCGTCTCCCTTCCACAAGGTGGCAGGTGAGTCCTGTTGCTACGGAAACAGTGGCAACAGGAGCCGGGGGTGGTGAACAGAGCGGCACAGAGGTTCCCCCGTTGCTACGGCTACAGCTCCGCTGCTAACCAACCGGCAGAACTGCCTCTGGGAAGACGAGCTTTTCTGTCTCCAGCTGCCTCTCCAAACACAAGCTGAGCTGCACTAAGGCTGAGTATCTTTAAGCAGCTCACAGTATGATATTAATCACGTGATCAGACATTTCACGACGTATCATGACACTGCAATAACAGTACTATTAAACTAAACTCCCTAGTGAACCCTTTCACCTAGAGAGGTGTGCTATGTCAAACAGTATCACTAATATACAGTGCTGTACACAAGTCAGAGCCCCGTCTTCCTTAATACTTTTTTTAGATACACAAATGTATTTTCCTTCTTTTTTGCATTTACTATGTCCACCTTCTATCTTTGTTACAGCTTCTATTCTTTATGGGAAACTTGGTTTCAGTTTTTCAAAGAAATCTGCAACCTCCAAAGTTCAGTCTTAGAAGTTGGTTGCCTTTTCTGCTTCTGAGTTCTGGGGTGGTCACTCCATTATTCTGAGAACATCAGCAGCTTCTTTGTTTGATTTGCAAATTTTCGTCTTTTTCTACTTCCTTTTCTCAGTAAGGGCTTCTTGACCGCGACACATCCTTTCAGACCTATAGTGTGGAGTCTTCTCACAGTGGAAGGATGGACAGAAACACTAATGTTCTCCTCTCACTCAAAGATGAAAGAACTATTTATATGATGGGTACACTATTGGTGGTCTACCGGATCTTGCAGTGTTGTTAGGAATCAAATTTCTTTCAATAATTTTTTTATACTCCACACAACTCCTGTTTTTTCCGCTTATTTTTCTTTGACCTTCCCCATCCTTATGTAAGTGGATTATCTTATCTTATATGTAAACTCCTCAGAAATATTTGCTGAAAAATGAATAACATGTACCTAATGGCTGTTTTGACTTAATTAAATGAACGAAAGGGTAGTCTCTCATTTTTGCACACTACACTATGGCACACTGTGCGAATACTGCAGGAGCAAAAGCTACAGATAAAGCATTATAGGATTTACTGCTCTTCTGTAGCTACTATCTACAGGCCTTAAACAGGCACATAATTCACACTGATGTAGCTATAGCAATAAGTATGAGTATACCAATAAGTGAATGAACAAATAAATTAAATGAATGAAAAATAAATATTGATGCAAGTATCACTGTCAAAAACCGAGTCATGATTCAACAATTATCACAGTTCTAGACATCTCCACCCATACTTTACATGAGCGAAGGTAAAGGCAGGCTTGGAAAGAGCGAGAAGGGACAGAGGCTAATAAACGAAAGGCTTCAGTGAGCTGGCAGCAGAATAAAGCAGGAACGGGCAGGAGAAGGGACTTTCCACGAATGGTACACATTCTTTTCCAGTGCAATCAGCGTGTTATTGGGTAGGACTAAGGAGGACTCATGAGTCGTGACTGAATGGAGCAATGGCTGGACATGAAACTGACCAAGCACAATCCAAACACTGAGGATGGGTGTGGCTAAAAGGAGGGGCTTATCTTATACAAATGGGTGCTGATTGGGTGAGCGGGTGGCATAAAAGAGGCGTGAAGCATGTAAATGCCACCAGGAAGGTGGGAAAGACTTCTATCCCCTAATCCAGGTTTGCTTTCCTTCCTGGTTACCTTGTCAGCACACTTCCGGACGAGGGTGGTGAGTTCCGACACCACCATGTCGACGCACTTCAGACTGGGTGCTTTGAGTTTGAGGATCTGCTTTTTCACGATGGCCTCAAAAGCAAGGTCAGGGGTGAACAACCCAGTTCTGAGGTGAGGGGTGCCAGGAAAGAGGGATTGGGCAAAAGACAGGAATAGAGACAGAAAGAGTACAACAGGGAAGAGTGAAGAAAAGAAGAAAAGACTTTGTTTAGTTAGTTAATCACTGCTAATCTATAAACACACATCCATGTCAGTCAAAAACGGGGGCAGGCAGTGGTTTACACATCCATACTGTAAGTTTTATTGGCTGCAAAGGCTTTTGGCATCCACTCCACCACAAGTTCTGCAAGCCTATAGACTGGTCAACTAACTCTTCTAACGTTAATTGACTGATTTAACCTCTTCTTTGCTTTCTCTCCTTTTGCTGATGCTATAACTAACAGTGAAATACATGATTTCTTGAGGTACGGCAAAATAAAACAATACAAACAATATAGCTCCCCATGTTTTCTCCAGTACATTGGAATCTGTTGGAATCACTGTATCATACATTATACGCTCATTTTACTCATCCGCCATACTGAAATCCAATGAGTAAGAATCAGATTGTAAAATAAATGTTTACATTACAGTATAAAGCAGTAAGTATGAGGGATGTGCACTTGCTTAACTAGTATAGTTCTGAACGATTAATCATTTTTAATATCAAAATCATAATTTAAAAGAATGATAGTCAATTTGCAACAGGTGCAATTTCAATTACATCCAACATTATTCAAATTTAGAAGTTTGATAAAAGGGGAATTAAACCTAAACACAGAGCTCTGGCATACAAACACACAAAAAAAATAAAAAATAAAAACTCTGCCCCCACAAATTCGTACAAAACAGGCTCGTCAGATCTGCAGAAAAAAAATACTTCATGTGGTAAGAAGCAACTGAACTAGTCTGGTTGTTTGTTTTGTATGGTCTTTGGCCTTATCTTTGATCTGTATGTTGTCTATTCCTAACAATGTATGTCACCATCCTGCCTTCTGTACCCTCTACCTTCCCTCTGCTATAAAACGCAATAAAAAGTTGATCTTAAAAAAAAAAAAAGATTAGTAGTGCAATGAGTCATCTTTTGCGGCTTCCTTTAGTATTTACAGAATGTTCCCACCTCAGCCTCGCACTGGATTTCAGAACGGCAGTCGAGTGAAATGAGCACGTAAAGCTTTATAGGCTTCTTTTCCTAGATAAACAGTGCATCGTCAATAAAAATCCACATCTACGTTTCTTATGTAAATCAACATTATCATTTTCTCTGACCAGTCACTGCAGCCCTATCCAAACCCTCTACATGCACCTACAAGTTCAGCAAGATGTGCCCCAGCAGCCTGCCCTCCTTTTTAGACCCGAAACGAGTGGGTTTCTTTGGCACAAGACCACCACAACACCCCACCACACGACAGCAGGACCTGCGCACAGGGTGGCCGGCAAGCTGAGGGGTCACACAGACACAACTGTATCTACATCTACCACTCTTGCAGTCCAGAGTCTATTCTTAACTCTCTATTGTGCCTTGAAGGTAGGCTGCAGAGAGGCTTCCTCTGGCCTGCTTTCAGGGCGGTGTGACCCCAGGAAGAACGGCCCACCCCTGTGGCCGGGCCAGGGGGCACTGCAGTACCTTGTTGGTGCACTGCCTGACCGTGTTGATGAGCTCCTGAATGACCAGATCGATACATTTGAGACACGGCTCTTTCAGCTTTACGACCTGCTTTTTCACGATGGCCTCAAACGCCAGGTCTGGAGTGAACAGGCCAGTTCTGAGAACATACAGGAAGACACACAGCCCGGATGACAAAAAATGCACAGAGACAGACGTACAGACGGGGGGGGGCATGGACAGACAGACACATGGAAAAGAAAGAAAGAAAGGATGAAAGAAAAGAACAAAGAAAGTGGAAAGACGGAGGAGTGTAAGAAATACAGACAAGCAGTAGAGAAGAAAAGGGTAGAGAAAAGGTACTGAGGCATAAAGACATAGAAGAAGGAAAGCAGTAGAAACAGACAGGTTGGGAAAAAAAGCAGAGACATGAAAAATAAGCGGCAAAGAAAAAAAAAAAACATTTAGGAGTAGCAAACAGAAAAATAAAAATGGCCCAACAAAAAACAATAAGTGAGAAAGAGAAGCAAAAAGGTGAAAAGGCTGTGGCAAAGCACACGAAAGAGAGAAAAAAGTGGGAGAGAGAGAAAGAGAGGGAGGCAAAGTGAGAGTGTGACGAGAGTGAGAAGTGAGGAGAAAAAAGAGGAAAATGAAACAGGTTTAGCTTGCTGTCAGTACAACACAACAAACAACAAACAAGGATGAGAGTGTCAGGCTCTGTGGGAGAAAGCTGATTAAACAGTTCAGAGACGCCTCAGAGCGATACACAGTGATAGAGCGTCATATTCGTACAGAGAGAGCGAGAGAGCGAGAGAAAAAATGAATGAGGAAGGAGAGAGAGAAATGAAAAAATTGGAAAGAGAGGGAGAAACGAGGGGAGAGAGAAATGGGGGAGAGAGAAACATGAGAAAATGGGAAAGAGAGAAAAATGAGGGGCAAGAAAAACAGGTGAGAGAGAGACATGAGGAAATGAGAAACAGAGAGAAAAATGGGGGCGAGAGAGAGAGAGAGAGACACATGAGGGGAAAGACAGACAAACGGGAAAGAGAGAGACAGACAGGCAGACGGACAGTGATTAAGTGAGTGACTGTGCGAGTGTGAAAATACGAAAGGGGCAACAATAGTGAGACGAGAGAGTGTGAGAGTGGACCAGAATGTATGTGTATGTGAGCAGCAGGTGGAAGATCGTGGTGGTCCTGCCAGCCAGCAGCCCCCGCAGGGCAGCTAAGTGCAGGCTATCAGTGAGGCTCCACTTGCCTGACACCGTGGACGTTCTTAATGGCATGACTGATCTCTCGCCGCAGCTCCTTCTCGTCAAACACAATCTGAGAGAGACAGAGAGAGAGAGAGAGAGAGAGAGAGAGAGAGAGAGAGAGAGAGTGAGAGAGAGACTCTTTTTGATGTGATTTGACTCCAGCGTGGTTGTGGTATTTAGCTCAGTGTGACTCAAACACAGGGACACTGTTATAACCTTTGAGCAAACGCACTACATGCTAGGAGCTTTCTAAATAAAGTGCACTGCTGCCGTATCACCTGCGCTGATTTATCAGAGACAAAAAAACTGACTTCAACAAAGACCACATGCTTTCTTTCTGCTGAGTTGAAGTAAATACCCACTGTTTAAAAATGTATTACATCCAGACAAATCCAAAAGGACCTGTTTGAATGACGATATTTTCTTCGATGTGGCAGTGTAAACCAGCTATTCAGGCAGGATGGGCTCGCCATAGTGAGGCCTAGATTTGTAACGATTCATTTATTTAACAATTAATACACTGTTTATAATAATTCCTTCCATCAATCATAGAAGCAAAACACTGAATACAGAACAGCATGCATCGGTCAAAAAATGTAAATACTGAACTTTGATTTATTAACAAAAATAAACTAGTTTAAAAATGTGTGATATTTAAACAAACATGTGAGATTCTCCTCAAAGTTCAGCCCCACAGCATGCGAGTGGCTCAGGCAGCATTCACAAGCTACCTATGGACATGAATCATGAAAAAGCAGGGTGAGCGCAGGAACTTTACAAACTACTGAGACACAGTTGATCATAAACCAACCAACAGCCAAATTTTTTGGTTTGAATTTAATTATATCAGACTTTGACCAGCCAAAGCTCTATATGTGAATGCTCTGTAGTGTAGTTAGACAATAATCACATAAAGCTGGCATACACAGAAGGTCGTAAAATTAAAAGTGCTGCTGTTCAACTGCGCCACTCAGACTTTTTCGCTTTAACTCTGTATGCTCCTGCCTTAACCCACCTACCAATCTGTTTAGCATAATATTGTAGAAATAATAGTAAAGAATGAAGCAGCAGATGCTGCAGAGAACCCAAACTAAGCTCTTTAGCTTGGGGAAAAAAAAAAACATGCAGGCTATACAACATTTAAAGTGGCAGAAAAACTAAACTGATGGCTGTGGTGCTCTAAACAGCATCCTTTACATGCACTGCAGCAGCAGAGGCATCACCTTTTTATCATTACTGTGAGAGACTGGAAAGATTTTAATGAAAAATCATCCATAATATAAGCCTTTTTTTCCCTCAATGATAATCTTGCAACTCCTAGGTTGAGAACTGTTGTGCACCTATTTTAATCAGGTAATATCTCTGACTTGCATCATCATCATTAGTCAAAATTTAGATTCATCCGCTGCACACTGGTGAGGTGTGATAATGTTATTATTACCAAAGCATTTCTGATTTCAGTGCAATCTAAATCAACCCTGGGACGGCCCAAACAGCATTTTACAGGTGTGGAATTCTTGTTGTCCTTGCTCTCAGTATCACCTTTAAAAACAATTACAGCTAAAACTTGTTTTAATTGTCCATATGAGGGAGCAGATCTGCCTCCATTTTAATTAATGTTTCAGTCCGCAGTGGCTGCTTAGACGTATGTGTTACAAATTTCCATTCATTAATGATAACTGCTCCGTCAGGCCTGTACTGATGGAATTTATTGGAATTTAAGCTACAATTTGTTGGGGTTTAAAAAAAGCTTTCAAATATTAAACAGAAATACCAACGAAACAAACAGGAACATAAATGGTCAAATTATTTGGGCCAGCCGTAGTCTTTTGAGTAACCTGTTACAGACTGCATGATCCTGTATGAGTAAATATTACAGCAGTTTTTACCTACTGTAAAATGAACTGTAGAAATAACCTCAGAGCCTTTATGTCTTTCAAGCTCAATGAAGCATGTTTGAGGCCTAAATCAAGTTGATAAGCACTGGCCTAAAATCCGGAAGGCATTCAATGATATCTGTCAAAGGTCCAATGCTTTCAGCAGCTTTAGGTAGCTCTACTGATTCTCAAGCCCAGGTTACATGGACACGAGCTAGCTTTCTTTACCTTTTTGATGGGTCATGCGTACATCCCTACCATTTCTGCAATTTACACCAAAATATTTTATGCGGGGGCTCCAGAGTGGCGCAACCATAGCGTTGGCCCTATCATCAGGAGATCGCAAGTTCGATCCCTGGTGATGCTACAGCCATCCATAGCCAGGAGTCCAAGAGAGCACAATTGGCCTCGCTCTCTCTAGGTGGGCAGGATGGCCCCCCCTTCTCCCCCCATCACTCAACTTTCCTCCGAGCGCGTTCAGCTGTCCAATGCGTGTTGCACGAGCGGCAGTTTGAAAAGATGCGGTGGCTGGCTTCACAGGTCTCGGAAGAAGCCTGTGTTAGCCTTCACCCTCCTAGCGCTGGTAGTATCGTGTGATTGTGAGAGTCCTAACTAGCGGGTGGAGTTTGGACAAGACTAGGGAGAAAATTGGGTTTAACAACAAAAAAAGTGTTATGCTGCGCAACCTGGTCATTAACATTACAGACATCCTGTAACATTGGTTCTGAGAAGTACTGTTGTCCAGGAAGTAATCTCATCCAAACAGTATTGGACGTTGAACAGAACTCGCTGTTTACCTTGACCAGCTCGAAGGGGAATCGCTCGTGGAAGATGCGGTTGATCCTAGCACCGCCAGACAGCTCCACAGTGTCCACCTGATCTCCTGAGCCCTCAATACACTTCTCAAAGTCCACCCCAAACTGCTGCACCATCCTGCCAAGTGGGAGCATCACAGAAGCATTCACAACCCCATTCACATTTATTTCTATAATAATACATATACATGTCTGCATGTACACAGAAGACACTAAGACAAATTCTAACCAAGCAGCCCCCTTCAAACCCAGCATCAGTCCAAGAAATATGTCAATATGACCAGCTTCAGATACCAGACACCAACAACTACTATAATGTGGCATATCAAAATTTGACACACTAAACATTTATCACAATATATTCTATTTAAATATATTCCATTTGTAAGTCGTAGCACTGGCTGCTGTGCTGCACTGCGGGAGGTGCAGCAGGGCTTTCAGATTTCAGCAGATGCGTGTGTACGGAAGCAGCGTGTGAGAGGGGATGGGCAGCACTCACTGCAGCAGGGCCTTGGTCTTGCGCGTGGGGTCATCCGGACGGAAGTTTTTGTACTCCTCCACTTCCTTCTCCAGAGACAGCAGCTGAGACTGCAGCTTACTACGCAAACCCGGCAACGTGTCCCGAATATGGTTAGTCAGTTGCTGCCAGATAGACAGAGACAGACAGAGAGAGAGAGAGAGACAGAGAAAGAGAGAGAGAGAGAGAGAGAGAGAGAGAGAGAGAGAGAGAGAGAGAGAGAGAGAGAGAGAGATGAGACGGGGATGGAAAGAAAAAAAGAAAGAAAAAGAAAGAGAAGAGTAAGAAAAAATGAAAAAAAAAAGGAGTAAGAAAGAAAGAAAGAAATAGATGAAAGACAAAGAACAGAGAGAAATTGAAAGAAAAGAGGGAAAAGAAAGAAAAAGATAGGATGAAAGAAAGAAAGAAAAAAAACAAAGAGGAAGGACAACAGAAAGAAGGGAAAAAAGAAAACAAAGAAAGACAGGAAAAAAGAAGTAAAAAAGGCAGAAAAAAAAGAAATATGGAACAAAAGAAAGGATAAGTGAACAAAAAAAAAAGAAAGAATGAAGGGAAGGAAGGACAAAAGAGAAAAAAGGACCAAAAAAAATTCAAAAGAAAAAAAAAAAAAGAGAAAGAAAGAAAGAAAGAAAAAGAACAAAAGAAAAACAAACAAAACAGTCTTTAACTATTAATGTTAAAAGGAATCGACTTAATAAATTGGACAGGGTTTTTATAGATCCTATTAGAATAGCAGGGAGTTTTGAAGAAATAAAAGTGGTTAACAGGTGAGATCAAATGGTCAGCATGAGGGCAGACCTGGTTGAGAGTTTTCTGCAGATGAGGTGTTCCCATTCGCTCAGCCATGTGTCTGTAAGCAGGATGGGACAAGAAGAACTTCCTCTCTGCGGCCAGAGCCACACGGATATCCTTCCGGCCATCAATATCCTTCTGACTGCGGTTCACCACCCCAATGTAGCCTAGAGAGAGGCTGAGTTAGCGCGCTACACAAAAGCAGGAGCCTGAGAGTCTTACACACCAACTGCTCTACGCATCTGTTTGTGTTTTGTGTAGATGTCTGTGTATGCATGTTAATTTTTGTGAGTGATGACTTTGTACACACGAGGACACTCGCCCCACCTCTGCGCAGCGGTAAGAGCTTGTTCTCCAGGATGTCTCGGGCATCTGTTCCCTCATCCATCAGGTCCAGCTTAGTGATCACACCGATCGTGCGCAGTCCTGCACAAGACAGACAATCACCCACATCAGTGAAAATTTGATATGATTAAATATACGACTGCCTTCATCTGCTAAACTCTGTGAATACATGTTCACCAGTGGAATCTGAGATTACTCACATTTTGCTTTGCCAAAACTTTACCACAAAATTATCATAAAACAATTCTCAGACATCAAACTATTCAGAACTATCTCATGTATTAACATGATGTGATGTAGCTTCTAAAGACAATAAACTCTTCAGAAACCTGGTCCCGTCTTACAGAAACTTCACTTTTGTCTTAAGATCTGACAGGTTAAGATATGTTTTTTCAAAAAATTCGTATTAAAAAAGGCAAATATGGAATTAGGAATCTTATCTTATTTTACAGCATCTCATCTCAAGTTAAGAAATCTTAACTCGCTCGATCAAAGTCAACAATCAACTGTCATGTCTGTTACCTAGCAACCAACCATACATGCACACCTGAAACGTAAACACATCAAAGTAATCAAGCTAGTTAGCCAGGCAGCTAACTATCATTACTGATGTACAAAAGAGGTCTAAACTAAAGCGCGATAAACTGAATGTTAAGAATATTGTGTCAGTGCTTCGTGCTGTTTATCAGAGCATATCCGCTCCCCAGTTTCACTTTCATTTTAGCTGAGCGCGCTAACGTCATTCCTTCTAATAAACAGACACACACTCAGCTCTGTCTCCTCATTATTCACCGACATCATGTAATATTTTATCATCAACATTAACACACAAAGGTAATAAGAGGGGACGGTGGAGATCAAGACTGCAGTGTCTTGGGTTTTAAAACGCTGTTAGGAAAAAACCTCCCAAGTCAAAGCTCAGCAGATAAATGTAACGTCATTATGCCAGTTATAGTGAATTGTGCTGCACAAAACAATAGAAACAGATGGTTAAAACAGAAGTTAAGACAGCTCTGGGTGTGTCTTAAAGTTAGGATAGTACTTAGGAGGTTTAGTCTAGTTAGGATGTTTCTGTAATATTGTTTTGGAGTTAATGGAAAAGATTATGAACTTAAGAACTGTTGTTCTGTAACAGCTTCTGTCCTAAATTCAGTGCTAACTGAAGCTGTTATGGTGACTAAACAGCTAAGATTTTAGACTTAAGACGTTTCTGTAACCATCAGTGTGAAAATTCAGGACTTGGTAAGTTCCTCTAGAACACAATATTCCACATCAAAACACGCTGAATGACTGTGTATATGTTTTAGCCTGCACTTTGAGTCCCCAGAGGAAGATTGACCCCTACCCTGTGGGTCCACCTCTTTGGCGATCTTCAGAGCATCTGAGTTTGCCAGGTCAGTGTTGGCCGGTGTGACGGCCAGGATGAGGCAGCTATCCTTGGTGATGAACTGCAGAAGCATGTCTCTAATCTGGTGCTCAATGTCCGGGGGCTGGTCACCCACAGCAACCTTGGTCATCCCCGGCAAGTCGATGAGAGTCAGATTCAACACTGCCAGAGAGCGAGAGAGAGAGGAAAGAAAAAGAAAAGAGGGAAAAAAAAAAAGTGTAAGAGAGGGTGACCTTTTATAGAACTGCTCTTGTGATTAATACTGTGAACACAGCAGGCCCTTGGAGATATGAGTACAGGATAGAGTGAGTATTGTTACCATTAGGGGAGTAGACTCTCAGGTTGATGGGAATGGGGGAGATGCCCTTATTAGAGCCCGTAATTCTGTCCGTCTCTGCTTCGATCTCCTGCCGAACCTCATCAAAGTCCACAAACTTCTTCCCCTTACAGTGCAAAAACTCTGCATACTCTACACACAAAAACACAGAGACAGTTAGGACTTAGTTAAAAGTATGCGAGATTAAAGATGTGTGTTTCTGAAGGCCCAAAACAGGCCAGCCTTACCTGCTTTATTGTTGACTAGCTGCAGAATGAGAGGCCTCCGAGTGACAATGCCTGAACCACGAGGGAGAAAGTCCCTGCAGAGACAAGTAGAGAGAGAGGGGATTAAAACAAAAAGCAATATCAGTGACACATTAGTAACATTGGGCCTCATTCACCACCCCTCTTCTTAAAACCCATTTATGCATTTTTTATGAAGATTCTGACGTTCAACAATGTTTTCTTATTTGTGATTTGTTCTTAGGTAAGAACAGAACTTACGCACACTCAAGAGCACAAAGGTGCAAACAATTCTGTGGTTTAAGAACACGTCATGAATCTGATGTAGACTTTTACCCAGCATCTTTCTCAAAAACAAATTTAAGAAAAAAATTTAGGAAGATATTGGTGAATGAGGCCCACTGCTGATTTCCACAGTGCTTTAAGTATTCTAGGTTAATGACTGCTTGTCATTGTGACATAATTACGGTGGCGACTTTTCAATATTTTGATTTTCAGATACTCAATAAGACTAAGGAAAGCCCAAGATATGAGGTTTATTTTAATGACGATGAAGATTATTGAAACTCGACTCTGAACACTGCAAAAAATGTTATTGTTAAGCTAATTTTTCCTGAGATTGTTGTAAGCTTATTTTAAGATTATTTTCTTTGTAGACATGTTTTATATTTCAGTTAATTTTATTAAGTAAAATTCTCTCACTACATTGTCAGATAATTTTGCTTGTTTTAAGAAATGTGCTTGAAATTAGCAAAATTATCTGCCAGTATAGTGGGATAATTTTCCTTAATAAAATGATATAAAACAGGTAAAAAAAAAAAAAAGTCTTAAAATAAGCTAGATAAACTTTCAATAAGTGCACAACCATCTCAGAATGGGAAACAGTAGATATAACGACTAAATTTAAGATCAATTTACTTGACAGGATACCATTTTTTGCAGTGAATACTATAAGGTAATGGCAAAACATTACTGGTAAACAATTGTTGTCATAGTAACATAAAAATTCTGTTCTAGGGGATCCTGCCCAATCTGGTAACCCTGAGTAGGTTGCTGAGCCAGTGTGAATGTGTCAGTGATGAGCAGTGCAGGAGAGCACAGGACACAGCGTCTTCATAACGATATTTGTCTTAAAAACTGAAAGTTGGTTTTTTTTTGGTGAACTCTGGTCAATGAAAGGGGGTGATATTTTACATGACCACATTTTTTAAGCCCGTCAAGAAACACATTATTTTGGTGCAAGCTTGGCTGTAATGTTACGGTCTTAACAACCAGCACAGTTTTAAGTTTCTTTCAGCTTAGACAAACTGCTATTGTAAAAGCTCTCATTTATTCTCTGAAATAAACGCAATGAACAGCATTCTAGCCACCGATGTTGAACAGTAGGATAACTTAACATTTGCTATTTTTTTTACTATGTAATAACATGTTGTTCACAAAATATTTTAAAATGTGAATAAATGATTGGTTTAAACCAACGAGCCAAAACATTACGACCACCTGCATAATAGGCTGTTGGTCTTTCACATGGCACCAAAATCGAGGAATACTGAGACCACTGCCATCGGGGAATACTATTGCCAAGAAGGGTCCACAACAATATTTAGGCACACTTTTAAAAGAGATGGCTTTTCAAGGGTTCTTCAGTAAAGGGAATGGTTCTTCAGTAAAGGGAATGGTTCTTCAGTAAATGGAATGGTTCTTCAGATTGATGGAGAATGTGCATGAGTCTTCATAGCCCTATTAATAACGGTTCTATATAGCACCAAAAAGGGTTTTTCCTATTGTTACAAGCTTCACATTGTAACAGAAGAACCTATTTGGTGCTGTATAGAACTATTTTCAAAAGAATTCTACATTAGTACCATATACAACACATTCTCTAACATTCTGAAGAACCATTTCACCATGCAAAGAATACTTCAAGCATGAAATAATTCTATACAGAACTCATTGTGTAGGTGGCACATGTCAAATTGACGTCCACACGGATGCCCAGATCCAGGGTTTCCAAGCAGAACATCATCTTCCTTCCCACAGTGCACCCTTTCTCAGGTAAAGAACGTACATGTACACGGCCGTCCACGTGATGTAAAATAAAATAGGACTCACTGGACCAGGCAACCTCTGCCATTGCTCCAAGGTCCAGTTTCAATGCTTACATGCCCACTGTATGCACTTTCAACAGTGGACAGAGGTTAGCATGGGCACTCAACAAGTCATTCCAGACTTCTAAGTGGAAGTGTAAATAATTGAACTGGACTGCGGAATCGAGAGACAGGCCGAGAGACAGGCCGAGAGACAGGCCGAGAGACAGGCCGAGAGACAAAAGGAACATAATGTGCAAAGAGGAATGAGTGACAGTTACTCTGAAATTGCTCATGGCAATCAAGCTTGATTTGTCCTCCGTGCCCAGCCTATCGAATTATTCATGAGGAAGGGGAACGAATCAACAGTCATTTTTTCGTCCCATCAGAGTTTTCATTCCCATCAAAGCGAACACACTCACACACACACACACACACACACACACACACACACACACACACCAACAAAACACACAAACAGATGGTGTCCTGCCACTTGCATCAGTGAATTTTAAAGCGTGGTCTTTGGAGGCCAGCGCGCTGACTTGTGTGTCTCACGGCACAGCTTGCCAGACTCTTCAATGGCCAGTAAAGGCCTATTTCTTACAGCGTGATCCAAGCCGAGCACGTATCATTAGTACCCACATCAAAATGCAAAATCTCTCAGTGGGGTCGGACTGCCATGATCAAATACAATTTCAGCCATTTCACTCTACATGACAGCATGAGGATTCCAGCAGTTATCCTATTAGAACATGATCAGACCGGGTGATACTTCAGATCAATTGCGCATGAAACAGAAACGGGCATAAACCTCGCTCTTCAGAAGTCCTACAGCAAGAGAGCAGTACGAAAGCAGTCCCAGACAAGGACATGTCCAGGATGGGGCAACAGAATACTGAGGATGACCACCACTGGAAATAGCCAGTAATTTGTTTCAGTGGGCATGAGAAAATACACTAAATACACACTAATTATGTGATCTGTAACTCTAAAACTAGTACATGTGACGTGCCCATGCATTTTGGGCTGCTGGTGGACAGCAGGTGAGCACTTTGTAGCACTGTACAATGTGCAAGTGGAGTTACTTAAAAGGACACCTTGGCTGATGTATCTTGATGGTGGGAGGAACTTGAAAAACTACAGCTATTTTGGGATCAATTTTTAGGGGCCGTGCTGTTTTTCATTAACTGTTGAACGCAGAAGGAAAGCAGAGCGCCAATATTCCTGTAAGGAAAATGAATATGTTACTGCAGCTGTATAACTGTAGTAACTGTCTTCAAATCATCATTATAGTGAGTGCATTTACGTGCACTTAATATTCCGATAACTGAAAAAAAAAGAAAGCAGAATTTGTCAATAATACGATAAACGTGTTTACATGCACTTGAATAATTAAATAATGTGAAAACTCCAGGTCTACATGAGTCAGGCAGCAATCAGATTTCTGCTTTGCAACCGGCCAATAAACTCACAGAAGAAGACGTGACGTAAACATAATATGAAACTCAAACTTCGTGTCGCGGCTCCTAATCATCTGAATCATCATCTAGAAATGATCATCATCGAGACATCATCATTTTGTCAAGCATGTATTTGGTTTCAGCGCCACTCTAAAAGTGTTTTGCTGCCATCTCTCGGCAACACTGGTTGCTTATTTCCAGTCTGTTTCTGCACAAACGTAGACTGAGAAATCTGAAAGAAATCAGAGTGAGTTTACATGCCCTGAGAAATCAGATTACTGAGCTAAAATCAAGCTCTCTTTATCGGATTTCTAGATCGGAGTATGCCTTTTACATGACCATTTCCCTAAGATAACTGCAGAAATCCGGTTATGATCGGATTATTGAGTGCATGTAAACGTGCTCAGTGGGAAAAAATTGTTTACTCAAATGGCTCATCAGTTGACAAGGATGACAAGCTGAAAGGTAGCAAGGTGGCTACCTTGGTATCTGGATACCTGGCCTCGGCTCTGCTCCTTTTCTTTGGCTGAAAGTGTAAAAAACTTGTCTTGTGTACATTTTATGTTGATAAAAATAGAATCTGTATTTTTTTTAACAATCTAGCAGTCAGGATTGGTTGACACCACAGGGATTCCCAGTGGTTTTATGACGTATTTGCACAAGGCATGCTGAGTCCCATAGTGAGACTGATGAACAAAAACATTAAAAAATATTAATGAATTATGTGAAAGCAATGAGGCTGAGGGATACAATGCTAAAAGAATACTAGATAATATACCACATATTAAAATTAGTTTTAGGTTTGAATGCCCCTCTAAAACCTTGCCGTGTCAGTAATGTAACTATGTGTAAGGATTAAATTATCATTACGATAGCTCTACTTAATTTGATTCCAGTTTGCCCGTCTGAAAAGACCTTCTAGCAGAAATAGTGTGTAAAAATAGGGCATATACCATTAGAAGTGCGCTCATTAGTGTAGTGTGTGAAGTACAGAAGTGTGTGGTTTGAGACGCGGCGATAGTTGTGAACACAGAGAAGTTTGCCACAAACATTCGTCACTTTCCCCATCTGCTCCATCAGAGCGCATCCTTGCAGCAGGGAATATCTGCTCTCAGAGAAGAGTGAGACTCTCACAGGAGCACGGAGAGATGCTGACTTTCCTCCCTTTCAATAAAGACCTGTGATTGTAGAATTAGTTGCAGCAAAGCATAGACAGACAGCAGACTGCACAGAGCACAGACTGCACTGTTTAAATTTAACATTTAAATGTAGATTGACTTTTTTATTTACTTTATTAAAGAAAAACTGATTTAGTTTTGTTATATTTTATTGCTGCCACTTTGCACATCCTTGGTTATAAATTTTGACAGGAAAAATATATTGGAGTTTTATTATCTTTTGCATTAGCAGGAAAGTTCAAAACAGTGAATTCTTGAATGGTATTCCTCTTCACTGTCTTCATTGTTAGTTAACAAATGCATAAAAAAAAAAACCTCAAGCTAAATTTAAAAGCTAAAAGCTGCATAAAAGTTATTTGGTAATGTAGCGATTCATAATCCAAATAACCGATTATACGTTAAAACAATCAACAGATTATTCGACTATCAAATTAGTCGTTTATTGCAGCCCTATATGAAATGCATCATAACTGGTTAATCCTGATTATCACCATGGCAGCTGATAGCCAATAAAATGTGAATAAACAAACCAGTGGGTAACTAAAGGCTCATTTGAACTCATTTGAGTTCCTGTCAAGGAAAGGGGCAGTTAAATACGCATATAATTATATACTGCGGACTTCACTGACCTTTGACGGACATTACTTCTGTATGACCGTGCAATCGGTGACATAATGATGGGTGGCGCTTTATGCATGCTATGTTACGTCTGGGCAACGTAATGTATGTAACGGGAAATGTTCAAATATGTCGGGAGATTTAAACATAACCCCTCCCCCGGTCATTCCTCTAATAACCGCTGAAGCAGAACATGATGTATTCATTCAGGTCATTAGAGAACCCACCTCCCCTAGACTGAGACCAGTGCAGTCAGACCCAACCCAGTTCGAGCTGGGCCAAGTCCAACTCAACTCAACCCAACCCAACCCAACCCAACCCAACTCGGTCTTAACGGGCTGCTTGTTCTCTCGAGCTGCTGAACTACATCTGGTGCTCATCAAAGCCAGATGACTACGCTGCCTCCTACCAGCCTAACCCACATTTTACTGAGATCATTCAGCCCATATAATGCAAAATTCACAAGGCCTCAGGGCGGGCGGGGGGGGCCGGGGGGCGGGGGGGAGACTTACAGCCTCAGACTGGAATGGTATCAAGAGGAAAGGTCCTTACAGACATAAAGCCTAAACTAAAACAAAGGAACAGACAGACAGATCTTTACTTTTAATGAAGAAAAAGAAGAAAAAGAAGAAAGAGGAAGAAAATACCTGAAAGGCTTTGTTAACATAAAATTGCTATTCACTAGTCTAGCCTAGCCTAGCGATACTAAGCTTTGCTCATTAAGGTGTCTTCCTTCATATGAAGAGCAGGTTGTGTGTAAACAATGATTTAACAGTTTTACAGTTTTTCTTTTTCCAAACTGCTGTTAAAAGCACACACTGAAACTTTGGCTTAAAGGTTTCAGCGCTGTTGAGTGATGACATCATCGCAAGGGGGATTACACATGTGGGCGTTTGTTTTTTTTTACCAAGAAAAATGGCAAAATCTCAACAGCTTTCTGTTTAAAATGTTAGGTCATCAGAAATTGAGATGAAAGTTTCCCCTAGACTTTTGACACACAGATAAACCACAGATTGACAGACAGACAGACAGACAGTAGACAAATAGGCAGGCACATATAGGCATGCAGACATATAGACAGACCAACCGACATAAACAGACACATACAGGCAAGCAGACACAGTCAGACAGACAGTGCGATTGATGAGACAGACAGATATATGGAAGGCTGAAGGTGGTACAGTGCTGGAAGGCAGCAGCAGGAGACTAACAGCAGGCCACGAATTCTTACACACACAGGGTGCAGCGGTATACTTCTCTCATGTTACACACACCTCTCACTAGACCTGCACTGCCGTCTCACTCACACACACACACACACAAGAAAAAACCAACACTTTGTATGCTATAGATTACAGTACTGGAGAATCAGTCAAGTACAAATTAGAATGCGTTGGACTAGCTCTCTCACCTCTCTCACAAACACAAACTTATTTCCAGGGGAAAAAGGCGGATGGGTTTATGTCCATTATTCATGGGCTGTAAATGATAGAGGAGGCCGAGCAGATTGTGTATCATTTCATGTATTATGCAGAAAGAGAGAGAGAGTGGGAGAGAGAGAGAGAGAAAGAGACAGAGAGAGAGAGAGAGGAAAAGACTCAGACAGTTCTGCTCTCATCTCTTCTGCTCAGCACAGCATGAGTTTCCCTCAGTATGGAAAAAGGAGGAAAAAAAGGAAAAACATAGCCAAACAGTCGACCTCCTCCTCTTTCTCCTCTCATTATCCCAACATGACAACACTGCCATAGCAACCCTGACACGGCTCACTCACGTTATAGGCCTAGTCAAATAGTACAGCCCGAGCCCTAATGGCCCTGCTCGAGCAGAAATGTAGGTTACGTGCATGGCTGCCTGAAGCGGAGACGCTTTACGGCTGGGCTCTGAACTTTTCTCAACCCACTTTGTCTTCTTCTACTAATAATTCATGGCCTCTTCCATTCCACTTTCCTCAGCAATCTGTCGCAAAAAAGCCACCAGGCGAGATGTGCTTTCTCTGACACAATAGCCAATCAGTTTGAAGATCTCCAGCTCCTAAGCTCCGCCCATGCCGCACAGGGTGAATTAGATAAAGGCCTCGCCCGAACCAGCCTGAAAAGCAAGATATGACGATAACGCTCCCTCCCCGGGGACAATGACATCAACAAGGCCAATATGGAGGCCGGTTCTTTACAGTTAGAAATGAGTCCGACGTTTATAAAGGAAGTCATGTGAAGAACAGGTATTGATTAACAAGGCACGCTGAGATCACCTTCAGCTTTTATTTTGCATGACGCATGGCTAAGCTAAAAATAAACCCCCTTATTTGGTTAACACTTGCCCAAAACTACATCAGGTACTAAAAATGAGCTAAGCGATATGGCAAAAATGTAATTACAGGATACTTCAAGAAGTTGTCACAAAATATTTGTTCTTCTCAAAATATTTATTTTCTTCTGACATCTGATGAGTTGGAACAGAAAGTAGTGCCATAATAAAAAAAACACTATCAAAAACTATGAGTCCAGTGATTTGTACTTAACATTTCATACAATAAATTCAATTAAACAGGGCTAATTATGCTCTCTTTGTAATGAAACAAGTGGGAAGCTTTTGTTTTTTTTAAGCACTGTGATATCCTTGCAATTCTTACGAAAGGCACGCTGTCATCTATTGTGAGCCAAATTATCACAATAACAATCAATGTGATATTTCCCAGATTAGTCAAATTTCATCACGTGAAGACAGAAAATATATCAACCCACCAATTCAGTGCAATGTTGATTTTATGCTTTAACAGAAGAGCAAAGAGTGAAAGTTTTGCTCATATTTGCAAATAAGTATATGTTAAATTTTAAAACTTGATTGCCTGAAAGTGAGTGTGTTGTGAAGGATGTGACTGAAGGCAGAGTTGGTGCAGCTTTCATCATTAAATAAGCTTGACTGATGTTACGTCCACAAACAGTGAAAGTTTCCATATTTGGACTGTAATTTCTCTGAAAAACGAACATGCTGGTACAACATCCACCAAAAGACACCTGGAAAAACGAGTCCCCATCAGCGTCCAATGTTTTAGCTCAGTAGCTTATGTGAGGTAATCTCCATTATATCACTCAGCCGATACGAAAAGCTACCAATATCCCTCAGCTATTTTTGAACAATAAAACATGTTTTGTACTCCTCTGTATGGTGCTAAATTTTTGTGCATCACCAGCTCTTCTCCTGAAAAGGTGAGTCACAGCTCTACATTAATTTTAGGCGAAATTCTTATATATTTTTTTTTGCCCTTTGATATTTTTGGCATTGTCGAATCTCGTAATGTGTCTGAATTAGTCCCTAGTAGAGTTGGGGAATATGATGATATTTTAATGTTACCATGATAAACAATATGCTTCTGTGAGCATATCATGAATACTGTTAGTACTTAAAGAACACTGACCAACTGCATGTTTCAGTACAAAGAGAGCCCCATCTAATCGTATTTAGTGCAGTGCAATATGCGAAATTTTGAATAAAATTCATTATGATGGCAGTTTTCAAATGTGGCACTACTAGTGCATCATGTCTATGTCAAAATATCATGATACATATTGTGTATTGTGGAAATGTCTAAGTATCATGATATATTTTTGCCATATTGCCCACCCCTAGATAGGATGATAAGAAATGAAAAATCCATAAATTGGGACAAAATTTCAGACAAATATCAATAGTCATCATTTAAAACCTCAAAAAAAAAGGCATTGAAAACATACATTTTAATACTAATGCTATCAATCATATCAGACCTCATGGTTCCTCTTTTTAATGCTTGGCGCTCTGAGCTGAAAAGTTATACAGAGTTTTAGAAGACAGAAATAGAACAATGGTAAAGACAGACGATGCCTTTGCCTTTAAAACTGACGCATGTGAATTAACTCTTTTCTGATGGGCTGACGTGCATTAGACCTCATTAAAAAGCAGCTCAGGCTGAAACACTCCTTATTACTTCACCGTGAGGCTGAATCTGAAGAGGTTAATCTGCTGTAGGCTAAACAGACAAATAAACATGAATGTAGTCATTTATTCTGACATCACAAAAACAAAGAACTCAAAACTGGACGTTTTCGCAGTTCCCGTATTTGGACTGTATGGACTTGGGGTTGTGAGTGAACGGTACGCTTTGAAACATACTCTTACTACAGAAAAGCAAGGAAACATTAGTTTCTCATGAGATGAGCTGCTTAACCTCAAAGACATTCTGACTAGGTTGAAATCAGTTTTGATGAATAAGTGATAAGAATTCATGATGAGCAAATCTACTGGGAACTTTATTGTCAGGGGTTCAAGCACTAGTCTACGTTATTGTTTGTAACCGATTCATCATACTTGACATACCACCTTTATTTAACGCTCTTCAAACAGCAGGAAAAGCTTGAAAACCCAGCTCGGCAGCAGCCGCTGTGACTCTGATTATTCGCCATTGTGTATATAACCACTTGTTATTGTTGCAGAGCAGCAACAGATGCTACGTGGATTAATTAACGTGCATCAATGTTTGTCGTGCGCGAGTGTCACTGTGAGGGACGGTGCTTTTGTGTGTTAATCCACAGCTGTTTAAATGTTAGTGCTCCGGGCACAAGGGGAATAAAAGGCACGAGAGAGCTCTAGAGAAGCGGAGGTGACACGGCACCATTATTGTCATGAACAGTTTGTCACTGTTCTATCTGAGCACAGATCACTTATAGGCCCCAGGTCTGGTGTGCTCAGTGGTCCTACAAATTCAGAGGGAATTGGAAGGACTGGGAAGAGAGGTAGCTTTGGATAAACACATACTCTCATTCCCCATGGCCTCTCTCTTTCACTTTCAGTCTATCTGTCCCTTCTGCACACACCCACTCAGGGTAGAGGCAGTGTTTCATTGCTGAGTCAGAGCAGAGTTAGATTAAAAACATGGCCTGCAAACTCAAAAGCACAACAACTCTTTTCAAGCAGTGGGCTTCATCCCACCAGACGCTACGACAATCATACCAGACTAGCAGCATTCTACAAAATCTCAAACAAACCCCGAACCACTCGGTACAAAAAAAGCCAACAACAACAATTGTGGATTTCCTGAGAGGAAACATATAGCCTTTGCATATTTGTCTAGATTCTGTCACTGATACACTCGTATGCAAAAGTTGACACCTCTGGTTTTCTAAGTGAAAATAAGTCAACACACCATCTACATAGAACACACTACTGCACAGTTTAATGCACAGTTACTGTTTTGTTGCTGAATTTAACACACTGGGTTTAAAAATAAAACATTTGTTTTTATATTTCATTTTTTTCCAGTAATTTTAATAATTAGAAACTGTGCACTAAAATTTTACATGTCAGACAATGCCATTTTACATGTGTTCTTCATAGAGGGTGTGTTAACTTATTTTAACTAAGAAAACCAACAAAAGCATGTAATTTGACCAGAGATGTTCAAATTTAAATTCAACATTTTCTGAAAAAGAAAAAAAAGTTGTGAAATGAGTGAATTTTAAAACATTAAAAAAAGGACGATGGTGAAGACTGAAAGAAGGTGCGTGTGCCGTTAATAGTGATGTAAATAAGCTCTGTTCTGTGTTGTGCCTCATTAACATTAATAAGCAGTCTAGAATGAAACATTCCTTATAACTTCAATGTTAATTGGTGGGGCTAAACTGCTGTAGACGAAATAGACAAATGTGTGAATGTGTTTGTTTTTGTGACATCACAAAAATTCAAAAGGGAAAACGAACACTTCAGTTAACAGATAGTCTGTATGTAATGGGGAGCGAACAAAAATAAGAGCTTTGAATGACACTATAATATGGTCATTTATTAAAACAAATGACTGAAGATTCTATTTCATCACTACCAAAACAATAACTTTGACAGATACATTTACTTTCAATCAATGGGATCTAAATGCTCCACATGTGACCATGAGGGACAGGGATGCAGTGTCACTCCCTGCTCTAAAACACAGGGGTGTGGACTAAAGTGTTTCAGTAGTGACACGAAAAGATGGTGTAGCATTTTGTAAATTTCATTTTTATTTAAAAAAAAAAAATCTAAATCTTTATTTAGATTTAGATCAACATTATAAGTACTATTCTCACAAGTTTAACACATTCAGGGGTCAGGACCAGAACATACACCTCCCAATGGAAAGTACATTATATACCCTGCTGCTTATATACCCTGCTGTAGGATTCCACACACACACACACACACACACACACACACACACAGGCTTCTATAACAGGACAAAGATCTAAAACATACCTCAAGAACACACACTCTGAACTACACCAAGAAACAAGAGGCTTTTGGAATGGCCATCATGGTCCCTTGACTTCATTGAAAATCAGTGGGCAGATCATAAACATGCTGTGCATGAAAGACAGCCTAAGAATATTGTAGAGCTACAAGCATTTTGCATAGAAGCGTGGGTGAAAGTTCCTATAACAAAAAGAGAAAAACTCCTAGCTGGCTACAAAAAGCGTTTGCAAGCTGTGAAGTACAAACTCTGCCACAATTTACTACTGAAGCTCCAATCTGTTTTCTAACTGTGAACATTTTCATCCCCACATAATTTGATTCTCAACCTTGAGGTTTGTGTTCCATTATGTGTAATGTGTCCCTTGTTAACAGGACTGAAAGTAGAAAGAGGCCAGTGTCATCACGACATGTCTATTCCGCGCACACACACACACACACACACACACACACACACACACACACACACACACACCACTCTTCCTCAGGGATACCACACTGTCATCACAACTACTACTCTGTTACTCAAGTGTGTGTGTGTGTGTGTGTGTGTGTGTGTGTGTGTGTGTGTGTGTGTGTGTACGCCCTGTGAAACACACCCAGAAACACACTGCGTCACTCCACGAAATCAAGAGATGACGTAACCACTGCAAACAGAGAAACAATCAGCTATTGACGAACGGCCATTGAAACCTAAGCGCCATGGCTGTGAGCTCCAACTAACCGATGAGGTGCCCTGCAAGCTTTCAGGTGAAAGAGGCCATTAGAGGATAGTTTGAGCTTGTTGGCCTACTTTCAGATGCTCATTTTAAATGAACTGCTCCAATTAAAAGTAGCTCATTTTAAAACTTAGCAGATCTTAAACAAAAAGTATCACGTCTTTGATATAGTAGTGATATTGCTTTGAAGGTGCTTGTTTTACATTATAACAGACCTCCAATGTGGGGTAAAAAAAAATATATATATATCAATTCTCAATCAAGTTCTTATATCACTCTACACAGAGACAGCTATGCTCAGTCCTCAGTTGCAAGCCTAAAATATTTATTGTGTAAAATCTGGGTTTCTTAAATTAAGAACTGACCATTCACTGTTGACAACTGAGTCATATGATCCAGTAAAACCAGTATTAAAGTCATTCACTTTCAAAACGAACATTTACCTTGCAAGAAACAGAATGTCAACTGGGCGTTTCAGCTGGGTTGAAGCAAATACATGTAAATAAAAGAAAGCAGGAAACACACTGATCAAGACATCATGGGTCTTACAAAAACCACATAAACTAAAGTTCCAATTTCTAATTGGTACTACAATACCATTAGAGAGCAGCGGTGAGAAGTGATTGTTTATTTGATGTCCTTTAATTATAGGGAATACTCGACCCGTTGTGGAAGTTTAAAAATAGGATTTTTTTTATATGCATAATAGCTTTCCTCTAATATTATACGTTCTAATATGGAAGAACCATGAGATGTCTGAACTTTATACTTCACCAGAGGGCTGTTCGGATCAGAGTTTCGTATCTCTGTCCAAAGAAAACACAAGATAAAAACACTACTTTGGCCGCCTAAAGGCAACTGCACATCGTCTGAGGCACTCCACACCGTCAGAGGGTCTCTGATGCTGGACAGGAGAGAGTACAAAGCGCAGCTACAGCACAAACTTTCTGTTTATATAGTGAATTTATCACGTTTTTTATCAGCTAACTATTCACGATCTTGCTCCTTTCCAACTAAAAGACATGAAGTGAAACACAATGTGACTGGGCCAGTTACGTTAGCTGAGGCGAAGAGAGATCATTAGCTTTTATCTGTTTGACCTAAAGACTTTAGATTGACTGCCTTTTTCTGTGACAATTCCAAGCCATGTCACCCATTTTGTGGATTTGGAGTCTGGGTTTAATATAGTTCAGTAATATTAAGATGCTGAGTCATGTCACTGCCTCTGGCGGCATGCAGTGTGCGGTAGCCTGTAGTCCTTTATGTGTGTTTGTTTCTTTTGGCTGGGTATTCTTTGAATATTTTAAAAATAATGACATACAAATTCAAAACAAATTTAAATAAGCCACCCATCCCTAGTTCATAAAACCTTTAGAGGGCAGCAACGAGTAGTTAATTTGAGTTCGAGCTGTTATGACATGGGAGCTACTAAGTATTGACACTTAGGAAGCAAGATAGCTAATGAGCCAATTTGGCCACTTATGTACTTTAATATTTGCATTAGGGCTGTGTATTGGCAAGAACTTGGCGATACGATACAGGGATTACGATTCAATATATTGCGATACACTGCGATACTGTAAGCAAAGCAATATACTGGTTTTTTTTAAACCTAAACTAAATCTGAGTAAAAGAAAAAGTTTACTTTGGATCAGTGGGATCTGCACTTGCATTTATCACAGTCCCTGTAACATCCAACATCATAGGACTACTTTTTGCGCAACAGGAACAAAGGAATCAATATCAGTAAAAAAAAAACAAAATAAATAAAAGTTCTTCGACAAAGAGCCTTGTCGAAATGTCCTACCATAGGGCACTGATATAGGTAGGACACTTTGATGGCCTAAATCACACTGAAAACAGCTTCTTATTCACCAGCTTCTTGAGTGAATGTTCCCGTTCCATCTTAAATTTTGCAGTAGATATCACTGCAACGCCACAGGTGCCTGAATGTAGCTAACTTACTGGTGGAACAAGAAAATTCGAACAAGACTCTGGTGAGTAGGAAGCTGAACTTGTCTAAATCTCCTAATGAGAAAATGTTACCAGCAATAAAAGAATAAGTAGGATATTCTGAGAGCCTAAATCACCTCATCAGGGGGTAAGTAGTAATATTAAGCTGGACAATACAACTGACTTAAAGTAAGGCTGAAATAACAAAAGCACAAGTTACTACGCTACAGTAATGATATAGACACGCTCGCTAGATGGGCAGAACAAACACCGGGCTACGTCTTTCAGATTCAGCCATCGATGGTAGCGTTACTAGTCAGCTAGGTTTGTTAATGCTAGCATTAGCGGTGCGCCCTTACGCTACTTGTTTACGCAGGAGTGGAAGAGTCTAATGGATGAAGATTGATCACAACACCGCCATCTAGTGGTCAGGAGTTTAAACACAACACAAAATGAACCACAAATCCTTGCATGTAAACTATTAATTAAAAATTGATTGTCTTTCTGAGAATTGATACAGTATCTCAAAACGCATTGCGATACTCAAGTGTATTGATATTTTCTTACACCTCCAATTCGCATGCAATAAACAAAAAAGGATGATTAAATTGTTAGTGTCAACAATTTATATGGTAGTTAAGCATGAGCTAAAACTGAATGATCAGGACAGACCTGATTGACTGATATTATCGGTCATCAACTTGTTAAAATCATCACTGCTGACAATTTTTTCCTCATCTGTCATATCCCAGACCTGAGTCCTGATAATGTGTTTTAATCAGATTCTCATAACAACAATTAAACCTGCATCCAGGCATCACCGCTTAGTTATTCCAAATTATACAAGCAAGCTTCGAGAAGGAAGCACAGCGTCTGCTGGTATTTTTGAGATTGTGGTCATGATCACTGGGGGACAGAGAGATGAATCAGAGCAGCAGACTAAAGATGAATCAGGAAGAATGACTACCAGCTCTGGAACAGAAACTTCAAAGAAAACCCTGACAAAGGCCGCCCACAAAACCAAAATAATGAACTACAGGCCCGACGTTCAGCAGTGCTATTTAGACTCATCAGTGCCTCTATTACCTTCTAATCAATAATCCACACAGTGAAAATGAAAGGAGAGGCGCTACCGAGCAAGAACAAAAACACTGCACCTGAGTGTAAAAAGTCATTACTCGCAATAAGTAAATCATTCATTACAAAAAGACCTTTTGTATCTCCTGTTCTGAAATTCAAGCTGGAAAAACCTGGACGTCTGCAGGACTCCTCTTTCCACTGGGTAGTAAAGTGGAGATGCTGCAAGCTGATACATTTTAGCTTATAATTGGAATGGCAAGGCACATGACTGTTTGAAATGATTTTCAATCAGAGTCAGTCGGAGGTTCTTTTTTTTCCAGCCACCTGCGGCTCAGAGCATCTACGGGGTTTAAAGTCCTTTAAGCATTCTTTTGAAGCCCTATGGAAGAGACTTTGTGTGCAAACTCAAGGCTGTGTGGACTAAATCTGAAGCTTAATGGAACCTGACAGCCCAGGCAGGATTCTGATGTTGGCTTAACAACAATTAAAATCCCACCTTTCAGCAGAGGTCTGAAGCAAATCATTATTTATTACGCCCCTGGCACGCTGTTGTTTGTCTCAGACGTTTGTTTCGATGGGCAATTTATCTCAACTGAAAAGCGGCCGCAATCGCACAGAACTTCCCACAGCCGACGTCTATAGTAGCTTAATGAGGAGCGTTTCTCACAGTAAATTTCTTCAATAAGAAAACTGTCATACTGCAATCTATTAGGAGAAAACAGCAAAGGAAAAAACAAACAAACAAAATCTCTTTCAAAGACTTGGCTTTTTTTCAACCCAGGCCTTTTTCTTCAATTGTCATGTCCCATCATTTATTAACAAGTACAGCAAACTTTGATTAGTATCGCGAGTTCAGTCATGCCTTCAATAACACTCCTTTTCAAAAATGTTATATTCTGAACTAATAAATCAGATTGTTATCGGTATCGACTGATACTCAAGGGTTTTGACATTGGAACTGGAAAAGAAAAAGTGGTATCGTGCCATCTCTGATCATTAGGGACGGACTAAATTATCAGTCTCTGAAACATTTCATCTGAAAATGGAAAAGAAAAGAAAATAATAAATAATAAATAAATAAATAAAAGGGCACTTTTGGTTTTCAGCTAAAAGAGAAAAAAAGGTTGACAAAAAAAAAAAAGAGAGTAAACAGAATAACAAAGTCTTAACAATTAACAAATCATTATAGTGAAAACAGGAAAACAGTGACTACAAACTCTCCTGTGCTCGTCAATCTAGACGTGTTCAAACACTTTGAGTGGTAGACGATCAACAGTGAGGAAAGAAAATTGGCTGTGTAGAACCATTTCATGGGTTTTAATGAAGGACATTAAGCAAGTGATTTAAAATCACTGTTCATGGCAAGCATCAGAAGAGGGAATGACACTCAAGGACTTCTCCAGTACCGTGTTAATACCACTAGAGAACATGGGGCCCCGCTCAATACACAGAAAATAGCTAAACAGAAACAGAATGAAAAGTCTCTGCCAGGCCGACTCTAGCCATACATTTCACAACTGACAACCAAAAGAGCAAAGTACAACTTAAAAATTCATGGAGTTCATTTGGAATTATTATTATAGACAGGTGCGTGTTGAATTCCTGTTTTGGTTTCAGCTAGGAACTTTCATTTCGGTCCATTACTACTTATAATTAATTATCAATAAAAGCCATGGAATCAAGGAGTATAATCCATCGTTTTTTTTTTCTTGCCATTTTGTATGTACAAATACTGTCAGATCTGCTATACAAAACTCCAGTCCTGGTTTTATTTCATTTACACACAAACCAGCGAGTTGTTCTGTGTGTCGGCATCACATTGACTGGTACGCTGTAAAAACAACATCAGAAACACTGCCAGAGGTCAAGCAATGCATCATGACATCGTGATATCAAAATTGTGACAATACACACTGTGGAAAACTAGCATTCTAGTAATTATGCGTCCTAAATTCACTTAATATGTAACTGCAAAATACCTGTTTTAAATAAGGGGGAAAAAAATAACTCAATTTGTTGATTACTTTGTTAAATATTTTTAAAATATCAAATGGCATCAAAGACTGGGACGTTTCATTTGGCAAATGACTGGATGCTATGGAGCTGATTAGTATCTTGTCAAAAGCCATCAAAAAAAAGAATATTTGTATGTATGTGTCACGCATGAAAAGTGCCAGCTTTACCTACAGTGAATTAGCATGTACCAAACCTCTCAGAAAGGGGAAAAACTACTAATGACTTCTTCTTTCTACTTCTACTTCTGAAACTACTTCTTGCTTTTGGCATGAATGCAAGTAGGGCTGTAACAGCTGATCAATATCATCGATAACATTGATGATAAAAAATAGTTGACCATGAATCAAGTTATCGATTAGTTTGCATTTCTCATTTATATCACCTGAAAGAGGAAAAAGCAGACAGTGCAGACCAGGGTCTTACGCGAACCAAAGAAAAAACAAAAACTTAAAAAAAAAACTACACTTTAACATTGTCAAAAAAGACGTGGTAGTAGTGGATGATGGAATAAATACTGCAACCACAGTCAAAAGTGAAAAACACCACTGCATCACTGCCTGCTTTTTCACCCAATTCTATTCAGTTTAGCACTGCCATGCTGGCTGAATCGATGAGCTGCATTTTAAAACTGCTCGTCAAAACAGTTTGAAACTGTTCGGCTAAACTACAAGGTCATCGGGGCCATTTGTACGTTAACTGTAATGCACACAGAATGCTTTTTACTTTTTCTCCAGGTTTCAGCCTCCTGTCCACACAAAAAAAGCATTAGCTCAATGAGGTTCTTTAAAACTCAAACTATTTTCAGTATTTGTTTTTATATAAATATATATATAAATATAGAGCACACCTCTTTTTATCTACAGGACCCCCACACAACCACCACAGAGTAAGTATTATCTGGGTGGTGGGTCATTCTCAGCACCACACTGACATGGTGGTAGCATGTTAGTGTGTGTTGCGCTGGTCTCAGTGGATCTGACAGCAGTGCTGCTGGAGTTTTTAAACACCTCAGTGTCACTGCTAGACTGAGAATAGTCCACCAACCAAAAATATCCAGCCAACAGCAGCACTGCTGTGTCTGAACCACTTGTACCAGCGCAATAAACACTAACACTCCACCACCACATCAGTGTCACTGCAGCGCCACTGCAGCACTGAGAATGACCCACCACCAAATCATACGTCACTGGTGGTCCTGACTTGAAGAACAGGGTAAAAGGGAGATAACAGAGTATGCAGAGAAACAGATGGACTACAGTCTGTAATTGCAGAACTACAAAGTGCACCTGTATGATTACTGGAGCTGATAAAATGGACAATGAGTGCAAAAACAAGGAGGTGTACTTGATGAACTGGCCTGTCTGTGAAGTATACATGTATGTTTACAGGCGTGTTTACACACACACACGTTTTTCTGTGTGATGTTATGGACTGCCATGACAGCTATGTTTCTTTATTGCTCCTGTACTTTTTAAACAGAGGTCTTCCTGTTGTTAAGGAAGCCCTTGATAAAACCCTTTTAAGTAAATATAAATAAGAAGACAGTAGGAACTAGAAGTAGGTGTTCAGTGAATAATCACTGGATTTTTAATTTTTCAAAAGAAACATTACTGCTAGTCTAATATCTGCGACTAAAATAAGAACAAAGTCATTCAGAGTGGTTTGATGTGAAATGTGTCATTCTAGCGCAGTGGTTTCCAACCCTGATCCTGGAGGGACCTACCATCCTGCAGAGTTGAGTTCCTACCTTCAGGTTTTCGGTTCCCAAGTAATCGTTTAATTGAAGTCATAAAGGACCAATAAATCGATTATATATAAAAATAGTCATTAGTTCCAGTATTGGATGCAAGCAAGAGAACTAACTGACTCTGCAGAAATGCAAAATAGTCAATGAGTCTTTAGAAAGCATGGCCTGACATCGTTTCTCTAGAATGTCAAAAGGCAGTGCAAAGTTTCTGTTTTTAAATAGCTGGAAACAACTGCCTCATTAAACTGTGTTTAAGCCCAGTGAGAAGCTGCACAGACTAAGTTTCTCAATACCAAAAGATTTACTAAGGTCTTACTATGTACAATTACAAACGCTCAGCAACAGCTTAAATAAAGGCTGGGTTGAAAAAATTAAACGTGCCATTTAACGCCATTCACAGACTGAGAGTTCATTTCAAAGTCACTGCTCCAGAGTTGTTTGATTTCCTAGAACAGCGAAGGTCATCTGCACAATGATACACTGCATGCGCTAATGCAGACAGGCTCCTTGATGTGAGTCTAGAGCCCTTACAGTGCAAAGTCACCCAGAACAGATTCATGCTTGTGCATCGGCCTGTGTTCATTTGTATAAATGCGTGTGCATTAAGCAGTTCACAGCTTTGCTCTTGCTGTGCGAAAGGCATGTAGGTTAAAAATGTGTACATAGTTACTAGAGTGAACGGGGTGTGCCACACTTACTGTTGTTCCCCAGGTACAAAAACCTGCTCAACAGGCTGGTTTTGCATTACAAAGACACACTCTCTCCCATGTAGGGCACAGGGACAAAAGGCCTACACAGGAGGTCATACGGGTGAGTTATGTATAGCATAGCTAATTCAAAAAAATACTACAGTCGCCTGTAGTCTGAAAACTGATAGACATCTTCGGAGTCTAAGAGGGATCACACTAGCATCTTAGAACTTGTGTTCACTAATTATTATTACTGCTTTATTAGCAGACAGGTGCATTTGTAAATTCATGAATTTCTAAGCCAACCACAAGAAAGCTGCATTCACCACACCATGATGTTCATAAATGACTAACATTAAAGGAGAATTCCACAGATTTTCTTTTCTCTTTGCATATTTAAATTGCTATGATCTATTCACAGCAGAACGGTACATGCGGGGCATTTTAAGCCAAAACAGTACCCCCCAAAAAAAAAAACAAAAAAAAATACAAAAAAAGCAGATTTACCATTATTTTAGCATCTACAACATTACTTATAAAAACTCAAATGTTTGCTCACTGGTCAGGAAAAAGACCTGTAGACCCCTGGTTTCTACCACCATAATATCACTGTAATCAGTATGAATAAGTCTGTTAACATCTGAATGGTGAAGTTTTTGGTAGAATTGGTAGAATACTGGTAGAATTCCCCTTTAAACACCTTTTGTAGTAAACATGCAGGCCAAATCAGTAAAGACATAATTCTGCACTGAGCATTTTGTCTATGATATGATGAACTGGTCCATCATGTGAATATATCAATAGCCAAAGGCCTCATGAAAGCAAACAAATGGCAGTTCTGATTTGGTGATGTGACCATTTCCTGATTTTACAAGTTGACAAGGCCCATATGCACCACATACGTACCAGCTGTGATTACATGATAAAAACCAAAACACCACCACAATCATTTTGCTCAATACTGACAACACTATGACTTATCACTATTATTCTGTTAATTTAGGAACAGTTTAATTCCACAGTATCATTTCAAATTGTGCATTATATGCTGATATTCCTCTGAATGTGTAAATGTTTGAATCAAAATAGGACACATCCTTTTATACTGAATCTTAGCCTATTAGCTAACCTTAGTTAAGTTCACCAATATCACATTCAATTACATTTGGTTAACTGAAGAAGCCAAAAACAGTGAACACAATTAAAATGTGATTAACTGTGCAGCCTTAATAACAGCCTACCACTGCATAAACAAACTCCCAAGCCTTCGGTCAGCTGAAACGTAACAAGCGAGACAGACAGGCTATTCACCATGGAGAAACAACAAAATGTGAGCAAATGATGCATGACTCCCAAACAACAGCATGAGTCGCAGTAAATTCAACATGATCTGAGGGAGCAGGACATGGCAGACAGACAGATGAGAAAGAGGAAGGAAATGATTGCAGGAAGGCCAGGAGCCCAAACTGCCCTGGAGGCATGACTGCATATAGGCTGTTGCTCTTACTCTCTGATCCAGCTCCAATTCGGCCTCCTGTATCCACTTAGACACAATATCAGAAGGAAGAGGGCAGGGGTGATTCAGCAGAGCTTCACTGATACGGCAATATCTTTTACAGAGGCTGCTCTTTTGCTTGGGTGTGGTTGTTGCAAATAATCTATAAAGCCCACACTATTTACCTGTTACAGATAAAGCCCATGTCAGGTGGAGCACTGCATTGATAGTGCCCTTGCACTCACCTGGACTATAAACACAGCAAGGCCTCCTCACAAGTATACTTGAGTATAAGTGTGATTTTACCTAAAGGGGCCTTGCGGTGAAAAACTAGCATTTCATATGTTATTCGTCTTGTTATGCAATTTTCTATAGCCCTGCATCGTATCCCTCCGAGTCATCCGTTTGACAGCATTCACGATTTTGTTGTCTTTTTTTTGTGTTTTCATACTACACTACCCAGCATGCACTGTGCAAATATGTCATACAACCACTGGGAATCCCAATGAACATCAAGAAATCCACTGATGTTAAAGGCTATTAAATACAGAAGTGATATTCGGCTTCCTTGCAGCAATCTTTGATAGTCATTCTGCATTAGCCCGCTAGTAAGTAGCTCACCCTCTATTCACCCCAAAGGGCTTCCAGTTTTTCATAAGCTCCTCCCACCTTCAAGACACATCATCAGAAGGTGGATTTTCTCGTCTTTAAACTGTAAACTTTCACTCTCAAGACTATTGTGGAACCACTGTGGGGTGTGATTAGACATGTTTATAACATATGTATCAATGGTTAAGGTCTTCACTTTTGCCAGAAACCCACTCTGAGTAATCTGAGTACATGAATGCACTATGTAGCTCTTCGTTTAATAAAAAAGTGACAGCTTTGAGCAAAACTGACACTTTTCTATGGAAAATTAAAACAGCATAAACGTTTTGCAGAACATTATATATACAAAACACTGGACTTTTTTGGGTTGTGACTACAGGGGACCTCAAAAGTCTCTAAAAACGAACTGTAGTGTGTCTGTACCTCAAGAGATCCATAACTATAACGTTAACACAACGAAGCAGGACGACCGCAGCAGAAAACCTGAATAATCTCACAGCTGCAGGATGTTGAAGATTTGCCCTACAGATTAAAACAGCACGTATCGTCTTCTTAAAAGAAATTTAAACTAGCACCGTAAAAGGAACAGCTCTACACGAATGGAGGTATGAATAACACGACATTATACCACTTCAAAGAGAAAGAAAACTATAAATAATTTTATTTCCGTATTTTGTTGCTATACCACCCCTTTCAAGGCCAGCGGACAGAGGCCGCCTTCAATTCCCTTTTCACTCATTTGTCGTTTGCTAACTAACTAGCTAGCATAGCTAGCGTTAGCTAAGTTACCTCAGACGACTCACAGCGTAACCTAGCTCCCCAATATTTTCCGCTCACCCATCTCGTTTCAATGAGCCCGCTTACGAAAACAGCGTAACTCTTGTATGTGTATACGACCCACAAAATCATTGAGAATCGATTAACAAACGACAACAAAAAAAATGCAGCGGTATAAACCGGACACAATGAACCAGACGGGCGTGTGTCAGTTCGTAAACTTTACCAATGGCGGCTTGAAAGTTAATTTAATGAGCTTAATCTAATGTTAAACGGTCGCCCGTTGAAGTATGAAATCAATAATGCACCAACCTGCCGACGAAATTTTCCAAGACTGAGCTTTTTCCGGCGCTCTGTCCTCCGACCACGGCTATCTGTGGCAGGTCTAGGTTGCAGCTCTGGCCGATGGAACTGAAAGCGTCCTGGAGTTTGTTGATCAGGGGGATCAACTCCTCCATCCCCCGGTTCCCCATGGCTTCACTCGGGCTCGACTCGTCTCGTCTCTCCCGGACACAAGCGCTGCTGCAGGGGGTGCTCGGGTTACTTCCAAGCTTTAGTTTTCACCCTTCAAACACCTTCATTCATCGGCCCGTCACTGAGAAGCAAAACTTAAACAGCTTAACGAGACTCAAGAGCCTTTAACTGACGAAAAACATCACATTTAAATAAGTTAATTTATCCGCAGCCGAAACTCACAAAACAAAACTTCCAGCGACCATCCGGTCAGGCGACATCCGACCGGTGACTTCAGCCCCGCCTCCTGTCACAGTGCAGCACAAATATTCATTGGTCTGTTCGAGAGTTCCTCCTTCTCTGATTGGTTCAGCTTGTCAACCAAAAAAGGCGTTTGCAACACCATTGGTTAACTGAAGTGTCAGTATTTTCGCAGTTCCACCCACTTGGATTCGATTTCGCGGTTGCTGGTTCAGAATCACAAAATGAAATACAGAAGCAGCCTTTAGTGTCATAAACATAACGCATTTTATAAGTGTATATAATTAATTTTTACCTGTTTGCTGATAGACTACAATAGAGTACATGTCCTTACACGAGTTACTGTATGAAACGACCGTGAACCTTAACGTAAATATTAGTTATTTTATTTTCTATAAATGACACACAAAGCTATTCACTGCTGCTAGGAAGTCAACTTCCTATTCAGCAACATCTTGTTCTGATTTTCCCGTTCCACCTTAAATGGTGCAGCAGTTACATTCTGGCGCCTCAGAATATAACTGCTGCATAATTTAAGGTGGAACGGGAAAATTTGAACAAAAAGCTGGCGAATATGAAGCTGACTTCAGCCTCGTAAAAAAAACTCCCCGTCTGCGTTCGGACAGAGTCGGATCATAAGCTTTATTTTACATCTTAAGTGCCACTTTAAAAGCTTTTCCTTTACAAAACCACTTCCTGGTGTGATTCACGTGGCCTCGCCATCAACAAGCCTCTCAAAATGGCCGCAGTGGAGAGCGGCACATGTGAGCGTCCAGCCGATATGGCAGCTGTGAAATGCCTTTCCTCCTCTGCCCCTCTCGCTCTCCGCATCGTGGCCGAGTGTCCGGTGAGCAAGGCGAGAGCCTGTGTCCTCACGCTGCCTCACGGTCCTGTTAACAGCCCAGTTTTCATGCCTGTAGGCACGCAGGGCACCCTGAAAGGTATCACCGTGGACCAGCTGGAGGACCTGGGCTGTCAGATATGCCTCGGTAACACCTATCACTTGGGTATGAGACCGGTATGTGAGTGGAATATCAATGCAGGCCATAAGTTATGACCATGGTCACCAGTGGTTTCAGCTTTCAGTGCAGTGTCCTGCTATGTTCTCACCATGTCCATCATCTCTTTCAGGGTCCTGAGCTCATTGAGAAAGCCAGTGGCCTGCATGGGTTCATGAACTGGAGAAGAAACCTTCTGACGGTAAGACAGCTCTGCAGTTTTGGATGTGGAGGGAGGTGTGAGCATGGGTCAGAAAAAACTGGACTTTGTAAAAGTACTAACAATTGAGTGGCACATACTTTATTGTGCTGTATTTTATTGTTTTCCTTTTAGTGCACTTATGACGTGTGTTTTATGCACCAAAACAGTCATAAATCATGTTTACATGACTCTGTCCATTTTTCATGACCTCTCTTTATAACTCAGAATCAGGGTTGGGCAGAATACTTTGAAAAAAGCAGTGATGGCTACAGAGCTCTGCTGGTGACGTCCCGTATAAATAAAAATAATGCATGGTCACGTCTTGCTAAGGCGTGGGAGCAGGACAATTAAGTCGTGGCCACAACTTAGTAAGGCAAGGGGACGAGATCCTAATGCATGGCCGTGACTTAGTAAGGCAAGGGGACGAGATCCTAATGCGTGGCCGTGACTCAGTAAGGTGAGGGGACGAGATCCTAATGCATGGCTGTGACTTAGTAAGGCGAGGGGACGAGATTCTAATGCATGGGCATGACTTAGTAAGGCGTGGGAATGAGATAATTAAGCCTTGACCACAGTTTAGTAAGGCATGATCTTGTTCCCACACTTTACTAAGTTGTGGCCACGCATTAGGATCTCGTTCCCATGCATTCATGCAGTGTGGCCATGCGTTATTTTTATTTATATGGGATGTCGCCAGCAGAGCTCTGTAGGCGGCTGAATACACTGTCCTAAATGTGTTCCGTAACATATTGCATTAAAATACATAACAAAATAAGTTATCCAGAATACATTTGGAAAACATTCAGAATGCTTATGAATAAGTCACATTGAGGAATTTTATTTGATTTACACTGTTTCTAGCTGTTAATGTTGGCAGTTTTCTACATAATTTTTCTGTTAATATGTTTCATAAAAATTTTTATCGCATTTAAAATTCTCAACATTGTTTTGGCTCATTGCCTGCTTTGGTTCACTGCTGCTCCCATAATCCCACTGCTCTCTCCTGAACTAACCAAGTAATTTGCCATATCCCAATAACAGTCTTGCAAACTTGACTATGAAGTGGATTTTCAGTTAATAACATGTTTATAACTTGCCATGAAACGCATGCACAAGTCCAGCACAACAACGATGCTAAGTTTATTACTGGTGAAGTTCTATTCTATTACCTCTCTAAAAGTTTGGTTATGCTGGGATTAATATCTGATTGTCAAATTGGTTTGTCAGTCTACTCAGGCTTTAGCAGGAACTTCACACACTGTGTACTGATTGTAAAGTAGTTAATAAGCAAACGCTAAAAGTGTTTCTTTGAAAGATGGTTTATTTTGTAAGTGTATGGGCAAGTATTCTAAAAATATTACCCTAAAATGTAAAAAGGATCTATATTCTGCATACTGCCTTTACAAAATGTAACCTGGGCTGAATACAGATACTTAATTTCTGTATTCTGAATATGTTTTCTCAATACTTGTATTCCAATACATCCCAACCCTGCTCAGAATTAAACAGGTGTTTTCAAGAATGTTTTGTTTTCAAAAAGCTCAGTTTTCAGTGATTTTAAAGAAGTGTTTTTGGACACCATTACACCCCTACCACGTAGCCCTTACCTCTCCGTTTTGCGTGTTTACATTTTCTTTGGAGACTGTCTTGCCTTATGAGCCCCTGCATGCACCTCTCCACCAGGGATGGATTTTTGTATGTTTTAAGCCAAAATCTTATCTCAAAACTATCGTGAAACAATGTTTTGGGCATCAGGCAGTGTATTCATAATAATTTTGATGTAGTGCCTTTCTGTGAGGGAGCTTTTATAGTCAATTAACTCTCCAGACGTCTCGTTCATTTACCACCACTGTAAAATATTTTCTTTATGTTTATCTAGAAGCATTTCACATCAACCCACTCTGAATGACTTTGTGTATATCTTGATCAAATTCTTTTATTTCAAAAGGGCAAGACAAAAAACAGTTTTCCAGGATATTTGCACTTTAGGACTCATATGTACTGTGCTATGTACAGTTCCTCATGGACTGGACTCAGATCTGGAATTGACCAGATTCTGTGTTATCTAATATTTATGAAAATAAATATATAAATACATAAGTTGTTTACACCAAACTTTGTTCTGTCTGTCAACAGAATGTTGTTCTGTTTTCTTTATGCTCCTCTCCGAGCAGGACAGTGGAGGCTTTCAGATGGTGTCCTTGGTGGAGCTGTCTGAGGTGACTGAGGAGGGGGTTATGTTCCGCTCGCCTTACGATGGAAAGGAAATACTGCTCACTCCTGAGCAATCCATCGCAATACAGAACAGCCTCGGTATGAGTTTTGCTCACGCAGGTCACCTTTATTCCATCATTCTGTTTTTTTTTTTTCCACCCCCAAATGTTACTAAATAAGATCATGGTAGTTGTTCTTTACTCGCTTACATTCACTGCTGTGTTCACTTTGAGAAGTGCTCATTTAAAGGACCCATATCATGAAAAAACTAATTTTTCTCATTTTTACATACTACAAACTGACTCGTCCAAACTGACAAAGCTCGGTGGAATTACATACATATACTTATTCAGCGCACAGTTTAGCCCTGCCCGTTTATGTTGAAGTTATATGAAATGTTTCGGTCTGGACTGCATTTTAAATGAAGCACAATATGGGACAGCCAATCAAGATGAGATCATTTACATGTCAGTTTTAAAAGCACAGTATGGAAAATGGTCACACTTTATGAATTATGACTAGTTTTGGTACATAAACCATCCAAAATGTTATAAGCACAACTGAGGGTTAAAAAAATAAAATATAAAAAGAAAGTTAGATGTATGGGACCTTTAATATGTATCTCATAGAAAATTCTGAACGGAATGAATTGTTTAGCAAAAAAATCCACTGATGTACCACAAATATGAATGATCATCCAAGACACATTTGGTGTTTAGCTAGAAGGCTAATGTAGCTGAAAAGTAAAGGCAGTGCATACCCACTAAGGAGCATCGTGCAAACTGCATGCCTAAATCAGATCACATTGAGTTGTTGGGTAATCTAAAATAGACTTGTTTCTACACCGTGTAACAGTGGTTCCCAACCCTGGTCCTTGAAAACCCCCTGCCCTGCACATGTTAGTGCCTGCTCCCAACACACCTGATCCAGCTAATCAGTTCATTAACAAGCCCCTCATGAATTATGACTTGTGGGAGCATCTGCTGGGAGTAGGGAAAACACTAAAATGTGCAGGGACACATCAGGGTTGGGAACCTGCGTTGCATAACATATTTATCTGTGAAAATGGCCACAAGTAGGTCAGAAAACTAAAGACATTAGCGTTGATGATTTTTCCAGAAATATAGAATACACCAATACACCACTTATTGTCCATTTAATCAGCTCCGCTTACCATATAGATGCACTTTGTAGTTCTACAATTACAGACTGTAGTCCATCTGTATCTCTGTATACTTTGTTACCCCTCTTTCACCCTGTTCTTCAATGGTCAGGACCCCCACAGGACCACTATACAGCAGGTATTATTTGGATGGTGGGTCATTCTCAGCACTGCAGTAACACTGATGTGGTGGTGGTGGTGGTGTGTTGTGCTGGTACGAGTGGATCAGACACAGCAGTGCTGCTGGAGTATTTAAACACTTCAGTGTCGCTGCTGGACTGAGAATAGGGTAGGTGTGTCTGAGTGGACAGTGAGTGAACAGTTTTTTAAAAACTGCAGCAGCACTGATGTGTCTGATCCACTTGTACCGGTGCAACACACTCTAACACACCACCACCACGTCATTGTCACTGCAGTGCTGAGAATGATCCACCACCCAAATAGTACCTGCTCTGAGGTGGTCCTGTAGGGGTCCTGACCATTGAAGAACAGGGTGAAAGGGGGCTAACAAAGTATGGAGAGCAACAGATGGACTGCAGTAGTTGTAGAGCTACAAAGTGCTCATATATGGTAAGTGGAGTTGATAAAATGGACAATGAGTGTAGAAACAAGGAGGTGGTTTTAATGTTATGCCTGATGGGTCTATATATGTCTGTCTGTCTGTCTGTTAATTTATTCATTCCATTTATTTCCTTGTGTTCAGGCTCCGATATCATGATGCAGCTAGATGATGTGGTCAGTAGTACAGTGACGGGGCCGAGGGTGGAGGAAGCCATGCATCGCTCTGTTCGCTGGCTGGACCGCTGCATCACCGCTAATAAGAACCCCCATCGGCAGAACCTGTTTGCCATCATTCAGGGTGGGCTTAATGCAGAGCTACGCAAGGCCTGTTTAGATGGTGAGAGCTGCCCCGGTGCCATTATCGCCTTTTTACTCAACATCCACCTGCAATCTACATTCATCTCAATACCCATATAGGAAAAGAGCCACTGCATTAGTGCCATTGCATATAGCAAAGAGCCCATCAAAATGACAATAACATCAGTATGCTTATTGCACATTTTATTACTTTTTGCTTGAATAAGTGCTGCTTTCCCAACCAATATTATAGCAATTTACATTTTCTGTTTATATGGTGGATGATATGTGTGGTTCTCTGTTTTTTTGTTGCAGAAATGACAAAGCGAGACGTTCCTGGTTTTGCCATTGGCGGTCTGAGCGGAGGAGAAGAAAAGGATGATTTCTGGAAGATGGTGACTCTTAGCACGGATCACCTTCCTAGAGAAAAACCTCGCTACCTCATGGGAGTTGGGTAAAATCCATGTTCTCATTTATGTGCTGACACTAGAGCCAAAAGCAGCTGATAGCAAGCCATTACAGAGAGTGTTCTTGTAGGGAAGTGGGGTTAAGTGCTTTGCTTGGGGCAAAACATCAGTCATCATGGACTGGAATGGAAACACTGACCTCAAGTCATGGTCAAATATCATATAAAAGAACCTGACAAGACCTGATCACAATCACTGATATCATAGTGGTGGTTATCATACGCTGACATGGAAAGCTTTAACAGTGTAGACTGTTATTTAAGCTGAAAAAAGGAAGGAGGATGCTCTGTACTTTTTAATTTTTTGTTGTATAATACTGGGTTCGTCTGGAATTAAACAGGATGTTTGCAGCCATGGTTCCCAAAAAAATCAACATCTGGTATATTTCCCTCCTGCGGTCAATGGCAAAAGTTGGGGAAAACTGAACTCTTGACCATTCCGCTTACTGCTGTGGTCTGCTATCTACCGCATCAAACATGTGAATGCAGCATCAGCCTGCTATTAAACTTCACCACACCAGCTAATCCTAATGTATTCTACTACTGCCAAAGCAACTTCACTACTACACTGGAGAAAGCTTGCAGCTTGTTTGGGGTGTTTTGGTGAGGTTGCCAGTCATATGATGTCAGTTTGGTGCGCAGCAGTTTTAGCTTGCATGTAATTCATATTTCACCTCTTAACAACTTCATAATTCAGAGACATTAAGTAGAAAGATGCAAAGCATAGCAGTTGGTACCAAAGCATTTGGCTCAACTAACGGCCAAAAAATGTTCAGGTTGTTCCTCCTAACTATGCGTGTACGTATCTCCACAGCAGCAGGACTTTTCCCACTTGCCCTTGGCTGGGCAGGTGGCCTAGAATTGGCTGGGGCTTGGCTTAGAATTCACTCACTCCCTCATGTTTAGCAGACTCTGGATTCTCCACAGAGGGGTGCTAATAGTGCTTGAGTAGTTTGTTTGTCAGGCTGTGTTCTCTGATGAACTGACAAAACAAAAGGTCACTAATGATGTATCAACCGTAAGGTGAGATCAAGGAATGAATGTATCTTTGCTATTGCATTTTTAAGAGACTTACATTCAAGATCAGCAAACAAATCTGAGCACAACAGAGTTATTGAGTGCATTTAAATGCAATAACTGCAGAAAATCAGATTTTGTCAGTAATCCATTCAACATGTTTACATGCATTTGGATAATCAGATAATGGGAAAACTGGGTCTCCATGATTCAGGCAATCAGATTTCTGCTTAGCAGCCTGCAAGTAAACTCACAGAAAAAGATGCGAAGCAAATGTAACGTAAAACTCAACTTTTATGCATGTAAACCGTACGGGTTGATGCCCAAGTTAGCTGGTATCTGGCTGACAGTCAGCATTAAAACATAGGCAACGGCTTTTAAGTTTAAAGCTGCACTGTGTAACATTTGAGAATTTGGAGACCTCGGAGGTGGAAATGTGTAATTGCATGCAGTGTGCAGAAGAACGTTTTGTAACGTCGGTTGTGCTTCACATTCCCACAAGTGGATGAATCTAAGGATTGCAAGCATGAAAGAGCCTTTAAAGAGAACTCATTTAAAACTTGGTGAAGGATGTGAGTGAATTATCTACTATTGTCATAAAATCTTAATCGGTATAATGTTGATTTTGCACTTTAACATCGAGGTACATCAGGCTGGACCTTCTTCTAAAGTCTCTGCGTGTGATGATAATATGTAACGACCTATGACGTGGTCTGAAAAACTCCTGGAAAAACAGACATGATGCCCCAGACTTTTACATTATTATTTAAGGCTTTACAGCAAACTCGCAGCAACCCACATTTTAGTGTGTTTTTTCCCTGCTGATTCAGTAAAGCTACTTCTTTCAATTTTAGCAGAAAATAAGTACATACTGTTGCTTAAATAAATAGCTGCCATGTTCTAAAACAACAAAGTCAGAATAGAATGGTAAAAGGACGCGGTACCTGTTTAGCCAGTCAGCTAACTGTATGTTTTCATCCGGGAGAAAGTTGAGTTGTGAAAAGTGAGATTATGACCTGTTTCTGGAGGCAGATTTGACAAATGATTAATGCTGTTTTCTTTAGTTCATTTAAAAACAAATGAGGATGTTCCTTGTGTGTGCTTATAATATATCTCTCTCTCTCTCTCTCTCTCTCTCTCTCTCTCTCTCTCTCTCTCTCTCTCTCTCTCTCTCTCTCTCTCTCTCTCTCTCTCTCTCTCTCTCTCTGCTAAACTTGACTCTTAACCTGAAGCCTTTTTGGTGGCTGCTCTGCATGTATTGGCTTTCGGGACTGAATCTTTTAACCAGATTTTCCTCTAATTGGTTTAAGCAGTAAAGTAAAAGTACTTCATTAGAAATGTAAGTAAAAATAAAAGTACTATGTTTTTAATTCTACTTAAAGTACCATTACAGGGAAAAATGTTCTCAACTACAGTAACGAGAGTAAATTTAATTTGCTACTTTCCAGCCCTGGAAATGATTGGTCACCTGTTGTTTTGTGGCCTGCTGATGTAAACACAGGGTAACTCTTGGCTACTTCTACGTTGGAACAGCTAGCAGTGCAGCATTTCAGTGTGCTGAATGTTATTGAGTCTGTGTCTGTGTGTTACAGATATGCAGTGGACCTGGTCGTTTGTGTTGCCCTGGGCTGTGACATGTTTGACTGTGTCTTCCCTACACGAACAGCTGTATGCGTCTCAAATCTTATGCCTCAGTATTTTAAACATTTCTAGATGTTATGCATAATGTCAGCACAGTTCTAAAGAGTTCGCATCTATCATGATTTCTGTAGGTGTGCTTGTGCTTGTGGTAAATCTCATTTTGTCTGTCGCAGAGATTCGGCTCAGCCCTGGTTCCCTGGGGTTCTCTACAGATCAAGCAGAAACAGTATGCCAAGGACTTACAGCCCATAGACTCTGACTGCCAGTGTGCTACCTGCAAGAGGTACGAAAACCAGAGCAGTTTTCATTTACTTCTGCATTTTAATCTCTTAGAAACTGCTTAGCGTCATGCTGTGTGGTCTCATAATCACAGATTAAGCCTAGTTATGAGCTGATTACAGTTTTAGAGGTGATTTATTCATATCCTTTTCAATCTGTGCTTAATGTGTGGGGAAACAGAAGACAATATTTTTATAAATAGGGAAGTAATGCATCAAGCAGAAGTTGGAAATATAAGTGTATTGATTATATTGATTATCAAAAAATTATAATCTTATCAAAATATTTATGATGCATCAAGATTCCATGCCTCATTAAATAGTTTCCTAAAGAATTGTAATCAAATTGTGACCTTGTTTTGAGGTCAGAAATGTACATTTTTATTAATTTTTTTTCTTAATTGTGCCCTCCTGAAAATCACAGACACAGTCGGGCCTACCTACACGCCCTTTTCAAGAGCGACACTGCTGCCATGCACCACATTACCATCCACAACATCTCCTACCAGGTACTGACCAAACAGCAGGAGCCAATCGTATTGATTTTTTTGAGGTTCTTTTATTTTACTGAACTTGTGCCCCTCACTTTCTCTTTCATTTTTGCTCTCTGTCTTTTTCACCATCACTCTTCTTTCCTTTTTTTCTTAAGGAGTGTGTCACCCAAAAATGCTATCTCTACAGCTAATGAATGAAATCTAGTAGGGCTGGGCAATATGACCATATATATCATTATCGTCATAAATCATGTACCAATACAATGCTTTTCTGAATATATGGCTAACAATAGTACTTGTAGAACACGGACCAACTGCATGTTTCATTTTAAAAACAGCAAAATCAGTCCTGTTTAACTGGATGTAGTGCAGTATAGTATGCCAGATATTGAATAAAAGTCATTGTGTGCACAGTTTTTGAAATATAGTATTAGTATTTTTTATAATAGAGCACTACTGCTCCAAATGATCAGATATCTGGAAAAAAAATCATGACCCATCATGTATCATGAAAATTTCCTGCTATATGGCAATTATAATTATTTTTGCCAGATCGCCCACCTCTAAAATCAGGTAGAGGTTAAGGAAGGGCTTGGTTACTCATATGTCAGTGCATAATTCTGTATTTCTGGCCTGTATATTTAAGTATTGTAGTATTCAACAAACAATTAATCATCAAAGGCCTTTAAATAGAACAGTTATTGTTAATATCATTGCTCAATTTTTGTCATTTTTAATTTATTTATTTATTTATTTATTTATTTGCATTAACTGAACTCTCTTTGCATTGTGTTAAAATTTCATGATGAAGGGGTTAACGGTCCAAAATTACTTAAGAAATCTTGTGCGTGGGTGCCCTTTAAGTTATTGGACAATATGAAAAATGCTTAGCACAAAATTTGCAACAAGAGTTCGATATACCATGGAGACACAAGAAGTTTGAATCATCTCAAATACAGTTGTATGCAAAAGTTTGAATACCCCTGGTCAATTTACATGTTTTGTTGATTTTGTAAATAAAAATAAGTTAAAACATCGTCTACAGACAATAAACTTAACCGTGATATTTTTCGGCTAATTTTACCCCACAGCTTCTATTTATTTGGAGAGTTTAACATATTGGAATATTAAATGCAACATGTGCCATAGCTTGTGCACAGGCCTCATTTTATGTTATTTTTTTTATTATTATTATTATTTTTTTTTTTAATATGTTTCATTCTTCAAATAAACAGTAATTGTGCATTGTGGAAAAATGTGCAGAAGTATGTTCTCTGTTTTTGTTTACTTTCAGTGTAGTTTGACTGGAGCACACAAACCTTTGCATACAGTCATATAGTATAGTAAATATAGTGATACGTATCGGAATGCTGTCATTTATCTAATCTGAACTAGCTCAGCTTCATCATGGAACCACCCTATTATTTCACTTATTTAGGTCACCATGGAAATATAAAAAATGTTGTGTATTATGTTGTAATGTAGTTGGGCTAAGCATGCATGATGGATGAAGCTCCCAACTCTAGTAGGGACAAGTTTACATTATGTAAATGAGATCATTCTCACTGGTCCCTGTTTAGTTTTCATTTATTTAGCTGTAACCTTTACACAGTATTTTAGTTGAATCACTAATCTACAGTAAATGCTCTCATTTTCTTTGCAGCTGACCCTCATGCGATCAGTGCGTCAGAGCATCATAGAGCAGCGCTTCCCGGAGTTTGTGCGGAGCTTCATGAAGAGAATGTTCCCCTCCGGTGAGCAGTACCCCAGCTGGGCGGTGGACGCGCTTGCTTCAGTGAACATTACTCTGGACTAATGGCCTCTGCAGGAAGAGACAGACTGCCTACTTACAGTCAGTGCACTGGACTGACAGTGTATCTGCAGTCTATGACAGAAGAACTTGTCTAATGGATGGGCCTTAAACAAAGATCCATTCTGTACTACAGTGTAGAAGTATGAAAATGTACATATACAGTTCCAAAATGTGGGTATGCACAATTCTCATGCTTCTGTTCTGAAGTGAATGTTTTCCGGACTGAAACCTGACTACTCCTTTCTGACCTTTTTTTATCTTGTCACTGATCTGATTTTAACCAGACATTTTTATAAACTTTTATCAATCCTACTATCCTTTCAGATAATCATTGTTTTTTTTTTTTATTGATGTGGTATTTATTTCCAGTATGTGACTTTTTGTCACACATGTGAAGTTTACATTAAAAAGAAAGTAGTACTGAATGTCAATTACTCTCATAGCTCCAGTTTCTTTCATCTTGTGGACATAGCCATTAAGAAAGCACGGCCACGCTGTGCCTTAGTTAAGCCGTCCATCACGCTAAACTGTGAGTTAGAGGACGTTCAGGGATCCATTTGTTCTGTCAGACTGAAAATGAGCTACTCCAGGGTCGGATCTCTGGCAGCATAACCAAGCACAGTGTCGCGGTATGCGATCAATTTTTTAGATAAATTAAAGCCTGGACAAGCAGGCAAGCAAAGTAAAGGGTCTTGTTCCACACACCCTTGTCAACTTCCCCTCATGACTCAGAAGCGCGTATCACCAGCATCACCCCCCCATTCTCTTGATTAAAATCTTGATGCCCTTTCCAGAAAGCGCAGAGTATTCAGTTAAAATATGTTCACTGGTGATTTCCAGGCTCAATTTCCTTCAGTCTACAAAAAACTAAACTAAAAGCATAAACTAGATGGAAACATTAGCAAGACAAAATGGTCCCAGTACTGGTTTTAACATGCCCTTGTCCATTTAACCTCACCATTTCTCCAACGCCATCTTAAGTGGCCCTGCCATTACTTCAAGAACTCAGTGAAGTGTGGTGGATGAGCTCCCAGAGGGGCAACAGCAGAACTTGCCCATAAAGTACTGCAACCTCACATATTTCCCTTCGAAAACTTTTCTCAAGAAAATGTTGGATGAAGCTTATAAGCCATAGCACTACACTACTAAATGCTCAATATTTCAAAACGAATCATCAATTTTCTGTGCTTGGACTGGGCTTTAGGTTGCAAACCACTCCAGCTATCATACATGACTGGTGATACTTCATCACTTTATTGTGCTAGCTTGTTAGTTAGCAAGCTAAAGGCTACACAGTTAACAACAACAAAAAGAAACCTTGAGAGGAACCACGACTCAAAGGGGAACCCATCCTCCTCTGGTCGACATCAGATAGCAAGCAGTGTTAGTATAAAGTATTGTGGTACAAAACAGGGAAAATGGCTAATTAGATTAGTTTTAGTTTATGCAGCAGCAGCATCATCGGGAGGGTCAGTTCCTGAGCGTGAGGTTTACATAGCGTTGTACAGCATGAAGCTCAATGGTGGTCAAGCTGGTCCAGAAGGCTGGCGAGCAGTGGGCACCCGATCAAGACAGAAGAAGCAACAGCATCAGACGCACAGGATGGGCAGCTGATCAACTCGGCAAAGAAAGGAAAACACACAGAGAGTTAGTTGTGTAAAGAGTGACTGATCACAGATTACAGTATTAACAGAGAGCAGCAGAGACAGCTTCATACAGTTTTGCCTTGTGTCTATATTTGTGGGCCAATTCTGGCATGAATGTTGTGGACCACCAATGTAGTTGGGCCAGATTTGGGCCATATCCATTAATTCAACTCACTTTACATTGTGTGGGTCAGATCTGGTCAGAGGACCCAGCTGTATACTGGGCCAGACAAATTTTGCTAACTGGGTAGAAAGGGAATGTTTTTGAACAAACTTAAAATTGACTCGAGAAAGCCAGTTAATAGTGTTGAACCGTTTATATGGTTGCTAAGATGCTGATAGGCTGTTGTTAAGCTTTTTTAAGTGGTTGATAAGATATTGTTAGGTGGTTGCTAAGGTGTTGCTAAGTGGTTGCTATAGCGCCCTAGGTGTGTGCAAAAATGTCGCTGGGTGGCTACTGTAGTATCCCAGGTGGTTGCTATGCTATAAAAGTGTCATTCTTCCAAGTGGTTAGCCGATGTTGGCAAAAGCATGTAAAGAATAAGTATTGAAACAGCCACAAATTTATGCTAGCTTACTAGCTACCAGCTAGTTCCACTGGTTGGCTCAGAACGGGTCTATAACTCTGCATACACCTTCCCTTTTTTGCACATCAACTAAAGTCCCTACAGGAAAATTTGGCCACTTTACCATTACAGGGCCAAACAGTTCTGACCATGGAGAGCAAACGTTCCAGTGGCATTTTCACACAGACACGGTTTGACACGGAACACTATCAGTGTCAGCGGTTTTCACAGCCATCTTGGCAACACCGCAGGGCAATTCTTTCTAGTCATACAAGACCCGAGGCTGTATTACTGAAACACTCTAACTCTGAAATCTCTGAAGTCTGTTCAGTCACCATGACAACTTCAGTCAGAACCGAGTTTAGGACCCATATGGGAAAAATATTCTAAATGTATTTATCAAATCTATTTTTGGAATGTATGAAAATTGCCAAAAAAAGGTATTTGGTAAGTGTATTTTTATAACTTATTTATTTTAAATTATGATAAGATTTGCCCCCATAATACAAATTTGTGAAAAATCTTATCTTGACCTCGTCAGTTATTAACTTAGGACAAAAGATAGGAAGTTTCTCTAATATGGTCCCAGGCTTCAATCTCTTTGAATAAGGAGAGACCTATAAGCTCAAAACTAAAGGCAAACTGATGGTTTCAAATACATCTCTGTTCTAAAATCACTGGTAAAATCAGACAAAAATATCATGAATAGTTTGTAACGTTTGGCATTTGTAATGTTTGGCTAAAATAATGCACAAAAACACATTTTTTTAGGTTGTTCTGGCTACAGCGCTTGCACAGATCTCCATGACTGAGGGGGGCTTTTATTTAAGGATGGGACTTTCTCCATAAAATTGATGCCCTGTTGAGCATTACAAGCTTTCCCATTTATTTTTTTAGTGAGTGACTTTATAATGTTTCTGCCTCAACCCACTGGTGTTTTAGCAGCCTGCCCCCAAACCGGCAATCAGTTGTTGGGGAAAGCGATTTGACTGACTGTAATGAAAATCATTGTTACATCATTAACTTTTTGAAAACATATCCATAAAATATAAAAACATGAACTTCACTCTAAAACAAGCACACAAGTCTTTACCACGCTCAAATTGTTATAAAATACAACATTTTATTATTATTATTATTAGTAGTAGTAGTAGTAGTAGCAATTGCAGTCCTGAAATCTGGGGATGCTGCAGTACCCTCAGCACACTCACTTCCTGCTTTCCTGCACTGGCGGTTTTGTGTACTTGTGTGAATGTTTATATTCTTTCAAATGGGTCCCAGTTCTCAAACACACAAAAGCACAGACCGCACCCTTTCCTGTATACTTCATTGAAGTGGTATTGGGCCAAGTATATATATCACACAGGTTACTCCATTGGTGACATTCTATTGCAAGCATGTCAAACTGGTGCTGAACTAATGCTCTAAGGCCTTGCTAATTAGCTGATGAGCTGAATCAGGTGTGTCACCATGACAACTTCAGTCAGAACTGAGTTTAGGACCCATATGGGAAAAATATTCTAAATGTATTTATCAAATCTATTTTTGGAATGTATGAAAATGGCCAAAAAGGTATTTGGTAAGTGTATTTTTATAATGTATTTATTTTAAAATATGATAAGATTTGCTCCCGTAATACAAATTTGTGAAAAATCTTATCTTGACCCCGTCAGTTATTAACTTAGGACAAAAGATAGGAAGTTTCTCTAATATGGTCCCAGGCTTCAATCTCTTTGAATAAGGAGAGACCTATAAGCTCAAAACTAAAGGCAAAATGATGGTTTCAAATACATCTTTGTTCTAAAATCACTGGTAAAATCAGACAAAAATATCATGAATAGTTTGTAACGTTTGGCATTTGTAATGTTTGGCTAAAATAATGCACAAAAACACTTTTTTCAGGTTGTTCTGGCTACAGCGCTTGCACAGATCTCCATGACTGAGGGGGGCTTTTATTTAAGGATGGGACTTTCTCCATAAAATCGATGCCCTGTTGAGCATTACAAGCTTTCCCATTTTGGTGCTGAACTAATGCTCTAAGGCCTTGCTAATGTGTTTAATGAGGCAGTGTGCTGAAGTCTGCAGAGCTTTGGTCTGTGAGGCCTGGAGCCTGACACATGTTCTAATGGCATGTTCACATGTTAGTGTTAAACAGTTGAAGGCAAACTGGATGTAGTTGCTACATAACTCTGACACAAATATATATCCACTTATACAGCACTTCAGCCCTGCCCATTCATATTGAGGTTCTAAGCAGTGTTCAGCTCCGAGCGCTTTTTGAATAAGGTCCAATACAAAGCAGCCAATCAGAACAGTGCTCATTTATCATATATCAGTCCTTAAAGACACAGTAAGAAAAACAGCCTGGTTATTCCTAAGCGGATAAAAAGAGGTTGAAAAATGATGATGCAAAAATGAAATATGACCATTTTTGGTGCATAAAGACACACAAATGCTTTTAGTGGATACAAAATAAAATACAAGGAAAATGCAGGATGTGGGCCTGTAAGAAAAATATGCTATTGGTGAGATGTTTTGGCAATAGCCTGCACTTCAACATGATAACTGAGACAATTAGATTCTGAAGCTGAATTGACATCTATCTGCTTTTGACTGCATTGTGAGCGCAACTACCTGTCCGCTGAATTTAGTACAAAATAAAGCAAACAGGCAGAAACACCACTATCACCAGTGTCATTTACACTGTTGCATGCCACTGTTGGTTGCATACTGTTACCGCATGCAGCATGATGTTTTTTCAATAGCAACATAACATTGTTTCAGAAATATTGAGGAAAAAGGTAAGTACCTGTCAGCCAAATATAGGATAAGCATCTGCATGCTCACAGCTGTAACATGCATAAATGTTGAAATACATCACATTAAAGTGCACTTGAGCAAAACCACAAACTGCAAGTGTGGACTATATGACAGGCAGTAAATCTGCAGCCTTCCCCAGACATGCACACTTAACATGTGCGCTACCAGAAAAATCCACAGGGCCGTGGGGCTGACTGTCTAGCGCTTCCATTTATTTACTCTGCCAGGGGAATAATGCAGACTCTTTGCAAATTTTCAGAGAATCCACTTTCGGTGCATTTTGCACTTTGTTGTTGGAAGGACCCTAAATTCATTGCAGAACAGACATGACAACATAAACAAAATAGGAGCAGTTAGAAAAAAAGATGGGCAAACACCTAAAAGTCACTATACTTTGATAAAAGATGCTTAAAATGACCAGAAACATGAACTAAAAAGGTAAAAATGTCAATGTAAATTTAAGGTTGACTTTAATTTTCACTTTTTTGTGTAAAATCACAAAACTGTTTTCAACACTTTACATGCTTGTAACTCTGCAGGCTTGCAGATATGACGTGATCATATTGGGCGCTTCAATGAACATGACAGAGCATAAGACTGATGAGTCTGGAGCAGTGGTGTAGGCCGAAATAAAGTTTTGGGTAGGCCTGTGAAAAAGCCAGCTTTATAGATACAATTTTCAAACACGCTAATGTCCCGCAAAGTCATAACATCAGACTATAGCCTATAGCAGACAGCCATACAGTCATCACCCTACCTACACTTCCACTTTATGGTGATACAAAACTAAAGCAGTCAATTGGAATGCAGGATTCACATTAACCCAACCAACACTTCAAATCAGACAACTGAAATGAATAAAGATGAGGGAAAAAACACAGCAAACTTAGAAACCTGAACCTATCATTAATCATCTTAGGCTAAAGCATACTGCCACAATAGATTGGCCTAAAGAAGACGGCATGATTGAGATAAATCCGACAGCTGAGAGGTGAATAGACAAGGAAAAAGAACAGAAGAAACTTAAAAACCTAAACCTAATAATCATAGGCAAAAGCAAGGTTTATGGACTATTTATGTTTTACCTGTGATGACGCATTAATGTTAGATGTCTGCTTTTACATTTTCACATAGCCCATGTTAGCCTTTGTAGTAAAAGAGCACTGTTCCAAATTCACAAAAAACAATGACAACGTTTTTTAAATTTGTTTCTGGCTTTGGACGGGTCAACAGTGAGACAGAACTGCATTTTTAAACACTCCCAGTTACATATTTTAATCACAACTGGAGCTTCAAATTCAAACACGGGCAGCTGATTACAAACTGAATGCTTAAAGCAATGGTGGATAGCAGTAGTTGCTAAGCAGCTGAGGAAAAGAAGGCGGAGCTTGGTAGAAAATGTAATGATTTGATTGGCTATAATAAAATGACAGCATTCACAGAAAAATCATACTTCATTGTCTTCGAAAAATCGGCTTAATAATCATTCTTCCCCATTTGTTTGGGGGGGCTTGTGATCTATCTGGGTGCCTGTGCCCCTGGTCTGGAGTCCAGAAATTTCAGTCCAACCCTTTTCTGTGAAAAGCTGCTCTTGTCATATTGTGCTCAGCATTTGACCAAGTTTGGTACATTTGAAACTCTTACAGGGGCATTTGTTGTCATCATGTCTACTCACCTCCTGAAGTGGTGCCACAATTGTCCTGAGAGTTAACTTTTTCAATTTAAAGACCAGGAAAACCCCCTTTTGATGATGCATCTTAAAGGTGGAAGGAGCTTTTGAGAAACTCCAAGTGCTGGATATCCACGGGGAGACTGATTTGATTTTACTTTTCCCGCTAGCTGGCTAATACAGAAGGGAGCCAGATATCTAATGTTACCACTGTCTGTGTTTGTTAACCTCTACATAAGTGCTTGGCAGGGAGCTGAATTCCCAACTGTTTTGTCTTATTTACACACCGAGTGCAGAAAACAGAAAAAGGACACAAAACTGGGAATTCTGTACAGCTAATGAGACTGAGGCAATGCAACACTGCATAACAGAACATTAACAGGACCAAAAACATATTCAGTGCTACTTTTAGACCGGAATGCCCTTTAATTACAGCCTGAAAATTAGCAAGATATTCCCCACATTAGTGTTATACGTGGCGCTGCTGATTCTCCAGTGTAGTGAGCTCGATACCCTTACAAACACGCAGATCGACCGCTAGAGGGCGACGTGTCCAGAGCGACGCTGGGCATGACGGGCTGAATGTGCTTGTATCTATCTGCGTGATGGAAATCAGCTTCTGCTGTCAAATTTGACAACACAAGTGGCTTTAATCACGAAATCTTTGCTCTTTTCGTCTAGTTAAAGCCATACGCGGGATAAGTTAAACAGCTGGTCCTTCCGAGGGAGAATCTTGCCGAGAAATGCAACAGGTTTCCCAGGGCTGTATGAATGCCTTCTTAAGTCATTGAGCAGATTTCACTATAAGAATGAGGACCTCCTTCAGCCGTGCTCAGCTGTAAGTCTCTGTAAGTCTAATATGCAGTCAGCTGTGCTGATGTTCTCCACATCAACAGGTGGTTCTATCTGATGGTGAACTGCAGACTTCAGAATAAAAACTAAGGCTGCGTCCAAAAGCGCATACTACCATAATAAATAGTAGTGCACCACCAATAGAAGTCCATTCATTAGTGGAGTGTAGTAGTATGCGGTTTTGGACGCAGCTTAAGGAACCACAGCTCCACCCAAATCCCTACAAATGTGCTTTTTCGCCCACTCAGTCCATCAAAAGTGAGACAGATGAAAAAAAAGGCTTTTTAAGCTACACGTTTAGGCGTGTGTGTGTGTGTGTGTGTGTGTGTGTGCTCACCTGCATAAGGGGCTTCGTCATTTTACGCATTTGTGTAATGCTAACGTGCGGGTACTATTAAAAATGAGCAACATCAGAAAATTAGCATCATCACTGATCTTCAGCTAATGCTAAACAAGCTGTACGCTAACGTCAGTTTCAGTGCGTTGGACAGGGGAGGGGGTTGGGGGGAGGGGGGCGTGAGGACGAGGCAACTATTCGACTCAGGAATGAGAAGCAAGTTCAGACACCGTGTCTTAGTGGCCACACGCACGTTCAGTGGAAGGTGGGGTAGTTCTGTGCTGGGGTGGGAAGCGGTTGCACCACGCGGCCACTCGCGCATGTCACGCCGGAGCCCACCCCCCCTCCCCCAGGCGGGGAGCGCTGGGAGCAGAGCCGCGGTGATCACAGCAGCGCCTGGAACAAAAATGGATTCACGAGTGGAGCAGTGAAAGATCTTCTTTTGGGGGGAGGGAAGGGAAAAGGCGTTTAGGGTGTTTTTTTATTTCTCCCACACGCTTTCCAGCTCGAAACCAGAGGTTTTTGGGGCTTTTTTTGGGGGGGGCAGCCATGGTGGAGCTGGAGAAGGAGGTGCTGCCGCTGCCGCCGCGGTACCGGTTCCGAGACCTGTTGCTTGGGGACTGGCAGGCGGACGACAGGTAGGGAAGTTTCTCCACAAGGTTTGGAGGAGGAAAACATGGCGAGGGGGGGTTACCGGTGGCTTTGAGCAGCTATAAGTAGATTACTGGGGAGTGCGTTTTGCGTTTAGCACATTCAGACTTGTTTTCTCTGCTGCGAACACTCTAACTGAAACCTGTGGTGAGTATTTTTCAAAATAAAGCTAAGCTAACAAGCAGGCTGCAGGTCGGCATGAGCAACAGGTTTCTGAGGGAAAAAATGAACTTTGTGTGCATGTGTGTGCTTGTCTGTTAGGATGATGATGAAATTTGCACTGTAAGTGTTCATGCAGGTTACCTACTGCAACTTTACATACATTACATCCATATTTTTCACTGATGCACACGTTTCTGTTGGTTCTGATATCATTGGACTCACCTATGTCTTGTTTGTTAAACACCTCTCAAATCGACTAGGCTAGAGGATGCATTGCCCTTATATTGACATCTCCTGAACCTCTTTTTTTCAGATCTACTAGTCCACACTACCTCTCGTCTCTCATTTCTTCTGTGTTATCATTTCTGAGCTGTGCTGCCGTTCTATTTTCAACCCACTTAAAGTGAACTTTCACTGCTTTATATGCTGTGAATGCCATAACAGTATACGCTCTGCAAATATACATCTTGAGCTCACATTGTCTCTATTTCAGTGAAACTGTAGCTTCACACAGCACTCCGATAGGAGTATAGGAGTCCAGTATTGCGCTGGTGGAAAAATGAGGCGCCTCGCTCAGGCCGGCCCCCACTGTTGCTAGGTGAGGACGGAGGACCGAAACACTTTGATACTTCAGAAGAGATAAGGATTAGCTCTCCCCCTCGCCTGTGGTCTTCCTGAGTGGGTGGTTTAAATCAGACAATTAGCGAGCGCTCCTTTTTTTAAATGGCTTGAAAGTAGAGGACACGGTCTAATGATGGAGCTTCAGCACTTCAGCCGTGATTAGGCTGTGGGTGAAACAGCTCAGTTCTGACACTTTTGGGCCAGATCCCATTACCAAAACCATATTTGAGCAGGATTGTCTACTGGGGCATGATAATATTATTTGCTTATCAGAGGGTGCAGAGGTGTGGCACTTGGCTGCGATTCTTCTCTCTTTTTTATTTCTCTTTTTCCATCAGAGAATGAGATGTTTACCTCATTCATAAGCAGACGCCTTCTAGTGACCTCTTCCAACACATTAGATGATGCCTGTGACTTCCTCTTGGTTCTGGGGGGGTGTGTGTGTGCATTTTGATAATATTTCTTGACGTTATAGGAAAACTAAAAGGATAACAAAAATATTATCACTTATGGGAACTGAAAAACACTGAATGTCCAAAACTATCTTGGCACCGCTTTCAATTCAGCTACTTCAAAATGCACCCATTACTGTGTTCATTGATGCACACACAGCTGGTATAATCTCCATAGAAAAGCACTGCCAAGAGATTGGGACGCTCTGGGCAGCTACGCATGAGCCTAAAGTCACCATACCCAATGCGGTGTCAGGTAAAGGAGTATAAAGCCCCCACAGCGTTGGGGTGTGGAGCAGAACTGTGTTCACTGGAGTGATGGAGTTCCATCCAGTACCTTTGGGATGAGTTGGAGTGGCGTTTATGAGTCAGAACTAATTGTCCAACATCAGTACATGACCTCTCTAATTAGTCCTATGGCCTGTGACGGTTCACTTATTTACTGCAGTAACAGCCTCCAGTGATGGTAAAAACTCATTTACCACCGGATAAAATTTTCATTTGTTGATTTATTTCATGCAACCATAGCAAGATACGATAAGTATTCCACCATGCGAATATAACTGAGCTTTTAAACATCTTGGATATATCCTACATTAAAACCACATTTATTGTAGCATAGATAGACTTTTCTAGAAATACGACTGTTGAGCTGCACTAGTTGAACAAGCTTGGGGGAACACTAGGTGCTGTTTTGGAAAGCAGATATCATGGCAATCACACGGGGTACATTTCATGACATTCTTAGAACACAGCCTGAAGTTTCAGACATCTGATAACACGGCTTCAGGTATTGGGGAAAATACTGTTACATCTCAGCTCTGGAATAATTGGGCATCAGGCAACATGGCCTTGAATGGTAAAGTTAATGTGATATTCATAAATCTGTTCCTTTTTGCTAGATTAATTACAGTTTTGTGGCAGAATTAAAGATAACGGTATAGTACAACCATGACTTTTACTGAACTGCACCTTTATTAGATTCTTTTGTTTGGCAAAGATAAAACTTCAGCTCACAAGCTTTTACCATGTTTGCTCCTGCTTCCACTTCAGTGCTAGGGTCTGTCGCAGATTTACTAGAAGAAGATGTGTGTAAACAGCAAAGGAAGGACAACCTGTCTGTCAATAACCTTGACATCAGAAGAAATGTTGAATGAGCATGTGTCTGCAAAGTTTTGGACATATAGTGGGTACGTAATACATATCAGACATATGTATAGCTCCAGTCCTCACTAGGTATGAAAACAAACATGTGAGTACTGTAGTGTGAGACAGGTCAAAACACAACGAGTTCATGTTGCCAGGATGTCTGGATGCTTTCTGGTTCTTGTCTGTCCAAATCAGCACCAAGGACAGCAACCAGAGTTATTGACCAGGCCAGAGAGGGTAATTGTAAGCAAATCGTTTCATGGAAAAGTAGACCCACGGCAGGCTTAGAGGAGGGTCGCTGGAGCCAGGAGACAAGCTGGAAGGGGCTCAGTGCTCAGCGCTTCCCATCTGAGCCTGCACGCGTGTGTGTGTGTATGTGTGTGAAATGGTGTGTACTGCCTAGTCCCTGGAGAGGCTCTGTGGCAGACGGCCCTCTCAGAACTCCAGCAGCTCTGTTTACGGAGGCACTGCGTTCCTCCCGGCAAGCTGACACCGCCACTGCCTCCCACCAGAGCACAAAATCACAAGCACAGAATCTCTATCTGCCTCTCTGCCTCTTTCTGTCTTTCTCTCTGTCATACAACAGACCTACATGCACTCAACTGTCTGATCTTTACTGGAGAGCTCCCACCTTGCTGAGAAGCTGGCAGTAAAAGTAGAGAGGGCAAGCAAGAGAGAGAGAGGGAGAGGAGTAAGTCGTATGAGGCAGCTCTCTGACTGGTAGTTCCATTGGGGATGTAAAGGGGGGCAATTTTGGGCAAGGTCAGACCCTGCTGTGGCCCCCTAAATGTGGAAACTGAAATGGCCTAATCTATCAATTACACAATGCTACCACCAGCCTGATGAGAGCTATCACATGCTTGCTATAAGACATGTGAAACCACCCACCAGCCATCTTTTCGAGTTGCTGCTCACGAAATGTCACTGGACAGCTGAACACTCTGGGAGGTGAGCATTAACTGCCCAGTTTTGTTATGTGAATTATCAGACGCCTGGGATGGAGGAAGAGAGAAAACAGAAGGGTGGGCAATATAACAATATTTTATTGCTACTGCGGTGAATTATGTCACTATATGCTTTTCTGAGCATATTATGGATATTGTTGAAGGATGCTGACCAACTGTTAGTATAACTACAATAAGACCTTAATTAGCCCTGTTTAACTAGATTTAGTATACAAGGCTGTGTACAAACGGAATACATGTAACAGCATTATGTAACCAGAATCCAAAAAAAGTAACCATATTCTGTTACATACAGTAAAAAGGACGGTAACCAGATTACAGGTACGTTATAAAAACAGGGTGATTACCAGCAGGATTACATTCAAACCACAAACAAACTCATTGCCTTTTGTCGAAATTCACTGTTTTAATGATACATTTTTCACATGAGTTGGGTAGATTTGAAGAGTTCTTAATTTGGGGAAGAAGAAGGGGGGAGGAGGGTCCTGCTGCCCTCCCCAGCAGAAGTTCACAATGTTTTATTCATCAAATATATATAATTTTTAGCAAGTATATATTTTGTTGGCAGAACTGAGATCTGCAGCAATTTACTGAAGATTTTTTAATCATTTGTTGAACTCTGGTTTTCAATATCGCCACATTCTACATCAGCAAACTGTAATTTTATCTGGAAATAAAGTCTTTTATTTTCATTTGTTACTCCATAAAATTCTACAGTTTGAGTAGCTTTAAATCAAACATTTGCTAATGTTAACTTACCAGATTTGAATGGTGAAGTGAGCTAACATTAACTAACGGTTTTGAAACAAGAAAAGAAAGCATAGTTTTTTGAGTGAAGTTTCAATTTTGATGTATGATTTCTTTCTTCTACGGTTTTTAATGATAGGTGCAAAATGTTAATATGTGTAAATTATAATTATTTGTGACTCAGACAGTCAGTTCCTGCTTAGATTTCATGTGGAAAAACACTTAGCTTTGTGCCAAACCACTGGGAGCCGAGGGAGCGCCTACAAATTACAATCGTCAAAGTCGTGACACAAATGCAATTAAATACAGCAGCACAAATGATGGCCACAGTTTTTAGAATGGCCTCCATTTATAGTTATTGTTGATGAGGGCTCTCAAAAGAAGAATAATGTTTTGACTTTGGTTTGGCGAGCATCAGATTTTTAACAAATAAAGCAAAAGCTCAGGAGAGCAGTACAGTTTCAGCTATATTGCATTTGCATGTTGAACTCATTGTACACAATTCTACAGCACTAACTTGTTTCCCTGTCTTTTAGTCTCAGTGCACCAACATTTTTCACTTTCTGTTAAAATCACTATTTCTTTTCGGGGGAGCTGTGCTTTGGTTTTTGAACTTGTCACTGCTCACGAGTGTATAACCTCAAACCAATTATACAGTGCACATTTGTCTTATTTATGTTTTATATATTTCCATGTCTTGTTCCACTTAGATTTGGTTGTTTTGCTAAATGTGAAATTAGTTTTCTATTTTAATTTAATTATATGACTTTAAAAAGGAATCTAATCCAAAAGTAACAGAAAGTAATCAGATTACGTGAGTTTAGTATAGTATTCCTTTAGATTAGGTTACATTTACTTTAGGTTATCAGTAATCTGTAACACAAAACATGTTTAAAGTAACCATCCCAACCTTGTTAGTGCAACAACATATGAAATGTTTAAATAAACTCATTATTGCTTAATTCTGTTTTTTTTCTAAGTTTGTTTTTTCAAATGTTGCCCTACTTGTGCATTTTGCATGTTTTATCAGTTTATCAAACCTCAGAAAAGCTAAATAATGTGATGTTATTGTGTACCGTGAGATGTCTTCAAATATTGTGCTATTATATTTTTGCCATATTACCCACCCTGGAACTATGGCCATCTCTCTTTCCTAGAGAGCAGTGCACTGAACTATAGAGAGAGAGAGACAGCAGAGCACTGAGAGGGAGAAGAAACACATAGAGAGCGGCACACTGAATATAGGAGGGTACAGCAACACATTGAATGATAGAGGAAGAGGAAACAAACATTCAGAGAGCAGCACTAAATGACAAAGGTAGAAAAAACACCCAGAGAGTATCAGATTGAACGATGCAGGGAGGGGAAACACCAAGAGAGCAGTGCACTGAATGATAGAGGAAGGGGAAACACCAAGAGAGCAGCACACTGAATGATAGAGGAAGAGGAAACACTCAGAGAACAGCACACTGAATGATAGAGGAAGAGGAAACACCCAAAGAGGAGCACACTGAATGATAGAGGAAGAGGAAACACTCAGAGAGCAGCACACTGAATGACAGAGGAAGAGGAAACACCCAAAGAGGAGCACAATGAACAATAGAGGGAGAAGAAACACCAAGAAAGAAGCACAATGAATGATACAGGAATATGAAACACCCAAAGAGCAGCACACTGAATGATAGAGGAAGGGGAAACACCAAAAGAGCAGCACACTGAATGATAGAGGAATATGAAACACCCAAAGAGCAGCACACTGAATGATAGAGGAAGGGGAAACACCAAAAGAGCAGCACACTGAGCAATAAAGGTCAAATACTGATATAGTGTTTTTATGTACATTATCTGCCGATGCCAACACTGATCCTGATACAAAGACATTTAATTTTATAAAATGTAGACATTGGGACATTTTCACTCACGAGTATGGTGTTTGCTTGCGCCTGATGGAGATTTTACGCTAATGCTAATCTGGGCTGAGAGATGTTCTGCTCTTCTGGCAGTTCAATAACTGCAGCATCAGATATTAGTTTGAAATATTAGTCAAAACTGAACATCGGTCAGATGCTGCTAAATTTTTTTCAGCAATTATCTGCCAATATGGATGTCATTCTGATATCATTGTGCATGACTACGCTGAATGAGAGAGGGAAACACCCAGGGAGGAGCACAGTGAACCACAGAGTGAGAGGAATTACCTAGAGAGCAGCACTGAACAACAGAAGGAGTGAAAAGTGAGGCCAATTATGCTCTCTTGGACTCCTGGTCACAGATGGCTGTGCTGACTCAAACTAGCAAGCTCTTGACAATAGGATGAAACCAGCCTAAACGTTTCTGAAATGGCATCATGAACACAGAACTTTGCCTTTCGCAGATCTAGAAATGTTAGCTGCTATCTGTACATCATTTTGCTAGCTAGCCATTTAACTATTAAAGCTCTTTACCCATCAGTGTACACATTACTGTTTTACCAATAGGATAGTCAATGACTTGTTCTCTTGGTCTTCATCATAGGCTTTCTATGACATATGAGATATTGAGCCATCAGATGTACATTGATCAGGCATGACATTATGACCACCTCCTTTTTTCTACGCTCACTGTCCATTTTATCAGCTCCACTTAATATATAGGTGCACTTTGTAGTTCTACAGTTACAGACTGTAGTCCATCTGTTTCTCTGCATACTTTGTTAGCCCCCTTTTACCCTGTTCTTCAGTGGTCAGGACCCCCATGGACCCTCACAGAGCAGGTACTATTTGGGTGGTGGATCATTCTCAGCACTGCAGTAACACTGACTTGGTGGTGGTGTGTTAGTGTGTGTTGCGCTGGTCTAAGTGGATCAGACACAGCAGTGCTGCTGGAGTTTTTAAACACTGTGTCCACTCACTGTCCACTCTATTAGACACTCCTACCTAGTCAGTCCACCTTGTAGATGTAAAGTCAGAGACGATAGCTCATCTGCTGCAGCACACTTTGTGGTGGTCATCCTCTAGTCCTTCATCACTAGTCACAGGACGCTGTTGGCTGGATGTTTTTGGTTGGTGGACTATTCTCAGTCCAGCAGTGACACTGAGGTGTTTTAAAACTCCACTCAGACTAGCGCAACATACACTAACACACCACCACCACGTCAGTGTTACTGCAGTGCTGAGAATGATCCACCACCCAAGTAGTACCTGCTCTGTGAGAGTCCATGGGGGTCCTGACCACTGAAGAACAGGGTAAAAGGGGGCTAACAAAGTATGCAGAGAAACAGATGGACTACAGTCTGTAATTGTAGAACCACAAAGTGCACCTATATAGTAAGTGGAGCTGATAAAATGGACAATGAGCATAGAAACAAGGAGGTGGTCATAATGTTATGCCTGATCGGTGTGTGTGCACAGACATTGAATCTTTATGAATTTATTGACTTTTTTGGATTATTATTTATTCTAGTAGTGCAATGATCCATAATCTGTATGGAAAACTGACCTGAAAGAGCAGAATATAGTAATGCATTCTAACAGCAGTCTGTTATTAGTGATGAGTTCCAAAGCCTATACATTTTGGCTGCGTTCACACAGCAGATACAAGTGGCCCAAATCTGATTTTCACAACAAATCAGATTTTTTTGTTTGGCTGTTCACAATATCTTTTAAATGTGTCCTGTATGCGGCATTAGTCTGAACAGATCACGCTCCTAAACCGACCTGCATGCACAGAAGAACAGTGCTTCACAATGCTTCATGTGGCTCATCCAGAGGTAAACAATCCTGACTATGAACAAACACTGGTTCAGTTTCATCTTTGCCAGCATCACAGGAGCGATCATGAAGCTTCATTGACTGACAGCTGGGCTCATCACCCAGAATGTTTTTTAGCTCACTGTAAAAAGGGCGCGGTCACTTCTTTGGCTTGTGTCCCCAGATTCTTTAAACTTTGCTTTCAGACTTTTAACTGTTCTTTGACGCTGCAGCCTCGTTCTCCTGCAGCCACATTCGGCGGTTTTGGAAAAGTCTCTTCTAGTTTTTTGTACAGAAATATCACCCCAAATGTTTATGAGTCTCAGGGGCGTCGAATTATGATTGCGGAGTTGGATTGGCGTAAAAGTTGCATGAATTTCAATCTGGCTGTTCAGACTGAGTCGTGTTGCCGCATATCGGATGCATTTCAGATTTCAATACCACGTATGAAAGCATCTCAAATCGGAATTAAAAATGTCAGATTTAATGTGTTTTTTGCTGTTCACACTGACACATATATGACACTTGGGCCACTTTTACCTGCTGTGTGAACATAGCCATAGTCGTAACTCTCATCCCTGTGAATATCACTGTGTCGTAAGTTTGTTAAGTAGTAGAAATAGGAATATTGCTACATATATGCTACAAATATGCAAGCTTACACTCCTGGCCATAAGACTGACAATCGCACAAAAATACTCCACATAAAGCAGGAAACTAGCCTTATTTTCATGTAACGTTGTAACATGTTGTACTGTGCAAAAGTCAGAGAACACATTCGTTTTTTAATTGCCACTTCAAATGATTTAGCCATTAAGTTCATTTTATTCATTTTTTTTCATTTATTTATGGAGATATTTCTGAGGAGATTAGATATAAGATAATCCACTTGCATAGGGAATGGAAGAGCCAAAGGAAAATGAGTAATAAAACTGCAGCCAACTTCTAAGACTGAATTTCGCACATCTGGAAAAAAATCCCTGCAGATTTCTTTGAAAAACTGAAAGCAAGTGTCTGGAAAAGAATGGAACCTGTAATAAAGACAATGGTGGACACACTAAATTAAAATATATGTATATATTCAGTTGTTGAAGCTTCTGTGTGATTTTCTGTTAAATCTTTGTTTTGTGCTTTTTTTCATGATGCTAAAAAACAAATAGCTTCTACACAATAGCCATTTGGACTAGAAATTAAATAAATGAAGGTGGTCTTTAGCACATTGTGTCAGTTAAATATGTAGGACTGTTAACTTGATGGGTTGTAGCATGTATGTAGCGATTTCAAGTATTTAGCAACCTCATATCTGGGTCTGAGCTTTGAAGATCCATTGACATTTGGGTGAAAATGTACATATGATTAAATGATTAAATTGATCATCTTCTCAAGAAGATTTTGGTACCATTTTCGAAAACACCTTTAATTTTTCCCATGGACAAAACCAGACTCTGGGTTTCTTATATGGTCATGTCGCCGCCTACAAAATGACGCACACCCTCTGAGGTCTATCAGGCCACCAGTGGACATCGTTAACTGCTCTGAGATGAAGTGCTGGAGCGGGCAGTGTGCTGGTTTAATCATGACAGACAGGTTCATTGGAGGGCCGACTCGGAGGAGCCCTTCCTTCATGTCACATTTCTCAGCTCTCTTAATCTCCGGCGAATGCTTCCTTCCTTCATCCCACGCTCACGCCCCCTGCCACACACCCACACACACGCACACACATTCAAACGCTCGCCCACATGTGTGCACATTCGGGGATGCTTGCTCACGTTTGTCATTCCTCTTCTCTCTCCCAAAGTGCGTTCCCCCCTCATCTCCAGTTCTATGTTGTCTTTGGGGCCTAACCCTCATTCCTCCGTTTCCTCCTCTCTCCATCCACTGTGACTGACCGCGGGGAGCTGAAGTGCCTCTTCACTTTACACAGTGTACTCAGCCCCTCTCCCTGGCTGCAGCTCAAGAGCTTTCATCCTCCAAGTTCCGGAAAACCCTCAATAGTGCGAGAAATTGTCCCCCCTCCTCATCCCCAATCCACCAGCATCCTAAGTAATTCCCCTGCTGTAAGCGCAACAGTGAAACACAATCACTTATTTTTGCTTGAAATGAGTCAGAAGAGCGTGACTTAATTGACCTTAAATGGATTCTGAGTACAAATTCGGTTAAAAAACATTTCCATAACTGCATGACAAGGAATCAGCAGTCATGGGGGCGTTGTTGTAGAAAAGCTTTCCTGCTCTGGCCCTAACTCTGTCTATAGATCATATTAGGGGTGCAGTAATCTTGAATTTTTATGGCCAGTTCCAGTTTCTTTACAGCCAGATTGTCCATTTGTTGATGGTTAATTTTTGAAAGGAATATGCAACAAACCAGGGGTGGGGCTTGACTTTTTGTTATGTAAGTACAAGCTATAGTAATTAGATAAAGCCCAGGGTCTAAACACATACAAGTTTAAATGTAAGCACAGTGATAAGTAAAAATCAGAGCTTTCACACAATAATAGATAAGCTTGGATTATAGTGTAAATTTAAGCCGTCAGTTATTGTATGCAAAGTATTGCGGTAGATAATATCATTGTGATCTAGTTGCAAAGCATCACGTGAACATCTGGTCTGTAGCAGAAGAGAGGATCCGTCAAATCAGTTGACTGGCAAAATCAACAAACTGGCGCTCGTCTTCTGGAGAAGCTCATACATTTTACTCTTTATCTGCATTGTAATCTTTCCAAGTGCTGGTCTTAATATGTATGTGTGTAGTTAATTAGTTGATGATGTTCTGTTTGTAAAGCCTATAATTAAATTGGCACTATGTAAGATTTTATCTTTAAAATTGAAAGAAGGCCTTTTTATTGAGTCAGAAGAAACAAACCACAATAAAATGAAGTGCAAAATATGGTGTAAAGCCTGAAATAATAATTTAAAAGTCAGAGTTGTTGGGTCAGATTTTGTGAAAATCACAAAAATTGCAGAAGAAAAAGATGTAAACGTTGCTGTTACGACTTTTATTATTTATATTGTGGTGGCAGCCGCTGGCTCCAGGTTTGGGAAAGGAGCTTTAGGGGTGTGGCATGCAAAGCTGCACCATGGGACAGTTGTTGCTGTTGTTGTTGTTTATGTGGCTGTTTGTTAGTCTAAGATGTGGTATATGTTTATTATGTGTTATTGGGTTGGGCTGTAGGGTAGTTAAGTGTGGGGTTGTGTCTTAACCATAGAGAGGAAGTGTATAGCTAGGAGTGACCTGCCTGCCAATCCAGTGGCTTTGTGTGTGCCTTTTCTGCAGGTGTCAATAAAGAGCACTCCAGAAGCAGAAATCATGGCCTGTTTTATTGTTGTTAGTTAACCTCTTTTACTGCCCTATTTCAGCTCACAAGGCAGAATTAGATTTTTAGGTAAAAATAAAATAATTCTTCTATGCAGTAAATTGAGGCTCTGCTGATTGTTTTTTGAGTGTGTGTGTGAATGTGTATGTCTGTCTGTCTGCCCTGCGATGGACTGGCGACCTGTCCAGGGTGTATCCTGCCTTCCACCCAATGACAGCTGGGATAGGCTCCAGCACCCCACCGCGACCCAGAAGGATAAGCGGTTTAGATGATAGATGGATGGATGGAAAATTTTGTTTTTGATTTTTTTCACTGGGCTGTTCCTTTAAAAGCAATTACTGTACCAGTGGCTACTGAAAAGAGCCGAGGCTCCCTATACAAGCGCCAGGGGTTCTCTCTGACAAACAGTGAGCTGTTAATTTTTCACAAATTCTGTTAAATCAGACCACAGCCATTGTTAATGACTTTAGCCTGGCCCAGCCTTGCGGGTGGCTGGTCTGAACTCAGTGTAGCTGCTGTGGGACTGAACCTGGCTCCAGCATCTGCTGTGCAGAACCGGTCCAGCTAGTGGAGCAGCTGGCAAACTGCTCCGCAGAGAGAGGAAGCGCTTGGGACGAAAGCTGTTTTGAGGGCATCAGTCCAAATAAATCTCTTTGTCTCAATAGTCGGCCGTGCCTGTGGTCTCCATCATGAGTTCTGTGGCCGTAGGGAGCAGGAATACATGGAATTGGCAAATATTCTAACACATTGATTTATTTGATTTTGGTTGATCAGTGTTACGATTTTATAATGGAAATAATGTGAGGCAATCAAGCACTGTGTTTAAATCTGTGCATTTGTAAGGAATATGTGTTTCATATAAGTGTGTTCATTTATCCTGCAAACTGTGAGCTTCAGATAAAAACAATGACCAACTATACACACAAGGCTCGAGAATATATTCATTTGTGATAAAGTAGTTTATGTTTGAGTCTGAAAAATGACTTATAAACTATTTATGGCCACAATACATCTGTTTGCTGTTTGAAAGAAGGGACAGCTGCAGCTAAAGTCCTATTCCTCATCCTTCCACACTTTGTAGGCTAAACACTCCATTTCCAGTGCGACTGACACATAATCTTATTCCAATAATAAATAAACAGGCTACAGCCAACTAGCACTTAGCTGTACAGATAATAATTATACTTTTAAATATTTTTTCACTTATTCTACTTTGATTTTCCATATCCTAAGTCAAAGCAACCCCCTATTATGCATTATTTTGTGTTTAATCTCTTCAGAAATATCTCCTTAAAATGAATAACTTGTATTTAATTGCTGTTTTGACTTGAAATTAAATAAAAGAAAAGTGATCACTAGATCATTCCCACTCTGCTTTCCAATGGAGTTGATGAGCATGGATGGTTCTAGCATTTTAGGGTCATAAGCATAATTTTTTAAGAGGCCCCATCTTGCTAGCTGATGTATTGTGAAATTAAAGACTAAACAATAAAAATAACTACACCAAGCTGTCTAAAATGTATGCATCTTAATTACACAGTCGAGTCACATTATTATGGCCAGCAGTTAGACGGGCTGGGAGTGACTCAATAAAGTCTTGGTAGGTTGTCACAAGTATCTGGAGCCATGCTGACTGCAGTGCATCCCACAGCTGCTGGAGGGTGAGTGGGGGAGGATCCATAGAGCGAACACGATGATCAAGATGGTCCCACAGATGCTCAATTGGGTTCAAGTCTGGGGAATTAGGGGGCCAGGGTAGTACTTGGAAGTCTTGGTCATGCTTTTCCAACCAATGTCGGACATTTCTAGCCGTGTGACATATCGCATTGCTTGGCTGGAAGATCCAATCCACCCCAGGGAAGACAATCAGCATGTATGGGTGTACGTGATCTGCAAGGATGGATTCATACCCAGATCTGTTGAGAGTGCCTTCCACATGAATGAGTGCACCCAGAGAACGCCATGAAAACATTCCCCAGATAACGCTGCCACCCCAGCTTGTGTTCTTCCAGCATTGTTGCAGGGTGTTTGTTCTCTGATGTTTCTCGCCTGACACGCCAGCGGCTATCCATTCGATGAAGCAGAAAACGTGACTCATCGGAGAAGGCAACCCTTTGCCAATCATCGGAGGTCCAATTCCAATACTGCCATGAAAATTTAAGCCTTTTCTGCCAATGCAACTTCATTGGCAAAGGTGCAGTGACCTTCCGTCTGCTTCGGAGCCCCATACGCAGTAGGGTTCTCTGAGCTGTTGTTTTAGACACATGTCTGGTGGCCCCCTGGTTCATTTTGGCGGTGAGCTGCTCTACTGTCGGTCTGCCCTCGCGCCGAAGTTCACCTCTCACATCAGTGGCACGTGGTGCTCCACATTTCCCACATCGCTTATTCGCAATGGCGCCATTTGTCCACTCACGATACGCTTTCACCACAGCAGCACGCGAACAGTTCACAAACTGCGCAGTTTCAAAAAAACTGCCACCCTTGGCCCGAAAGCCAATAATCTTCCCTTTTTGCAACTTTAAAAAATCGCCCCTTTTACCCATGACAGCAACGAGGGATATGTGTACAGACAGCCTGTCGCACACCTTATATACCCACCAAGCTTAAAACACGTTACTTCCTTCATGAGCTACATGCTGCCGCCGTCAAAAGTTGGAAGTGGTCATAATAATGTGACTCGACTGTATATGTAACTGGCTGATTTGTGTATTACTAATGATTAGACACTCATTTGTATTTAGTTAAATTACATTTAATCTCAGGGCTCTGGATTACAATACAATATTTCTTGCTTACTCAGCTAACGTTAAGCTGAGGTGGCTCTAACCCTGGTAGGAGTGTTGCTTTTTTAACATTATAAGTGCTTTACATTCTATATATTTAGGTAGTATGACTTTTTTCTTCTTCTTTTTCCCTTCTTGTTCACACGATCAGCTATTCATCATAATCATCATGCTCTTGTGTGTGCACATGGATTAATCTCAGCCTGAGTATCTGAGTTATTCATGTCTCTGTTTGTTGGGTTTTGTGATGCTAAAGTCAGAAAGCCTGTCTAATTTGAACCTGCTTTATCAGGCAGAACCCAGATTCACTACTTCCTCTTGTCCAACTACAAGCCAAATAAAATGGCATGATGTTAACTCCACAGAAGTACAAAACTTTATCTCCTCATCAAGTCTTTTCCTTCAGACATGAAACATGATTAACCAGTTTTTTTTTTTCCACTCACTCAAGCATCTTAGCAACATAATGGTAAATAGTAAAGTTGTTAGGGGGCCCACTGGCGACCGTGGGGCCCTAAGCAGCTGCTTATGTTGCTTATTAGGTAGACCCAGCACGTGTCCATGAGTCAGATCCTTGTGCTCATCTCACAAGGGCAGATGACTGAAAGCTGCATTTGTAAGGCTGGGTTTACATTACTTTTTTACATGCAGCTCCTTTTTCTCTGCGCTCCACTGTTCAGGTGGTGTGCATGCATGTCTCTTTGGCTGTTTCTCCACTCTTCTAGCTCTCTGATTGGCTGTTGTTTGAATCACTCGTTGAGTAAATCTCTGACCTTCTCATACTACAGGACTCATGAACCTTTTGAGCTGTAAATATCAAACATGTTTGATAATATCGGAGGGCCTCCGATCAATTCAGAGTTCAATCAAAGGGCTAAAGATTCACTCATTTGTCTGCTCACACTACCAGATCATCCGTGCTGTCTGTCGATTCCGATCGGGCTACCGACCTGGAAAATCACTTCAGATTGTGAAAATTTGTTGGAAGGGGCAAATCGGGGTTAAAACCGGGCAGAAAATCGTGTCTTGTACGTCCGGCCTAAATCTCTGCAGGTAGATGAAGGCCTTTAAATCCTGCTTGGAATAAAGTCCTGCTCTCTGACTGATGGGAGACCTGAGCTCAAGGGCCAGACCTGTTTTTTCAGCCTCAGTTTGGTATGGAGTCACGTTCCTGCGGAATCCACTAGCTAATCAGATGGCGTCTGATAACATCGACATTGGCAGCCTGAGTGAGACGCCTGGCAACCACTTGGCTCTGAGCTTTGGCCACACTCACATACAAAATCCATCACTCTCAGGCCTCACACACCTGTTGCAGAAACATCCTTGGCTCTTATTGCCGTTCCGTAGCGGAGCTCACGCGCCCCCCCCCCACCCGGCAGCCCTGTTTGTTTAAAGTGGGCTGATGCAGAGCTCTCAGCGGGGCGTTTGAGCACAGCTCGGGATTATCATACAAATAAGAGCCTTTAGTCTTACACACCAAATCTGTTATTGACTGTCACCACTGCATCTCCCGCTTTTCAATCTTCCCCCTCACGCACACAGCCTGGCTTTCCATTTTTTACTCTCTCTCCCTCCTCGCTGCTCTCGCTTGCTCTCAGTTTGCATCTCTGTTTCTCTAACTCTTTTTTTGAAATCTTTCTTTGAGCTCTACATGTTGTCCTAGGAGAATCTGCATAAGGAGAAAGAAGTATAGTTCTTTTGGACAACACTGAACCAGCAACATTCACTCATCATTTAAAAGGGAATTCCAACAGTTTTTAAAGTTTCTGCATAATTAGTTCATTAAGGTGTAAACAAAGTCATTCAGAGTAGCTTGATGTGAGAAACATCTAGAGAAACGTACCAGAATCAGAATTGTTCACAGTGGTGGTGATAGGAAGCAGATGTCTAAATTGTTTAAGCCTCTAAAAGCTCCATCACAGAAAGCTGTTACATGAAATGGTTATGAATATGCTGCCTGAAGTCTGACATTGATTTATGGCAGTATAAGATAAGATTTTGGCCTAAAGTATATATTTTTCTGTATCTGTCCATGGAGGAGGGTACGTGTCATATGTTTCTTGGCAAAATAGTACCCAGATAAAACTTTTTTCTTCCATATTTACCACTATTTTACTATTATTAACATTTCATATGACAACTCAGAGAATGTGTAAGTTCACTGGTTGTTTTGAATAATAAATAAAGTGGCTGCATCTGTGGTTTGAACATCACAAACCCTGATTTCTGTCACCACCACTGTAAACAGATCATACTGAATAAACTCAGTAATGCACCATTTCACGTCAGACCACTTGAATGACTTTGTTTACACATTAGTCATTGAATTATGCAGAAATTTGTAAAAAATGGCAGAATTTCCTGTTAAAGGGGCCATATCTTAAACGAATCTACTTTGCCATTCGAAATAAAAGAGTTTAATGTTGTATGTAAACACTGACAGAGTGAAATGTACTGTTCACTCTTCAGCCCATATGTGCAGTTTAAGCTGTCCAAACAGTCTGTTTTTAATGAATCCTGATTTACAAAAATAAATAAACTGATTTACGAAAGGCCACCAGTTCAGCCCACAGCAGTTTAGCCACCCGTTCTTGTTAAAGTAATACGTTGTCATGTAACTACAGACAGTTATTGGAGTGGAAGGTGTGAGAAATTGACTAAACGTTGTGCTGTTCCTGGCTGTCGGGAAGCAACATCATTAGCCCCTTATTCAAAAAGAGGGGCCACAGTTTATTTTAACCAATGATCCTGAGTATTTCACTCTGAACAGGGCCCAGTTTCTCAGTAGCATCTTAGTATTAAAATCACCTTAGCTGGTAGAGAGAGTGTTCAGTGTATCGCTCAACCCATCATTTAACCCCTTGAAATCCCAGGCTAATTACATACTAAGGCTTATTATTCAGTAACTACAGGGAATTCAGTGTAAACTGGTTGAGCTATTCTTACATTTTAGAAGTGTGTAATAAAACTTTGGCAATCTGGGGAGTTAAGAATCATCTTAGTGCCAAGATATTTTCGGGAAACCCGGCCCAGTTTGTTCCACATTTCAGCCAAGGCACAATTCAGGGCTGCCAGTCGGAACAGAGACTATGTACATCAATCAGTCTTTCATTCCTTTAAAGCCTTTAATTCTAAATGTGTAAAATGGTCACATGTCGCTGTATGTTGCACTCATTTCATTATTTTGTAAACTTTTTGTCATATAACAATGAACATATGATTACACAGCACTGTTTAGTGCAAAAACTCTCGCTTTATAAGCATTTTTTGGTCACCAAATCACCACCACGAGTCTTATTTAGCCCCAGTCCAGCGAAGACCTATGGATAAATCAACAAGAAGCTAACTAACAAAAGCTCCAGTTCCATTTGAGAGCGTCTACTGTAAAAAGGGTCCACAAGCTGTATGAACAAGAGCATGAGGCTACAATCACAGAGGAGTTGAACCATTTACTGTATATGTGACATTTACACTCATTGGTTGGAACATGGAGGCACTGTTACTCTCACTGGGCCTCGGTGATGAAAGTGCACTCACTCTATGGAAATCACATAGTTTTCATGTTCAGTTCATGTGAACCCTGTAGTCGCACAGTCAAAATAACGCCATTGAATTATTGAAAGTTTTAAAAAAACACATTGTAATTGATTTGTTTTGCACTCATGCAGCTGTAGCTTTGTAAATGGAAAAAAAAATCTTTCCTTAAGGTCAACTTTGAGTAAGACAAATGCAGTTAATCATGATTAGCTACACTAAATAACATGATTAATTATAATTTACAACATACTACACCCTATATAATGTAATTAACCCTGATTAAGTGTTCAATTTGTTTGACAACCCAAGTAAGATTAATTTTGACTGTTTTTGATATATGAAACTAGACAGTTATAAGTGGACTTCAGAGGAAATACAGGACATCTGCCAATTCATACCTAAACCAAATCACAACCCCACCTAAAGACAGGCATCATACATTAGACAGTGATAATTCACTCCTGAGCATTAACTTTTCATCATATCTCTTATATAGCCCACCCACCGATTAGCCAGTCTACCTCCCTCTCAGTGTCCTAATGTGCCCCTGCGGGACCCTCTTCATCCTGCCGGCCCTCGCAGCATTCTCCACATTCTCCATGGCCATGGTACCCTAATCAGCTTGTTACCGCCTGCTTTTCTTAATTAAAAGTCAGGGTCATGAAGCCGCGTTTAATTCGCCGGGCCCACCAGCATCATGTCGCCGCTGTCTCCTGAAGAACGCCTCAGGGTTAAAGGTTTATTGTGGCTGAAGCTAATTATAAGCACATGCTAATTAAGCCGGATGTAAAACTGTGTTTAGCACAGCTTTGATAAAAAATATTTACATCCTTGGAATGTCGAGTTGTAGCCGTATTTGCATGCTTAAGATGTCTAATTTCTGAATTTCCCCACCGCATCTGAATCTGAATGTCATGCCAGCTTGTTTTTCCTGTCTTCTTCTCAAAAACCCAACCGCTGCTTCCCAACTCTGTTTACTTCAAGCGCTAATGGCTGTACCAAATGCCACACAAAGACAGGGAATTCAAACACCAGCCTCCGCATAATAGCTAACAACATCTGCCGCCTTTCAAACGTAGCTGCACGCCTGACGCTGGAGCTTTATCTCTGTCGGACCAATAAGTAGAGTTTTTGCTTGGTAAATAAATAAATAAACATGAAGAAGGACCCAAACATCAACCATGCTTGCCTGTTTAAAGGCGGTTATGTACAGTTAATCTGAAATGCTTTCTGCAGGCAGGTCAAGTTTCCTGAAATCAGCTTGTGAAGTGGAAAAGCTGAATAGATACCAGACACCAGACATACTCTCACTGACCACTTTACTAGAAACCTTAACCTGCAGATGCATAATTTGTGCAAGTCATCCTTTAGGTCAGTTTCTGACCACAGAGCCATGCCTGAATATTTTTGGGTGGTGGACCACTCTTAGTCTAGTGTGTGTAAAAACTCCAATGTATCAAGCAATGCTGTGCTTGATACACTCATACCAGCACAACACACAGCATGTCAGTGTCGCTGCTGTGGTGAGAATGGTCAACTACACAAATAATGTCAGCTGCAGTCCTCTGGTCAGAAACTGTTTTTACGGGGTTGTTGCGATAGTATTTGATACCAATACCAAGCAGAGTCATGATACCAATACCATTTCATGAAATTTGATGATTCTCTGTACCAATTAAATACCACAGCAAAAGCAGAAACACTGTTAAGCACAATCCTTTCTTTATAAATATAGAAACATGAACACTCAAAAGAACCCTTTGCATGAAGGGTTCTTTGCATAATGAAAGGTTCTTCAGATTGATGGAGAATGTGTAGTAGATGGTTCTATAATGAACCTTTTTAAAAGGATTCTCTATAGCACTCAATAGGGTTCTTCTATTGTGACGATGTCAAGCTTGTAACAATAGAAGAATCGAGAACCGTTTTGGGTGCTATATAAAACCCTTTTCAAAAAAAGTCCTATATAAACCCATCTACAGCACATTCTCCATCAATCTGAAGAAGAGAGCCCTTTAATCATGCAAAGGGTTCTTGGAGTGTTCATGGTTCTACATAGAACCATTTTGTAACTAAAGAACCTTTTTAAAAGATGATTCTTCAAGAGGGCACATTATTAAAACCCACAACCAGCCATTCATATGCTAGACCAGCCAACTTAAGGCCAGATCACAAGTCTTTACTAGCAAACATGTTATTTTTGGAGTGAAAGGAGTGCTGGAGTGAGTTGTTAGTTGGTGCTGAGCATTTGCAAACTTTATTGTTAAAACAATGCAACAGTGCACATTGTCACAGTTTTGCATTGTGATATCATGATGTAATAATGCCTTGTTTCACCCCAACTAACGGTGTAACTTTCTACGTTAGCAGACTGAACTAAAAACGTTGTATTGGCATTCATATACACTGACCGAGCACTTAATTAGAGACACCTGTACAGCTGGTCATTAATGCAATAATCTTATCAGCCAATCATGTGGCAGCAGTTCTGTGCATAAAACCAGCTTCAGTTCAGGTTCACATCAACTATCAGAATGGGGTAAAATATGATCTCAGTGATTTTGACTGTAGCATGATTGTTGGTGTCAGACGGGGTGGTTTGAGTATTTCTATAGCGTCTAATCCTCTGGAATTTTCATGCACAACAGTCCCCAGAGTATACTCAAAATGACATAATAAAGAAAAACATCCGGTGAGGGCAGTTCTGAGGACAGAAGCACCTTGTTGAAGAGAGAAGTCAACAGAGAATGGCCAAACTGGTTCAAGCTGGCAGAAAGGCTACAGTAAATCAGATAACCACACTGTACAGTTGTGGTACGCAGAAAAGCATCTCAGAATGCACAACATGACGAACCTTGAGGTGGATGGGCTACAACAGCAAATGACCACATCAAGTTCCACTTCTGTCAGCCAAGAACAGAAAGCTGAGGCTGCTGTGGGCACAGGCTCACCAAACTTGGACTGGAAAAATGCAGCCTCTTCTAAAGAATTGATTTCTGATGAGGTACACAGATGGTAGGGGCAGAATTTGGTGCCAACTGCATGAATCCATGGACACAAACTGTCTTGGGCCAACAGTCCAGGCTGGTGGAGGTGGTGTAAAAGGTGTAAGAAGTGTGTTTTTGTAACACTTTGGGCCCATTAATACCAACCAATCATTGCTTGAATGCCACAGCCTATTGAAGTACTGTAGCTGACCATGTGCATCCCTTCATGGCCACAATTTACCATCTTCTAATGGCTACTTCCAGCATGATGATGCAACGTCACAAAGCAAAAGTCGTCTAAAACTGGTTTCCTGAACATTACAATGAGTTCAGTGTTCTTCAGTGGCCTTCCCAGTCACCAGATCTGAATCCAGTACAACACCTTTGGGATGTGGTAGAATGGGAGATTCGCAACCATCTTGTGGAATCCATGCCATGAAGAATTGAGGCTGTTTTGTGAGCAAAGGAGGGCCCTACCCAGTACTAGTGAACCTGATAAAGTGCTCAGTGAGTTTTCTATATGATAATTATTCAAATATAACTGTTTGCTACATAAAGCCCAGTAAAAATAGAACATTATGTTTTAAAATATTAAGTATTTTAAGTGTATTTTGGTCTGGCTTATACAGCTTTATATTGTAAAGTTATAACAGTGAGGAATTACATTAAAAGAGTGAGAAAGTCTACTTTGTGTAATTTAATGGAATTAATACCTTAAAATCCCATCCTTGTTATATCCTAAGGCTTATTATTCAGTAATTACTTGGAAAACAGTACAAACTAAGAGTTGTTCTTAAGTTAAACATGCAAGGGACGAATGCTTGGACCCTCCAGCGGCTCCTGGCCTTTTGAGGGGTTAATATGACCAGTGACAAGGTAACAAGGTAATAAAGGCAAATTTTGATTCCATGTTAACTCTATGATGGTGTCAAGGATTTCCCCAAGGGGAATGCCATAGGTGCGTCACTGACGGCATGTTACATGACTTTTGTAATGAAAGATACTTAACTAATATAGCTAATATTACTACTCAGGGGAGGGGCTTGGTGAATAGCAGTTTAAAATAAAGCACCACAACAATGACCTTTCCCTGAATTCTGATCAAATTACATATGAAAATAAACACGTGAAACACGTGAAAATAAACATACATTTTTTCAAGGTACAAACAATGTAAATGTACCTTCAAAGGTACAACAGTGGGTTTAAGGTCTAATTGTGTTTTTCCAGGTGAAAAGTTCATATTTGTTCCTTTTCATAACCAAATGTTTTAAAACAGAACAATAAAATAAAAGCCTGTAGACGAGACGGGGTGTGTGGAGTCAATACAACTTAGAAAATATAATTTCAATGGATTATGATACAATTATGTTCCCTGACTAAAGGTACTTAGATGTACCCTTGAGATTCCCACCCCAGGGACCAGAGGGGCACTGCCCCAGTGACAGTTTCATACCTTTATTTCTGAGAGTGTACAAAGAAAACACATCTGCATATTTTAATACACAAGTACTGTTTATTTGCTGAATTCAACATGCAGAAAAAAATAGAAAATATGGGCTGTGCAAAAGTTATGGCACCTTTAACATTTTATGTATTCAACCCAGCAAGTAAATAAAGGCTAAAATTTGTAGCTCTTTTGCTCAAAATGCTAAATTTAAACATTACGACAAAACAGAAACTGAAATGGTGTTTCTGAAATGTGTATTTTTAACTGGGGTGCCCAGTGGAACAGCCCTCATGTCAAAGAAGCAGTCAGAGCTCTAGAAACAACCCACTTTTATTTCTCTGCATATAAACAACTGAGTGAGGGCATAAGCACTGTGCAAATGAACTGGATTTGTGTGAGGTGGGACTGGATTATGGAACCAAGCCGCAGCTGCATATTAAAAGCGCAGTATTGCTTTCGGTTAATATTCCATTTTGTATTCCCTCTTTCCTCAGTTCAACAGAGTTGCCCTTGTATGGAGAGAGTTTTACCTAATTGTCATTCAGCGCTGTTGGTGTTGTAAGGAAGGCCTGAGGGTAGTGTTAGTGGTGTGTAGAGTACAGAGGGAACTCGAGGAGCATCAGCAACATACTCCAGCACCTGGACCTCTCCTGCTCCCAAATTGCATTAGACCAGTACTCTACCGGAATTACATTTGGATGTGAGCAACCTGCTGCACCGTAGGTTCAGCAAGCGCAAACACTCATCCTGTTTGATCAATTTTCCTTTTTTGCTAATGTCCTTTCGGTGGTAATTCATGTCATGCCATATAACGGAGTGGCATTTATTTCCATTGGATGAAATGTCAGCTATAGCATAGGCCGTGGTTAATTCACAGCACTACAGACAGATAGAGAGAGATAGTAGAGGTCTGTGGTGACTGTAGCTCGTCTTGAGATCAGGCTCTGGGAGGGACAGGTCAGAGTGTGGAGGATGGGAAGAAGCAGTGCTTAATAAGGCCAGATTCGCTTTACAAGCCTTATTGCTCAATTCTGTTTTGCTCAGATCTGACTTTTCTGCCTGTTTGGTTCACAATAGTGTTTGTAAGTGACCCATATTTGTCATTAGCGTGAACTAGAGCTTGAAATATTTGTCTGAACCCCCGACAGGACCTGACTGCTGATAAGTTCTGTCAGGTTCAGAAGCCATTTCCTGGCTCCTTGGGTCAGGTTCAAATTTCACAAATGGGTTCTCGTATCAGTCAAGTCCTGTTCTAGCTTTGTAATGTGAACCTGGTCAAAGTAAAGGGTCACTCAAAATAGAAGAGCCATCAAGTCCACTACAGCAAGGCACTAACCCCAGATGCCCTCTAGATCCTGCCATGCAGCTGATCTGCCTCTTTTGACCCTTTTAAGGCTGATGAGGGATCAAAAGAGGCATAATGAAGACGTCTGCTGCTTAGGGGACTATAGTGGTGATGAGGGCCGGCTTGTGGCTGGAGTGCAGGATGAGTGAATGGAGGAGAGATGACAGTGGTGGGGGTAGGGATGGGGTAGTTTACAGCTGGTTTTCATCTGGAAAGCATCTCACCTCAGTCAGAGGATGGGGGCTTTTGAGTAAAAGGCTATTGAGCGCATTTACTTACTGTCAGAGGGCCACGGGCAGCGCCGCTAAATGATGGCTTTCATTTCGGCCAGGATGGAGCGAGTGAGGGGGCAGAGAAAGACTGCGAGAAACACCACCATCACTCATGCTACAGGGAGTCTCCTCACCACCCGAGAGAGACAAGCTGATAGTTTTACAGCCACAGCTTGATACAGTAGAAGGCTTTACGTGCAGACTTGATCCCAGTTGGCCTAGCCATGCTCCAACTACAGGTGTGCTTGTTCTTAGCAACTGTTGCTAGGTTGAGTAAGCCTCACAGAATGCTGGCAAAAATGCCGTTTAACCTAATGAGAAACTGTAGCACACAAAACACACACACACGCACATCATCATCTAAACCGCTTATCCTTCTGGGTTGCGGTGGGGTACTGGAGCCTATCCCAGCTGTCATTAGGCAGAAGGCAGGATACACCCTGGACAGGTCGCCAGTCCATCGCAGGGCAGACAGACAGACAGACACACACATTCACACACACATGTACACGTAGGGGCAATTCAGCATGTCCAATTAGCCTGACTGCATGTCTTTGGACTGGGAGGGAGAACATGCAAACTCCACACAGAAATGACCCCGGTCGCCCGGCCGGGAATCAAACCCAGGCCATTCTTGCTGTGAGGCGAGAGTGCTACAGCACACAAAACATGTAGCTTAATTACTTACTACTACTCAATGTTTGTTTACACAGAGTAACAGCATTTCACACACAGAGAGCCAACAGTGCTTTAGTTTAATCTGTTAACAGTTACAGGGGAAAAGTAAAGAGTCACCTTCCATTCCACTGATGAAATGGCCACTATGGGGCCTGCAAAAAGAATATGTTTGTTAGTTACACACACATACATATATATATATGTATATATTTCTCTGTAGACTGTAGCTGTCTTGTCATATATTTGTGCTTTTTATGGCTACATTAGTAAATACATATCAGGACTCTAGTCAAGACAACCTTTTTCAAGTCCAAGACAAGTTCACTATGATAAGTCAAGATCAAGTTGGTCTTGGTCTTTTGTTTGGGGGAGTCAGTTAAAAGTGATCTATACTCTACAGATTCACTTGGTAAAACAGAAGTCTTTAAGTCTGTATTTTTGGCATTTTTTCAGGAATTGACACAAGGATAGCAAAAATGTAAAAACACAGACGAAACAACTGTACATACAAACTATATCTCCATCTAATCAAATTCAAATTATAATGAAATATGTTATCTACAAACACAAATGTGGTATCAAATGAAGGTTTGGAATATAGCTTTATATACATTTCTAAATTTAGTCAGGTCAGAAGATGATGGAGTTTATGTTTTTCAGTACTTGTTCTGACTCAACCCAAACAATGCCCACTCTGGATGATTCCAGCCAATGCTGTCTGGTTAAATCACACACAAACCGAACCAGTTGTGTGGTTTTGAGTTGCTTGAGTACAAGTCTCTATGCACTGGTGATGGTTAAAAGAAAGAAAACACAAGTGAATATATTTTTAAACAGCACTTATTCTTGGATGAGACCAGAGACTAAATTTGGCAAGACCAATCGCCAAGACTTAAGTCTAAGTACTAATACTTTTGAGTCCAAGTACTGTTGATACTAGGACAAGTCCATCTACAAATACTATTGAGACCAAGACAAGTCCAAGTACAAACACTGTTGAGACCTAGATTAATCCAACTACAAACACTATTGAGACTAAGACAGGTACAACTACAAACACTATTGAGACCAAGACAGGTACAACTACAAACGCTATTGAGACCAAGACAGGTACAACTACAAACACTATTGAGACCAAGACAGGTACAACTACAAACGCTATTGAGACCAAGACAGGTACAACTACAAACACTATTGAGACCAAGACAGGTACAACTACAAACGCTATTGAGACCAAGACAGGTACAACTACAAACACTATTGAGACCAAGACAGGTACAACTACAAACACTATTGAGACCAAGACAGGTACAACTACAAACACTATTGAGACCAAGACAGGTACAACTACAAACGCTATTGAGACCAAGACAGGTACAACTACAAACACTATTGAGACCAAGACAGGTACAACTACAAACACTGTTGAGACCAAGACAAGTCCAGGTACAAACTCTATCGAGACCAAGACAAGTCCAGGTACAAACAGTGTTGAGACCAAGATCAGTCCAACTACAGACACTATCGAAACCAAAACAAGTCCAAATACAAACAATATTGAGACCAAGACAAGTGAAAGCACAAATGCTGTTGAGACCAAGACAAGTCCAAGTACAAACACTATCGAGACCAAGACAAGTCCAGGTACAAACGCTGTTGAGACCAAGATTAGTCCAACTACAGACACTAGCGAGACCAAAACAAGTACAAGTACAAACAATATTGAGACCAAGACAAGTCCAAGTAGAGATACTATCAAAATCAAGACAAGTCCAAGTAGAAATACTGTCAGGACTAAGATAAGTCCAACTACAAACATTATTGAGACCAAAACAAGCCCCAGTACAAATACTGTTGAGACAAAGACAAGTCCAATACAAATAGACTATGTTACTACTGTTAGTATTACAGCACTATTAAGTAACAATATAAGTCACACTTGCTGAATCGAATCTTGTTGTAAATAAAGAAGATGAAAATAACTTTGAATCAGTGAATCATTTCATCAGGCATTAAAAACGGTTAGAAAGAAAGAACAATTAGAAAGAATTGGTTTGGTAAACTGAATGGAACAGAGGCATTACTAGTCCATTTAGTCACCATAGCCTATTTTTACTGTTGCCTTTAGCTGGCCTCTGATGTTTTTCATTTTCTATAAATACATACTGACCCTCTGATGTGTTTCATTCTCACCAAACACTTGAAGAACCAGAGAAGCGGGGGAGGCGAAGACATGGTAAAGCAGAAGTAGGTCTACAGCAGAATGGAGTGTTTGTAGGTCTAGGCCGCAGAAGGAGCATGTTGAAGGAACGTATTCTTCAGCTGAAAGAACAACATGGCCCTCGCTCTCTCAGCATCCCTCCTCGCACTCTCTGTGTGTTTAGCAGCTGAAAGCCACAGTGTTTCTGGGTCAGGGTCGCGCTGCCTCCGGCTCTTTCAGAGCAGACCATTCGTGAGCCTTTCTTCAGCTGCGGAGGAAGAGCGGCTTCTTTATTTGTATGTGTGTTAGTACTTGTCTGCTTTTGGAAAACTCGGCCTCACCGAATAGCTGTGTTTTGTATGCGGTTGTTTGTCCGTGTGGGTGTATTAGAGGCCCTAGGAAAGATTCTGTTTTGGAGGACCTTCAGGTGAATCCGACCAATTCATGTTTGTATTTGTTTACTTAATTGGTTATTGTAATAATAAGACATGTCTTTTGGGGTTATATGTTAGCCATTTGTCTAGCATGGAGACTGGTTTCCATGCACTCTGCCTATGCCTTCACTCAGCCAGCTGCTTCAGGTGATGCTGCGGTCTCATGCTACAAGCCAAGAGGCTCTGCAGCTTCTCAGCTCATACTGATAGCGTCAATGTCTTGTAATGTTTGCCAAATCCCAGCAGCATCTAACAACCAGATGAAAGCTCGAGTGTAACGGTACGTTGTACACTCAAGCTTTAGGGCACTTGTTTGGGCTGTGTTCAAAACATTGATACAGCAGTATATGCTTTTGGCGGTATGCATATGAGCACAGTGATGGCTGTATCAATAGATTTGAAGTTGTTTGCGTGTATGCACGAGTAAACCGGATACTGGGTTGAGAGCACATAATTTTGCTGCGTCCAGCACGTTATGCATGTTATTAGTGATCTGGCAGGCATGTAAACATTGGCATACTGATAATGTCCTCCAAAAATTGGCAATGCTCAAAGGAGAACTTTATCAGGCTTTTAATTTTAGGTGTAAAAAAGGCCACGAAGGTGCAAGAACTCCGCACCTTTGGGTTCATTCTCTATTACAAGAGCATAAACATAATAATTTTGTAGCATTTTCATTTCTTTTCTTACTTTTTTTCTTTAAGCAGTCAGAAATCTTGAGGGTTTCCAAGTGAAGACACCTAGCCCCCCCAGCTACCCCATAGTTATTCCCTTAGGCTGTATGTGCGCATGCCTGAGTCAGGTTGTGTTTGTGTAAGTGAGTGTGTGTGTGTGCCTCAGCTCATTGTATGTTGGACTGGTGCATTGTGGGCCACAGTCGACTCTGTATGCCAGACATTTGTGCTTATTCATCTCTAATGGGGTTTGTGAACGCAGCCTCAATTAAAGAATAACAGCCCTCTTGAAAGCTGAGAACAGAACAAGCTCAGCTGTAGAGAAACGACAAGAAAATGGCCTCTTGCTCCGCTCTGTTCAAATGGGCTTTTTCATCACAAGTGTTCAGCATAAGTGTTCAGGTACATTTCAGAAAAGATCTTTTCCAGCATATGAGCTCCTTTGTTAACGAGGGCTTAGGAGAGGTAAAACACAAAGGCTGAATAAAAAAAATCACCCTCATGTGTTGTGTGGAATGAAGCCTAATTGTGTACGAGGCTCTGTAGAATGATGAGTGATTGTCTGTAGGCACAGTAAAACTATAAGTGCAGTTTGACTTTGAGAAAACTGCACTCGATCACTTATACCAGGACAAAGGCACTGATTTTTGCCTTTTAGCAATATGAGGCTGTTGCACAGATATGTGGGTCAGTAACATATGAAGGTCCACTCATGCCAGCTGTTGTCAGTGCAGTTTTGTGAGCGAAAGTGCATTCGCTGCAATGGAATTCAAGGTTTGATGAGTGGTTTTGCGGCGCAGACTGAATAATCCATGTGCGACACCTCAGGTTCATATTTGTGAGTGAGTTTGTACACCGATCAGGCAGAACATTATGACCACCTCGTTTCTACACTCATTGTCCATTTTATCAGCACCACTTACTATATAGGTGCACTTTGTAGTTCTACAATTACAGACTGTAGTCCATCTGTTTCTCTTCATACTTTGTTAGCCCCCTTTTACCCTGTTCTTCAGTGGTCAGTACCCTCATGGACCCTCACAGAGCAGGTACTATTTGGGTGGTTGCTAAGGATGTGTTGTTAAGGATGTGACTGAGAAGGCTACTGCTAACTACAGTCTTTGCAAAAATGGTTCTGTATAGTACCAAACAAGGGATGTTTGGCTTGTAACAATAGTCGAACCCTTTTTGGTGCTATATAGACCCCTTTTCCAAAAGCTTCTATATAGAACCATCTTTTGAATTTTTCCCCAATTTTCTCACCAATCACACAATACTACCAGCGCTAGGAGGGCTAAGGCTTGGTGTGAAGCGCCACCGCATCTTTTCAAACTGCCGCTCACACAACGTGATTGGACAGCTCGGAGGAAAACACTAAGTGCCAGAGCTGTTACGTCAGCTAACAGATGCCTGCGCTGACTAGCATCGCACTGAGTGATGGGGGGAGAGACCGGGCGGGGGCGGCGGGGGGGGAGAGACCGGGCGGGGGGCGGCGGGGGGGGGAGGCCAACTGTGCTCTCTTGGACAGAACCATTTTCTTTACTAAAAATCCCTTGAAGAACCATCTTTTTAAGACTGTAGGCTTACTACTCTAGCTGATGTTTGTGAGGTCCATAGACGGTGAAAATATATTTCTCTGGCAGATCACATGTGGGCATATGGTACACTGAGGAGAAAATACCTTGTATCATAAGCATCTGTTGTTGTTCCAGTTAGCTGTAGATTTAGTGCCCATCTGAAGAGGCAGCCTCCATTTCATCCAACACAAAAAATACAGCTTTGGCCCTGCATTTATTTTAGTTTCTGGCTGAGGTACTTTTTTTCATTGTCACAGTTACCCAGATATCTGTTCATTAACTGTCACGGATACTCAAATATCAAAATTAGAATGCACATTTCCACTTATACACAAATTTGTGTCAACAACTAATCCTGTTATAGCTGTGGCTGTGTTGACCTGTGAAGGGGTGACTGTGTATGGTGAGTTAACTTTGTGTCAAGAGTTTCAAATACAATAATGAAATCCATAAGCAAAATGTTAAGCATCAAAGTTTCCAAAATGTTTCTACTCAATTTCATTCAGTTTGGTATAAAATTATTACTAATTTTGCCAGACTTTCCTTTTCTTTTTGTTCTATTTGCTGTTTTGATATATATATATATATATATATATATATATATATATATATATATAGAACAAAAAGGAAAGGAAAGTCTGGCAAAATTAGTAATAATTTTATAATAATAATTTTAACTTCTAAAATCTTTAGAAGCGAAAAGCGTAACGGCCAGCTTGGCCAATTATATCAGACCTTGTAAGTTGTAAGCCAATCGTATCCAACCTTGACATCATAGAAGCTCTCCCAAGTGTTACGACAGTCCTCTTCAGCAATGGCAAAACAGGTCATGAGTAGTGCCAAATCATAAACGTGCTACAAAAGTTAGTTTTGAAGAAATCCTTACTGATCACTGCTGTCATAATACACTGAAATACTGATAGTTAAAAACTACAGCCATTCAGTTCTGCATACTTGCACTGCAAGGGAGTGTTTGTACTGCTGCTGTAGCTAATCTTAATAGCATTTAGAGCAGTTAGAGACACTTTTCTGAGTTACTCCCTCTGCTGCTGTCTGCTGATAGCTGTAGTGTAACATTAACATGCCTTTTATCAACCGAAGGATTGTGAAATAAAATTTAATCAGTGGAAAAGAGCACAGTTTGAATGTTGATAGGTTAAATGTGTGCTTTGTGCTGCATCTGTTTTAATGACCAGTAGAGAGTGCATCTTTTCTAATACTTAACCTGTGAAAATGTGCCAAAAGCCAGAAACCAGAAAAGTGAAAGAGTGGAAAAAAAATATACATTTTGATTTAACTCGCTCATTATTTATATTTGGAACATCTCTCTCTCATCGTCCAAGCCACTTATCCTCCTTATCTTATCTGCTTATCCTCGCTGCGGGTGCTGAAGCCTATCCCAGCGCTCACTGGGCGGGAGGCAGGAAGCAACCTGCACAGGTCGTCAGTCCATCACAGTGCAGACACACTGACATACACACTCACACCCAGGGGCAATTTAGCATCTCCAACTGGCCTGACTGCATGTCTTTGAACTGTGTGAGGAAACCGGAGCACCTGGAGGAAACCCACACTGACATGGTGAGAACATGCAAACTCCACACAGAAAGGACCCTGGTTGCCTGGCCGCGGAATCGAACCCAGGCCCTTCTTGCTGTGAGGCAGCGGCACTTTTTGTTAGTTTTATTTGAAATGTCTGGCTTTGTACAGCAGCACTGAAGAAACGAAATGGAGGAAATACACATTTTTGCAGTGTGTAAGAAACCTTTAAACATTTATTCCCACTGGCTATAAATAAACACACAACAGAGAGATTCTGTTATTTTTACTTTAACAAAACCTAATTTGCTTATTCAGTTTGTTCAGACTTTTGCATATGGCTGTACATTTTGTGATGGGCTGATTTGATCAGAAGTGGTCAGGTGTTAACAGGGTGCAGTGTGTCCTGGAGTCCAAACCATATTTGGACGTGTTGCCGACAGCAACAAAGGTCCGCCCGATGAACAGCTGCTTTGCGTAGTTTCTTTCTTTATCTTTTCTCTTGTTTGTTGATGAGGTGATGATAAATCCATGCGATCTAAACATTTGTAACAGCCCATGTCCATGAGCAAAGACTCATAGGACAATTTGGTTTGACAACAATTTAAAGGCACCTTTTTAAAAGTTTATAAAATGCTGACCAGGTCCTGTAATGAAAATGCACATTCAAACAAGCATTTTTTAGTCACCATGTTTCTTTTAGATAGTTAAACAAGTGGTACTTATCTTGTGCATAAGTCTGTCTATCTGTCTCTGTCTGTCTGTCTCTCTCTCTTGCTCTCTCTCTCTGTGCAAATGGCAACAAAGCATTACATGGTTGCTATATATTTACAAGTTGGATCTATAAGACCAGTTTGATCCGTGGTTGTTGCGTTAAGGCTTGTCATAGCGAGCGAACATGCCGTATAGTCAGGGGGGCCATGTGCCCCTGCGTGTTTGTGTCTCCTTCCCCTTCGAATTAATGTCCTTTATGAGTTTTTAATGTGTTTTCTGCTAGTCTCTGCTTACAGCTAACAAGTCAGCTGTATTATCAATCCCACAGCTCTGCTGTTTTTATTGGGCAATATTTCCACGTTGGCTTTGCGCTGTTGTTGCCCCTTCAAGTGGAAAAGCTTCTTCTGGAGGACACGGAGCAAAGCTAGATGATGCTCTAAATGATTTTCCCATGGATGAGCAGAGAGGGAGGCGGGGTGCATGAGGCAGACTTTGGGGAGCAGCTGGAGGAATGAGTGCATGGCAAGAAGCAGAGCGGGATGGTGAGAAGGATGCTGGGTGTAGCCTTTATTAAGAGAGGGCTTCAGAGGAAGACTGGTGAAAGAAGCAGGTGGCAGTAAAGACAATAATAACTGGATAAGCTCTAAAGGACAGGTTTATTTGCCACTATGGGACTTACAGACTAGACTCAGCCTCAGCAGACTGACTTTACAGGGTGAAACCTTAGTCGCTTGAAACTTCCAGACACATGTGAAAGTTTGGGCACCCCTGGTCAATTTGTACGTTGTGTTGATTTTCTAAGTGAAGGTAAGTTAACACATCCTCTACAGAGAACACACCTCTGCACATTTTAATACACAATTAAAATTACATATAGCATATAAATAGACATGCGCACTAACATTTGCATTAGCATTAGCTTCTCTGTAGAGGATGTGTCAACTTATCCTCACTTAGAAAATCAACAGCACATTTAATTTGACCAGCAATGTCATTTGCATACGACTGTATTTAATTTCCAGTCAAAACAGCCAACACGTTATTCATTTGCGTTCAGGCAGAAAACATAATTAATAGAAAATTACACAGAAGCCTGAACAACTAAATATTAAACGTGTGGCCTATTTCATGTGCAGTACCATAGCTTCTACATTCTTTTATATCCACCCTTTTTCAATTCCACAGTGTTTTATTTATATCCAGGCTTTTTATTTTTATTTTAAATTTTATTTTAAATTATTTTATAGTTTTTGCTTATTTTACTTTTTTATAATTTTAAATTATATAGTCTTTTCTTTAATGTCTTGCATTTTATACTTTATTTTAGCTTATATTTTTTTCATTTCTAGTTTAATCTTTTTTTGTTAATGCACCGTTAGGATTGCAGCCCAATTTCATTGTACTCTGTGCAATGACAATAAAGTATCTTGAATCTTGAATCTAAATAAAATTTTTCAGTTGTTGAGGATTCTGTGTAATTTCCTGTAAAATATATATTTTTCTGATGCTGATTAGTGCTAAACTTAATGGCTTAATTGACTAGAAATCAAATTCATGCAAAACTGTTTGCAAAAAAAATTGAAGTTAAATATTTTGCAATTTATTACAGCGTCCATTCTTTTCAGGAGAATTGCTGTCGGTTTTTCTAAGAAATCTGCAGGGATATTTTTCCACATCTCCAAAGTTCAGTCTTAGAAGTTGGTTACATTTTCTGCTTCTCACAATCCAAGTAACCGCAAACACATTCAGTGATGTTGAGGTCTGGACTCAGGGTGGTCAGTCCATTGTTCTGAGAACACCAGCAGTTTCTTCGTTTGATGTGCAGTTTTTATCTTTTTTGTCTGTTTCCTTTTCTCAGTAAGAGCTTCTTGTCAGCTACACAACTTTTCAGACCCATATTGCTGAGTTGTCTTCTCACAGTGGAAGGATGCACAGAAACATTGTGGATTTTTTCAGATCTGAAGTAAGAGTGGAGCTTGATTTTCTCCTGTCTCTCAAAGATGAAAGCTTTCATTGCTGTTTATCTGACGGGGACAGTTTTGGTGGTCTGCCAGTTCTTGCACGGTTGTTTGGAGTCCCATTTTCTTTGTAAAACTCCAGTTTGGAAGCTTCTTTACTTTGACTTTCCTCTTCCTTACGCGAGTGGATTATCTTACATCTAATCTCCTCAGAAATATCTCCTGAAAAATAAATAAACTTGTACTTTATGGCTGTTTTGATTGGAAGTTTAGTGAATGAAGGGTGGTCTCTGACTTTTGCAGAGTCCCTTTCCATTGATGAGTTGGGTAGATTGATAATGATAACCTGTGCAGCTACAGATGCCTACAGTCTGTACCAGTAAGCCTACAAAGTGAACCTAGATGGCTGATGTTTCTAATAAAATGACCAATAATTTGAGGTTCAAGGCTGTCAACTCAGTGTAGACGTCTGTCTATACTTCGAATAGGAAGTATAGACAGATGGAAAGTTATGGATAGAAAGTTCATTATGAACTTAGACTTGAAGACTTGTAGAAACAGGTGAGAAGTTCATGCAGGGGTTGCAGTAATGAAGCTAATTATAATTCATGACAGAAGTTCGTGAAGGATCTGATAGGAGCCTATTCATTAAAATCTCTGGATCATCCAGGTGAGACTGTCTCATCTCAGTAGGAGGGTGAATGGCAGATGAAAGTGGCTCCAAAGTGCTCAGCCAGGTCTGGTTGGCAGAAGGAACTACATTAGGATCCTGTATTAGCATCATATAAAGTAGCATTAACACATATACACAAGAGACACAACGCATCCCAGCCCTAATTCTGCTCTAACATCTGGATCTGGAATATTTTCATTGAGAATATGAGGCGAGTTGGTCTGTTTGGTGTCAATGTGTGAAGGAAGAAGGCAGAAAATTAAACCACATCACATCTAGAGATTCAGTTAATGATTACTTCTATAAGCTATTAACCTACTGAATATTAGATGACTGATGAACTTTTATGCCTTCTTTTTTTCCTTTTGCCATCATTCCAATAGAAGCTGCGTCAGTCCCTGCACTTCCTGAAGTGTATTACAGTGTGTTGCATGTACAGTGGTGGAGTGAAGGTAGAAAAACCCTTTGTAATATTACTAAAAGTAAAGATAGAAGTGCTCATTTATTTTGTGGCTGCAGAAGTAAAAAGCAGAGTTTTAAAAAAGACAATCTTTCCAATCTTTTGTGTATTAAAAAATGGTAAAATTCAGAAAAAAAACTTACCTTTGCACTTTTCTGTAGCTGGAAAACTATAACAAGCTTTATAACTTCCAGTGCAGTCAAGTCTCTCCTCTCTCTCAAAGATAAAGGCTTTAAGTGCTGTTTATCTGATGGGGACAGTTTTGATGGTCTCCCAGGTCTTAAACGGTTGGAGTCCCATTTTCTCAGGATCTTTTAATCATTTTTTGAACTCCACTTTTAAAAACTCCTGTTTTTTTTTTACTCATTTTCGATTGGGTTTCCCCTTCCTTATGCAAGTGGAATATCTTCTATCTAATCTCCTCAATCTCCTCAATGGTTGTACTTGACTGACCTGATCCTGAGAATTCAAATAGTGATTTATCACTGAAACAATAGTATAAGTACCATATGAATATTAGAGAGTAGCTCTGTTCAGCATGTGGGTCACGGTGTACTGCTAAGGGACTGTCAACCATCAATTACTGCTAAGGGACTGTTGTAAAATCCTGCCTTGCCCTGTCCTTCTCTTTCTCTGTTTCAGCCTTTGTTTTCTTGTTCCATGTGCTTTTGTTTATGTCAGCCATGTGCTTTTGTTGTTGTTTTGGTCCTTGTCTCCTCCCTTTCCGGCCTTCTTGTTATCTGTCTCACCTGTCTGTTGTCTGTAGCCCTGCCCTGTCATCAGTCCCAGACGTTTCTGGTCTGTTCCATGTGTATTTATACCCCTGCTTTGTGTTTGCTTGGTGTTTTGTTCTCTCAGGCCCTGTTTTGGTTATCTCTTATTTGTTTTCTAGTTTCTCCATGTCCCTCTGTATTTGGATTTCTTTATATTTCAGTGTTTTGTTCAGATTGTTCTATCTTTGTTTTGTCACCTTTGTGGATACTTTTGTGTCATGGATTTTTAATAAAACCACAGACTTGCATTTGCATCCTGCTTCTTCGTCTCCCAGTGTTACCAGTAATATATTTAAAACATAAATGTGAATATGACAAATATTGTGGTCATAATTATTTGCAAAAATATTGCAAGCTTATTGATCTGAGTTTGAATTTTCAGGTTAAGTCAATGTAAAACATATCTATTTTTGATCATATGAAATTCATACATCAGGGATAAATGATTACAAACCAGATCTATGAAAAAGAAACATCCCGAGGCTGGGAGGCCTCATCTATAAGTGAAGCAGCCACTCACTGTATATCAGGCTGAGGAAACTGAAGCAAAGAAAACAAAGTAGTGACTACCTAGTGCTGGGCTTCACGTGCGTGGGAGAAGAAAATAGGCAACTACTGCTTTGTGTTGCTCACAGGTCTTGTGAAATGAAGCTTGGAAGTCAAACACTTGGAGGATAAACATGAATGAACATGAAACACATTCCCCTTCCCAAAATGAGGGCTGAATCCATGGCACTGTCTGTCCATGTGACATGGTGTCAATGGTACTACAACCACTACACTGCGTACAGCTGAAGAAGGTCCACTTGTTGCGTTTCTGTAGTCGATCCATAATGATTTGTAATTAGCAAACCAGCTCCATCAGGGCGCTTCAGCCTCGGGATCCCTGTGCTTAATTAAAAGGTTTATTCAACGATTTTAACACCGCTTGTGCTCTCTGACCAAGAACAATTACGCCTCACAGCTAATTAGCCACAGATAAATTAGCACTGTAATGACGAAGCTGCAGAGAGTGAGGTTAATTAGCGTGATACCTGTGTGCAGCGGAGCGGTTCTTCACAACACACTGATGACAGTTTACATGACAAAGTAGAACAAGGTAGAATATTTCAGAGAAAAATCTAATTTACACCATTTCAACTTGATCTCAAATGTAATCAACCAGCCAAGACAAAACAAATATAAACAAACATAACCAAAATAATCCAGACCAATCAAGGTGATATATCAGGATCATATGTTGTAAGTCATGTAATCTGGTTCATCCAGTACACTTGTTGAAATTCTTCTTAAAGCATGAGTTTCGTCATTACCTTTATAACAGTATTCCACAAAAGAAACGCAGGCAATGCAATGCGCAATCTAATGTTAGCCTGTGTAGCTGAATAGCTGAGTCAGGGATGTTTCAGTCACATTTCGGCCAAATGAACACAGCAGTCCACTTCCTGCTGTGTAGTCAGTTTGAGTCTGCTGTAGAATTATTGAGATAAATGCAAGGAATGACCAATCTCTTGGGATTAGCCTACCACTTCTGCGCAGCCCACTGGTTAACCCCTTAAAATGCCAGGCTTATTAAATACTGAGGCGTAATATTCAGTAACCACAGGGACTTTAATGCAAGCTTTTCATAGGTTATAGAAGTGTATAATAAAACTTTGGGCTTGCCGGTGGGCCCTGACCCTTTAAGAGGTTAAGCAGAGTGTTAGACACAATGCCACTTTTCAGTTCTCGTTTTGCACTCACAATTCAAAGTGGTGTGTACACCGAACAGGCATAACATTATGACCACTTCCTTGTTTCTACATACATCGTCCATTTTATCAGCTCCACTTACTATATAGGTGCACTTTGTAGTTCTACAATTACAGACTGTAGTCCATCTGTTTCTTTGCATACTTTGTTCGTCAGTGGTCAGGACTCCCATGGACCCTCACAGAGCAGGTACTATTTGGGTGCTGGATCATTCTCAGCACTGCAGTGACACTGATGTGGTGGTGGTGTGTTAGTGTGTGTTGTGCTGGTCTGAGTGGATCAGACACAGCAGTGCTGCTGGAGTTTTTAAACACCTCAGTGTCACTGCTGGACTGAGAATGGTCCACCAACCAAAAATATCCAGCCAACAGCGTCCTGTGGGCAGCATCCTGTGACCACTGATGAAGGACTAGAGGATGACCAACACAAACTGTGCAGCAGCAGATGAGCTATCGTCTCTGACTTTACATCTACAAGTTGGACCAATAAGGTAGGAGTGTCTAATGGAGTGGACAGTGAGTGGATAGTGAGTGGACACAGCATCAGAAAAAGTCTGAAACAGACGATTCGGTTAACTTATATGTGAATGACATTATGCCTGTGCTCTTCTCTGTCTCTTGATTCAGAATAGCTAAGTTGCTAAAGAACTGCAAATAGCCCTTAAAGCTGTAATTAAAGCCACGGTGTGAATTACAGAGGGTGTGAGGAGGTATTATGACGTTATTCTGTCTGTTAGAGAAAAATAGATGCTCAAATACAAATTCAGGAAAGGAACATTGTTTAGCTGCTTCACCCACAGTCAACTAGCTTCTGTGTTTGGTATTCTTTAACTAGAGATGCAGAACTGGTCTGCCTCAGGGTGGCGCTGTAGCAAATTGGTTCACTTAATTGGTCCTTCATGGCCTAGAAACTGTAAAATTATGCCTGGGATACCTCCCAATATGCTGTAGCATATTTTTAAATGTGAAACTTTGCCCAATTTTGCAAGAGATTGGTGGAGAGAGTGAATTGTCACTCATTTCTCAAATTGAAGACACAAGATGAGACGTATAATCCCAGAGGAAAACAATTCTTTCTTAAGATTGTCTCAGAGAAATAAAGCAGATCTCAATATTATATTAATGAAGGATCACTGTTTTCTGAACCGTTTCTCCTAAACCCCCCTTAAGAGAAAAGCGGAGATTAACATCAGCATCTCACTGTAAGACATTCTGGTGATGAATAAGAAAAGGCTGAGTTCTCCTTTTGCACTGACAACCTGCTGAAAGAGTTCTCTGCTATAGAAGAGAGCTGTGTAAGAAAACGATGAGATCTTACACTATTCTTCCAGAAATATTATTCAGCTGAGACTGGGCTGAGATGATTCAGACACAAAAGGATTTAAGCCACATGTGTGACAACATTTTGATCAAAGTGAGAAAATCTGAGGGTTATTTCTCAGGAACCACATTTCAGAAACAGGAGAAAATGGCTAAAGTCTCACTCTGATTTCAAACTGGACTTAACTGGGTCTAGGAGAAGCACCCGAGATCTTGAGGAGATCTCATTTAGAATATTTCTCAATTAATTTGTGGAAGAGTGTACTACCAAACTAGGAAAGAGCATTTCTAGAAGAAGAATTGTTAAACCAAACATTTTGTTGCCGTTTGTTGTTAGCATTAGCACCGCTATGGTGAGTAAGTTAGCAGCCAGTCATCGCTGGAGTAACCAGCCAGCATGGGAGCCCCTGAATACCAGGAGGTATTTCGCACACTGATTAAAACCAAAATAGATTATTGTTTTATTCATTTATGGCTAGAAATGAATATCATTCTTCATGTGTTTGGCAGCTGTTGTGTGATAAGGTTGCTGACTCTTTAGTATAAGACCCATAGCTGTAGCTTAATTATTTCAATGTACATTTTCTCTGTTTGCATTTTATCACTGAATTTAACTAATTCTGGACTTTCTCATTTGGACAGGCTCTTCACAAATGCAGTCATTACAGTGTAATTCAGTGTGGTATTTTTGTATCGTTCAGGCCGAACAGGCACTAATCATTTTCAAGCTGCTTCCGAATGAATAGTAACCCAAGTGAGTACAACTGAATCTGATCACTACATGCGAGTACCAGAGCGCCTCACTCACTCTCCGTGTGTATATGCTTCTCTGAGTGAGCGAGCGGTGCTCCCTGTCACCATAGCAACACACCGTGCATTGCGTGTGTGTGCGTCAGGGAGTTTGTAGGGAGCGGGGAGGGCGCGTGAAAACTGACCACTGTGTGGGGTCATAACGTAGAAAACCCCCCTCCAGCCTGCAAAATTGAATTATCGCTTTTACTCTTTGATCCGCTAACATGTGACAGGCAGGGGAGCCGGAGAGATGGAGGAGTGAAGGAGAGCAAGGATCTTGGTTTTCTGGGTTTATGTTTCCTCCCCACTCTTCTGGCCCATAGCTGATTCATCAGATACCCCCCTGTCTCTCTCTTTCTCTCTCTCTCATCTTTGCAGCCTGCAGGGACTCTATAGAATAAAAGGCGAAACCCAGGTCCAATTACGCAGCAGTGTATGGAGATGGGCTTTAGCTGTGGGGATCAGACGGAAGGAAAAAGTGCTGATTAGAGTCGTCCTGTTTTCGTGTCTGTTTTCATTTCCGTCCTTCTGCTCTAATGTCTCTTTATGAGTGCCAGGGCACCAAGAGGAAACTGATCAAAAGGGAATTTCACCGAATTGGAAATGTGTGCTCGCTCTAGCGTGTGTTCGTTTTTTGTATATTTCCAGAATAAGTATACTCCAATTTTGTAGGAAAAACAAACAGGTCTAATATACAGGAGCAACACAGCGACTTTGTAAAGCTCTACTGTTCTTTTTTTTAACTAATGCAAAATCACTATAACCATTTCTTTTTCGTTGGTTAGTGAGGTTAAAATTAGGATTAAGCTAAGGATTAACACACATGCGCACATGTGTTTACAGGAAAATTACAATGTAAATTTTAAGTTAAACCTAGAGTTTCCATATTACAGTTCAAAATTGATTAAAAGATACAGAGAAAATCCCAACAACCATGCAAGATCTGGCAGACCACCAGAACCAAAACTGTCCCCATCAGATAAATAGAACTTAAAACTTTCATCTTTGAGAGAGAAGAGAAAATCAAGATTCACTCTTACTTCAGATCTGAAAACATCCACAGGTGTTTCTGTCCATCCTTCCACTGTGAGAAGACAACTCAGTGCTATGGGTCTGAAAGGATGTGTGGCTGACAAGAATCTGAGATGCAGAGTAAAGTTTTATGGACTGAAAAGTCTATATTTGTAATTATGGAGTTTTTTCATTTGTAATTTGATCCAAATTACTTGGTTCATGAGAAGCAGAAGATGCAACAAACTTCTCAGACTGAACTTTGGAGGTGTGAAAAAATATCCCTGCAGACTTCATTGAAAAACTGAACACTAGTAAGGGCAACTGAACACTTGTCCAGGGTCAAGATGTGTGTGTGCGTGTGTGTGTGTGTTTAGTAAAGGCAAAGAGAGGACACAATAAATACTGAAAATTTTATATTATATTTACTTGTTGCATGTTCTGCACCCTTCCTGGATCGGGGCCCTTCCTGGATCGGGGCCTTGTCGTGGCGGAAGGGCTTGTGTGGTCTAGGGATCTTCAGAGCTAAGTCATCGGGAGCAATATGCTCCTGGTAGGGTCTCCCAGGGCGAACAGGTCTGGAGTGAAGACCCAGACTAACTCGATCCAAAAACCTCCATGATAAACGGACACAGAACATTGTGTACCCTGCCCGGGAGAGGGTCACCGGAGCCAGGCCTGGGGGTAGCGTCCCTCGGCGAGCGCCTGGTGGCCGGGCAGCCCACGTAACCCAGCCGGGCTCAGCCCAAAGAGGCAACGTGGGGGGACCATGTGGGCCCACCACCCGCAAGGTCCAGCATGGGGGAGTGGTGCAGTGCCGTACAGGCAGTGGGAGATTGCACGGGGGCCCTTGGTGGCCTAGGCCCCTGCGGCAGAAACTGGCTCTTGGTACGTGGAATGTAACCTCACTGGGGGGGAAGGAGCCGGAGCTTGTGCGGGAGGTTGAGAGGTACCAACTAGATATAGTTGGGCTAACCTCCGCCCACAGTATCGGCTCTGGAACCAAACTCCTAAATAGGGGTTGGTCCCTCTCCTACTCCGGGGTTGCACAAGGTGAGAGGCGCCGGGCGGGTGTGGGGATACTCACGAGTCCCCGGCTGGCGGCAGTGCAGTTGGAGTTTGTCCCGGTGGACGAGAGGGTCGCCTCAATGCGTATTAAAATCGCAGAGAGGAAAACTCTGACTGTTGTGTGTGCTTATGCACCAAACAACAGGTCGGAGTATTCGGCCTTCTTGGAGCAAGTGGGCGGGGTTCTGGAAAGGGTCCCGCCTACAGACTCCATAGTCTTACTGGGAGACTTCAATGCTCATGTTGGCAATGACTGGGAGACCTGGAGAGGTGTGATTGGGAAGAACGGCCTGCCCCATCTAAACCCGAATGGTGAGTTGTTATTGGACTTGTGTGCTAGGCATGGATGGTCCATAACGAACACCAAGTTCCAACCCAAGGATGTTCATAAGTGTACGTGGTACCAGAGCTCCTTGGCTGAAAGGTCAATGATCGACTTTGTTGTCGTTTCATCTACTCGGGACCGTATGTTCTGGACACTCGGGTGAAGAGGGGTGCTGAGCTGTCGACTGATCACCACCTGGTGGTGAGTTGGATCAGATGGCAGGGAAGACTAATGGTCAGACCCGGTAGGCCCAAGCGAATAGCGAGGGTGTGCTGGGAATGACTGCCGGAGGCCCCTGTTCGGAATGATTTAAACTCCCACCTCCGGGAGAGCTCTCTCATGTCCGGCAGGAGGTAGGAGACATGGAGTCTGAATGGACCCTGTTCAAAACCTCCATTGTGGAAGCTGCCAGGCATGGCTGTGGCCAAAAGCTTGTGGGTGCCTGTCAGGGCGGTAACCCAAGAACCCCCTGGTGGACACCGGTGGTGAGGGAGGCCGTCAAGCTGAAGAAAGAGGCCTTTAGGGACTGGATGGCCCGGAGGACTCCCGACTCAGCAGATAGGTACCGACCGGCAAAAAAGGTGGCAGAAGCAAAATCCAGGGCATGGGACGAGTTTGGTGAGGCCATGGAAAAAGACTTTCGGTCGGCCTCGAGGAGGTTCTGGACAACTGTCCGGCGACTCAGGAGCGGTCGGGGTGGCTGCGCCCAGGCTGTATTCAGCAGGGGTGGAGAAACTCTGACTTCAAATGAGGATATTGTCGGTCGGTGGAAAGAGCACTTTGAGGAACTCCTTAATCCGGGAGACATGCCTCCCTCACGGGAGTCAGGGCCAGAGGCCTCTGGCGTGTCAAGCTCCATTTCCCTGTTGGAGGTCACTGAGGTGGTTGGCAAGCTCTTCAGTGGCAAGGCACCGGGGGTGGATGAGATTCGTCCGGAGATGCTTAAGGCTCTGGATATTGTGGGGCTGTCATGGCTGACACGCCTCTGCAATAGTGCATGGACCTCGGGAACAGTACCCTTGGACTGGCAGACCAGGGTGGTGGTCCCTATTTTCAAGAAAGGGGACCGGAGGGTGTGTGCCAACTATCGGGGGATCACACTGCTCAGCCTCCCTGGGAAAGTCTATGCCAAGGTGCTGGAAAGGAGACTTCGACCGAAAGTTGAACCTCAGATTGAGGAGGAACAATGCGGATTCCGTCCTGGCCGTGGAACAATGGACCAGCTTTTCACCCTCTCACGGATTGTTGAGGGGGCATGGGAGTTTGCCAACCCAGTCTACATGTGTTTTGTGGATTTGGAGAAGGCTTACGACCGTGTTCCCCGAGATATCTTGTGGGAGGTCCTCCGGGAGTATGGGGTGCCGGGGTTACTACTCCGGGCCATTCAATCTCTGTATGCCCGGAGTGAGAGCTGTGTTCGTATACTCGGCATTAAGTCGGACTCTTTCAGTGTTAGCGTTGGACTCCGCCAGGGTTGTGCCCTGTCTCCACTCCTGTTTGTGATATTCATGGACAGGGTGTCAAGGCGTAGCCGGGGTCAGGAGGGCATTATGTGTGGAGGCCGGAGGGTGGCGTCTCTGCTATTTGCAGATGATGTTGTTCTTTTGGCTGGATCACATGGATGCCTCCAGCGCACACTGGAGCGGTTTGCAGCTGAGTGAGAAGCGGTTGGTATGCGGATCAGCACCTCTAAGTCTGAGTCCATGGTCTTAGCCCGGAAAAGGATGGTATGCCCACTCCAGGTAAGGGGAAAGGACTTGCCCCAGGTGGAGGAGTTTAAGTATCTTGGGGTCTTGTTCACGAGTGATGGGAAGAAGGATCGTGAGATCGACCGCAGGCTGGGACAAGCAGCAGCAGTAATGCGGTCGCTGTACCGGACTGTAGTGGTGAAGAGGGAGCTGAGCCGTAAGGCGAAGCTCTCTGTTTACCGATCGGTCTACATCCCGACCCTCACCTATGGTCATGAGCTATGGGTAATGACCGAAAGAATGAGATTGCGAATACAAGCGGCGGAAATGAGCTTTCTTCGCAGGGTGGCGGGCTACACTCTATTTGATAGGGTGAGGAGCTTGGCCATCCAGGAGGAGCTCGGAGTAGAGCCGTACTCCTCCGCATTGAGAGGAGCCAGCTGAGGTGGTTCGGGCATCTGATCCGGATGCCCCCTGGACGCCTCCCGGTGGGGGTGTACCAGGCACGGCCTACCGGAATAAGACCCCGGGGTCGTCCTAGGACCCGCTGGAGGGATTATATCTCCAAGTTGGCCTGGGAGCGGCTTGGGGTCCCCGGGAATGAGCTGGAGGAAGTTGCGGGGGACAGGGTCATCTGGGATTCTCTGCTCTCCCAACTGCTACCGCGACCCTATCTGGACTAAGCGGTTAACGATGATGATGATGATGATGATGTTCTGTGACTGGGTTTTTTTTTCTGAGACAGGAAACAATAATAATTTGTACTTTTGAACAGTGTATACACATATCATATATGTAAAGGTGGCAGTTTGTATATACACCGATCAGGCATAACCTCCTTGTTTCTACGCTCATTGTCCATTTTATCAGCTCCGCTTACTATATAGGTGCACTTTGTAGTTCTACAGTTACAGACTGTAGTCCATCTGTTTCTCTGCATACTTTGTTAGCCAGGACCACCATGGACCCTCACAGAGCAGGTACTATTTGGGTGGTGGATCATTCTCAGCATAAGGGATATTAGAACAACAAGTGTGTTTGTATCACTCTATTTGGTTGTAGTCATGTGACAGTATGTTCATCCAGGTCTGCACTACACATGTGGAATGAAGTGATGGCTGTAAATGTAACATGTAAATGTCGACATTACAGGTTTAAAGTGGCACAAATTCATTTTATAGATTTTTTAGAACACTATGAACACAAAAATCTTTTTTTAAATCTGATTTGCACCACTTTCATACACAGTCCTAGATCAGACAGACATATCTGATAAGCGGCCCTGCGATTGTAATAAGAACTGTCAGATCAGAACCATCCAAAGTGGGCAGCATGTTAGTAGCAGCTAACAACAGTGGCTAATTACACTAAAATGTGTGCATGCTGTGTTTTTTCCAAGCCCGAGGAATGTTCACACTACACTGATGACAGAAGTGGATCAGTTACAAACATAAACGTCACGGAAAAGATTGGATCTGAGTAAAATCGTGCTGAGCCAACAGGACTGTAAAATGTGAAAGCAGTCTTAGTGGCTGAGCTTTAAAGGGAATTCATCATTTGTTGCGCTATATTTAACTGAATGAGATAACAAGGCCAGCAGTTGCTGTCTGTGCCAAAGACCGGTTTCTCTCAAGGCCATTAGCCTTTAATACATACACACACTGTAACATATTTCTGCTCCAATTTACTCCTGTTCATGTTACCATAATAAAAACATCTCACTACGGCTAACCCTGTCTCTTCTTCCATGTACTCTTACACCATCCTTCTTTTTCCTTCCTTCCCTCTCTCCCTCTCTCTTTCTTTCTGTCCATGGCGGCTTTTCTCCAGAGTGCAGGTAGAGTTCTATGTGAACGAGAACACATTCAAGGAACGCCTAAAGCTGTTCTTCATCAAAAACCAAAGATCCAGTGAGTTCTTCCTGTGGGTGGACAGTGTGGTGGACACCAGAGTTTGGAAACAGCTAACAGGGAATGGAAGTAACAATTGAAAGTACATTTGAAAACAAGAAAAAAACACTTTTAACTTACAGAGTGAAAAGTGGTTAACTGGCTCCTGATTGGCACAACCGTTTAAACAGGGCTTTTTGTTGGGAGATTCTTGATGATACCATTGTCATCCATGACCAGGAGTCCAAACTGGCCTCACTCTCTGCGTGTGTAGGCTGGCCTCCCACTCTCCCACTGAGATTCTCGTTAAGAAGGGTGTCTGTTAGTTGACGTGACGGAATTTTCACGTTAGCGTTCTCCTCCAAACATGCTGAGCTGTCCAGTGATGTTGCATTAGCAGCAGTTTGATGTGGTTCATGTGTATCGGAGGAAGCATGTGCTTCACCCTCTCAGCTCAGTGTCATCGTGGGACTGGGGGTGTCCTAGCTAGCGAGTGGAATTGACTCTGACTAAGTTGGAGAGAAAAAAGTCTATTAGTTAATATCATTTCTTTCTTGGTGTTAAACTTTTATTAAATACATGTAGTGTGACTGATTTGGTGGTGCTGTTATTTCAGTAGTTTTAAAATATGCTTGGTAGACTGTATGTGAAGAGCCTGACTAGTTATTCTATAAATTTTTTGAGTAAATGTATCAACTGCTCTCTATTTTTAACCCAGTTTTCTTCACAAGTTAGTCATTGTCAGTTCCATCTGCCACCTAGATCTCCTCCATCACACTGTGCTACCAAGCTGAGAGACTAAAGGCTAGCATGAGCTTCCGCCAAGTCATTTGAAGCCACAAAAGAGCCCACCGCATCTTTTAACTGCTGCTAACACAGTGTTGTTGGACAGCTCAACACGCTTGGAGGAGAACACTAACAGTTACTTCAGCAAACAGACGCCTGCATTGTCTAGCTCTACGCTGAGCGATGGTGGGAGGGGGATGGCTACTCTTCCTACCCAAAGAGAGCGAGGATAATGATGATCTATTGGACTCCTGGCAAGGGATCAAACTTGCGTTTTCCCAATGACCGGGCCACCATTTTCCATACGTTCACACTAGCAGGTGACAGAGCGACAGGTGACCAGTCATTTTCTATGGAGGTAGGCAATTTGTAGCCATGATTTAGCAACAAACAGGAAGGGACATAGTGGTGGAGAGACCAGCAACAAGAGAAAAACTTCTGCTTAATCTCCATATTAAAAAAGTCTCAACAAATCTGTGGGCCAGCTGTGTTTTTATTTTATATTTGCTTAACATTTTGCCATGACCCCAACTGACCATTGTTTGTTCAAAATGTGCCAGCTCATGGTGAAATGGGCTAACGTTAATTTAAAATTAAACTAATTTTGGGTGTCGAATAGGATTGTGCCAACGTCCTGACTTGGCCCACGGGCCTTGTGTCTGACGCATGGGATCTAAATGATTGGGATCTGAATGATTACTTAGGCACAGCAGTCCAAAGTCCCTGGTATCTGAACTCTCAAACTTTTTGTTCCCACCAGTATTTCATTCCTATTCCCAATTGTTTTTAATATTTTAAACAAAATGGCAATACATATATAGAACATATGTTTTACATTCTCCTTTACATTTTCTTCTTATCAGAAGCTGGACATTGTACACCTCCACACACGACAACAAGAGACAGACATAAGGCAGCAATAGGAACTTGTTGCATCCTAATGTGAACGTACAGTTAGATGGTTGTGCCACTCAGGAGCCCCAACTGCTTATTTATTTTATCCTAACTAGATACCAACTGCTGATGGAATCTAGAGCGCTTGAGCAGGAATGGAAAAATACTGTTTTCGTTCAGAATCCACCAAAATGAAATACAGTAAATGTCCTATTTCTGATTCTGGAAAAATCATTTTTTTTCTGTTATTTCAAAAATATTATTTTCAGGTTTTGAATTCCATGTACAGTTTCTAAGCCCTGGTGGTCAGTGTGATGAGGGTGTGGTGGTCAATGTGGTGGACAGTGTTGAGGTTGAGGTCAGTGTGGTGGTCAGTGAGTTGGTCAGTGTGGCTAATGCCACGCTGCCCCAACTGCTGCTGCCTTTGGTGGTGTTTCTTTTTAATTTCCAGTTTTAATTTTTGTTCCTGTGCCAAGAGTCTTGTTTTTCTGCTTTGGTCCTGACGCTGCTGCAGCTAGCCTATCAGCTTGCTCATGTCCGTTCCATGTGCTGTCCTTTTTGCTGTCTTGTCTCAAGCTGTCCGAGAGTACCTGTCCAGACATGTGTCTCTGTCGTTCTGTTGGTTTTGCTACCTGGTTCAGTTTTGATCTGTGTTGCTGCAGGTTTGAGAGTGCGCCTCTTCAACTTCTTCCTGAAGGTGGTGAGCTGCCTGCTCTACATCGTCCGAGTGCTGCTGGATGACCCGCACGAGCAGAGAGACTGGTGAGAGAGGGGTCCAAACCCTGCTCCTCAAAATCTTGCCTACTAGCCAACAAGTACCACATTGCAGTTACTTGGCCACATATCACAATCATGACATGCCCTGGGAATTCCACTGATTTGATCAAAGTGTCAACAAAATGTAATCACTGAGATGTAAACAAAGCCATTCAGAGTGTTTTGATGTGAAATAGTGCATTGCAAAGAAACCTGCCAGCTTGGATTCCTTTGCAGTGGTTGTGATAGGAACCAGGAGTTGTGATGTCTGCAGCGCAAATATTTTTATTTACTTTATTTATTGCAGTCATGATGTGTCCTGGGAATTCTACTGATTTTATCAAAGTGTCAACATAATTTCATCACTGAGATGTAAACAAAGTCATTCAGAGTGTTTTGATGTGAAATGGTGTGTTGTAAAGAAACCTGCCAGATTGGATTTCTTTGCTGTGGTGGTGGGAAGCAGCGCTCGTGATGTCTGCAAAGCAAATATTTTTATTCAATATCTGAAACAACCAAGGAACCTACACGTCTCTGAGATTTTATAAGTAATATTGAAGATGGTTAAATAGTGGTAAATTTGAAACAAATGTGAGACTATTTTGTACCAAAATGCCCTGTACTTAACAAAAACATACATTTTAGGCCAACACTTTATCTCTGAACTGTATTAAATGTAGTTATATTATAACCAAAGTTTTGGGGGAGGAACATACCTGAAACCCCTCCTTCTTCCAATGTAATATGCTATAAATTCACATCCTCACCTTCTGTGACAAAGTGCCACCTCCACCCCTTCTCGTCCCTGTTCCTCAGTCCTACATCATTCCTACTACAGCTATGAGGAGGGATCTGGCCTTCTAGCTACAGGCAGAAGCTGCCCAGAACTCCAGCCCAAGTTCTCAGAGTTCTCCCTCTTCCCTCAAACAGTCTTCCCTCATGTGTCTTTGGGGCCGATACCATCAGCACGATCGGCCAGTGGCTGAAGTAAATCGATGGTGGGGTTAGACTGTTAAGCCCAAGTATGATTTTTTCGAACGAAAGCGTAGTGAGACCTTTACACCAAGTCCGAAGCATTGTGGGACAGCGTGTGACTGTCCAATCACATAGTGTGAGTGGCAGTTAGAAAAGATGTGGTGGTGCTTCACAGGTCTCAGAGGAAGCCTGTGCTACCCTTCACCCTCTTAGCGCTGGGGGTGTCGTGATTGGGGGAGTCTTAACTCGTGGGTGGAATTGGATATGACTAAATTGGTGAGAAAATTGGAAAAAAAGGAGCTATGGTTAAACACAGTTGCTGTAACACACTTTCAGCCTTTCAGTTATTGTATAAAGTCTTTAATCTCTGCACTTTTTTACTCAGCGTTTGCTTGTTGTATATGTTTTTTTACTCTGCTTCAAGCAAGAGTTCTGCCACCATCCTGACACATTCTTAGGCCAAATCCATGACAGTGGAGCCTGATTGTAACGCATTCGTACAATGTAGAAAAAAAGAGCGGCCTCAGATAAAAAAAAATTACGCAGCATCGCAGTCCGTCAGTTTTGGACTCATTATCAAATTATCATTATCAAATTATGTTAATTATCAAAATTTAACGTGCATTTTTTTGTCTGCAACAATCAGACTGGTGGGAATAGGCCTTTAGTCCTGTAGTCAAAAGTCAATGTCTGTTTTTCCACCTACTGTTTGAACAAGGAACTGCAGGGTCCCGTAACCAAGGAGGCTCACGCTGGGTTACAGCAGTCAGGCCGCAACCCCTAACTCTCAAAAAACGGCTCGTTTTACGTCACTGATCAGCTCTCAGGATTGGCTAAGTTAGAGAAATATAGGCATATTTGGCCTGAAAATCAGCTGCTACCAAAACATAGTCGATCGATCCTTCCATCTCTAATCTTCAGGCTGGGGCTAAACTCTTAGGGTTGGAATGTAGTTGTCCATTTCCAGTTCTGAAGATTCTCAGCACTACACGATTTAAAGTTCTCCTGCTCTAAACCATCTGAAGGTCTTTTAAGGTGAATCAGGTTTGGTAGAGCAAACCTTTAATCTGTGTAGAGCTGTGGGCCTCCACAAGTTGGAGTTTGAAGAACTTTGGTGGACAACGTGAGACAGAACCTGCTGAGAATGATTGTGTGTATGTACGAGAGTGAGAGAGAAAGCCAGCCGCAGGTGAGGAGAGGGCAGAGCCATGCGAAAATAGGAAACCGGACTCCTAGTGGGAGTGAGAAAGAGGTAGAGCGAGAGAGAGAGAAAGAGAGAGAGAGAGAGAGAGAGAGAGAGAGAGACAGAGAGAGAGAGTAAAGCCTGGAGTACTTGTGAAGGGAGGCCAAGCACAGAGCGAATGCTCAAATGGAAATTTTACAGCAGAGCAGTGTGAGGTGAAAAGAATAGATGTGTAGGGAAGTATAGGTGATTGGAGAGAGAGTTGGCCAAGTCAGGGTGTCCATGTCCATCACCAGCCAAAATGCTCTCTGTTACCAAGGCGACAAATTAGACCAAGCTGACAGAAAATGTACTTGAAAATGGTAAAATGGCCTGTGCCCAGGGACAGTTAACCGAGTTACCGTGGTGAGCAGTGACAGTGACTTTACGGCCGTTGTAAAAAGTGTTATTCATTTATTGATTTATTTCGTGTAAACCACACCAAGGCCCTAGAATTCACATCAGAATCACTTTATTTTGCCACATATAAGGAATTTGTCTTGGGGAGTGCACACAAGTCTGAACAGACCAGACGAGCACACAAACTACTGACAAATACACAAGTACACAGACTGTTAACAGGTATTTAACTAAGGGATAAATAAAATAAAAGTAGAATAAATAGAATAAAGAATAAGAAATAATAATAATAATGAGTCAATGTGAAAGGAGTCAAAGAGATGTGTGAATATCTGTACATATACAGGAGGAGACATACAATACAACAACTATTATATACAGAATATTACAGAATGATCTGAACATTTGTAGAAATGATCATTTGTGCAGTTGTTCAAATAATCATTGTGTTACAGAGGAGTTAAACGGTAATACAATGAGGGAGGATTGTAGGTTTCAGTTTAAGTTTAAAGTGCGAGGTGTCCACTGTGGTTGATGAGCGCTACAGCTCTGGGGGAAAAGCTGTTTGGTTGTGCTGGCTTTGATGGCTCTGAAACTTCTACCAATGAGCATTACTGAACATTTAAACATGTTGGGTGATGTGATGTCCACATTTATTGTACCTAACATAGATGTTCTGGAAATGTAGCACTTGAGCTGCACTGATTAAACATGCACAGGGGCCTGGGCTCTGTGTGCCACTGTGGCAGGCAGATATCATGCCTATACAAAAGGCCACCTCTGTTACGGTGTATATTTTACAGTATCCTCAGACCACAGTGCCAGTTACAAACATCAGACAAAACAGCTTCGGGTACTGGGAAAAACACAGTCATCTCTCAGCTCTCGTATTATATTCCCATTCGACTTCATATGTTTTCTTGTTCAAATAGGTAATTGCCAGCACAATTTAAAAGACAATCTTAGAATTTTCGGCTTTGTTGTACCACATTCATAAGCCATCAGAAAAAAGAAAAATATGCTTTTTTTGAGTCTGCCTCAAGGGGCTAACAAAGATGAAGCTTTAGTTCACACTGTGAGTTTGCTCTCATGTCTGCTTCAGGAATTGTCTTAAAAATATCATTATTATTATCATTAATGTTGTTATTGTTGTTATTAATATTACTATTGTTATTATAATTAGTATTATTGTTCTGTGTGTAAACGCTTTGTGGAAATATTGGAAAATTATCAGGTTTCATTGATGTATTGTAATCCAATAAAGAAGATGTAAAAAAAAAGACATTCAAAGTGGTTTGAATGTTTCATTGTAGAGAAACTTTAAGGTCTCACTTTATTTGGCAGTCGTGGGCTTGCAACCGGAAGGTTGCCGGTTCGATCCCCTGAGCCGACAGTACATGACTGAGGTGCCCTTGAGCAAGGCACCTAACCCCTAAGTGCTCCCCGGGCGCTGCGGATAGGGCTGCCCACCGCTCTGGGCAAGTGTGCTCACTGCCCCTAGTGTGTGTGTTCATTAGTGTGTATGTGGTGTTTCACTGCACGGATGGGTTAGATTGCAGAGGTGAAATATCCTCATTTTGGGACTAATAAGGGTCACTTAATCTTAATCTTAATTTGGATAGTCCACTATAGTCCCCTATAGATTCTCTACAGATGAAAGTGTTAACAAACTATCTGTTGAAACTCAGTTGATTCTAAACAGTGGTGGGTTTAGGGTTAGGATTTGGACCAGGGTTAGGGGTAGGACCAGGGTGATGGTTGGGTTTAGGTCTTGGGTTGAGGTTAAGATTAGGATTAGAATTAGAGCCAGATTTAAAGAAAATTATGATCAGTTTTGTAGATATTTAGCTGAATGTAACTTGAAAGTAAATTAAGTATCTACAAAGCATCTAAAGTGGACTATCCAAATACAATCTTACCAACTTCCCTAACTTTGATTTCTCTACCGTGGTGGAACCAGGGGTTTTTATATATAATGTTTATAACAGAAAATAGTGTTTTGCCTTACCACGCCCTGCATATATCTCTCCACCATGAATATATTTTAGGCTAAAATCTTATCTTAAAACTTCTGTAAACCAGTGTCTCAGGCATCAGGCAGTAGTAACTTATGTAATATCTTTCTGTGAGGAAGCTTTTAGAGATATTAGACTCTTCAGACTGGTTCCTATCAGCACCACTGTGAACACTTCTGACTCTGTAGGTTTCCTCAGAACAGAGAATTTCACATCAAAGCACTCTGAATGACTTTGTTTACATCTTACTTATTTAATTATGCAGGAATTTTGAAAATTCCTCTTTAAAGCAGTGAAAGCACCAAACTGGGCTGGACTCCCAGACCAGCACTTTACACCCCTGGGCTTGGAGTTGGGAGAATACCGAGGGAACACAAGAGGCAGATGGGGTGAACTGGAAAAGATGGATAGGTCTTTAGATATCAGTATCGAGCGGCAGCCACTGCTACTTTCTTCATTTTTCTTCGTGTGTATGTGTTTCCCCCCCTAGCCCCGGCTGTCTCAGACAGAATGCCTCTGCGCAGAACAAAAGCCACTTTGACTGGTAAGTGTCTGCGACTCGAAATGAAACGGCTGAAGACATTGGGCACGGTCCAGAGGGGGCCGGTGGATAGATCAGCAGTGTTCCTTTAATGAGGGGAAAAACAGAACCTAATCGATCCGGACCATCCGTCTCCCAGAGCGCCCGCCGGACCTGCAGGCGCTGGCCCATTACGCAGCAATAATAATACATCCTCATTATATCAGCGTCAGGCCTGTCTCATACACACAGCCTCAGACCGGCCTGTGAGAGTTAAAGCGATAGTTCGATGAAAAATCTAATTTACAGTTTCCTCCCTACCTCAGATAAAGTTGACCAGCCAAGACATGTTTATGTCTAAACAGCCAAGACGTGTGTATAGTTGGCTTCTTTAGTTTTACATTGGAGCTAAGAGGCTAAGTAGTGATGAAGAAATGGAAACTGATTTGCATCGTACAAACTGCATGCCTGAACCATCAGATACTTTCCTCAAAGCATGCCGAGTTGTAAAAACACTATGTGGTTTCTGTCAATCTATAACATACATCTATTGAAATTATACAAAATATGAAAATATAGAATGTCTATGAGATTACTTAACTGGGATATAGTGTCACTTTGCACAGTGCTAATTAGTGTAATTAGCCAGGGTTGTACATGAACTTTTTGAGGAGGTAGAACTGGTACTATAAAAAGTTGCCAGTGTAGCACAGTTTTTTTTAACACTGAGATACAAACTACATGAATTGATCCTAAAAAGTATTAATAATTTCAACAAATTGACTTTTAACTGTGAAAATAAAAAAAAACAAAACAGCATGTAGAAGGTTTGTATTTTAAGCTGTCATAATTAATTTTCTCTACTATAATTCAAATTCCCCACAAGGGGGCGCTATTAGCATTCTAGCATTGAATGCGAAGACACCCACACAAGCAGGAGTGAACGTATAATTGGAGTCATACATTTCAAAATGGGAAGCAAAATACTTTATCAGCTGAAGGTGAGGCTGAATGTTATTTATCATGCCATTTTTAATTTAACCAGTTAATTCTTTAAAAAACAGGCTGAAGATAGCAAAGGCAGTAGGTATAGCAGGGGGTGCCTCAGTTTTTTTAAGATTGCCTTTTTTTTCCTGCAGGCAAACTCTACAGTTGTATACAAATGTTTGGACACCCCTGGTCAAATGACCTGTTTTGTTGATTTTCTAAGTGAAAGTAAGTGAACAACAAAGAACACACTTCTGCACATTTTAATGCACAGTTGCTGGTTATTTGCTGAGTGTCACATACTGGTGGGAAAAAAATAAAATGCAGCCTGCGCAAAAGTTATGGCACACTTTATATTATACCGTCGCTGTCCAATGAAAAACATGTACCTCCTTTTTTTTATTTTTCTGCATCATTTGAGCTCAGCAGCTGCCCTTTACATTGTGTGAAAATGTCATGATGATTGGACCAACAGAAATTATCCAAAATTGCTTAGAATAAAATCTCTTTCCACTAATTTACTGTAAAAGTAACTAATACTTTTAACCTCTCCTTCTTTTTTTTGAGATTCTTGTTTTTCTTTGGACAGTGACAATATGTTTTATTTTTTACGATGTGTTAAACTCAGCAAATATATAGAAATTGTATACAGCAAATATATATAAAGTCTGTAGGATAATGTAATTTGTTCACTGTAGAGGATGCGTGTTAACATATTTTTGCGTAGAAAATCGAGAACAATTTGATTGAGAGTGTTCAAACTTTTGCATACAACTGTAAATTCTTAAATCGTTGCTGGCTTTATGTACAACATTACAGGGCCAAACAATTCTTGGGCATTTTGTCTTTTTTTGTGCTGCCTCAAATTACCTGCTGGACTACAACTACCATAAACAGAACCTGTGGCCCTACTCACATCTACACTAAGGCGATGCCTTGGGCAGTGAGGAAATGTTCGATATTACACTTACACCATGCAGTTAGAGCGAACAGTTGACTATGAATAATTCACTACAGCAACACGGTCTATTGCATGTGTGCAACTGTGATCTTTTTTGTATTCACACTGTATTAATTACCTCCTAGCCCGTACGACAGAAGGTGTGTTGTACAGCCCTGCAATAAACTTCAGTTACTTGTTAGCTACATTAGCCTTGTAGCTCCAGCACAAAACTAAAGAAGCAAACTTCAGACGCCAAACATGTCTTGACTGATTGACATTTGGGGTAATCAAAATTGTGCAAATGTGTTTTACCAAACTGTCGCTTTAAGACATACACACAGCAGTTTGAATCATCCATTGAGTTCTCCCTGCTCTGCTCAGTCTCACGGCTACTGTAGCATTGATTTATTGACAGCTGAACACAACGCCAGCGAATGGGGCTTCCAATATGATAATGAAAGGCTATATTTAGCCAAGGATCTCTCTCATACTCTGTGTTTGAGAAGAGAAAGCGGCTGTGTGTCATTAACCCTTCAAGCTGTTCCTCACGCTGAGCTTTGGTGTGTTATGCTGTTATGACCTCATTTATTTGGCCAAATTAAAGCAGAGCCGATTGGAGTCTGTACTTAACAAGGCCACGGTTCGTTTTCGATCAGTCTAGCGTCTGGGGAACATCCTCGCATCGCTGAGAAATGTATTGCACATAAAAACGAGCGTATTCCTCATTTAAAGCCAGAGCAAAGTGCTCGGGAATATATGCGTGCTCATATTTATGGCACTTCCACTGATTGCGCCACCTGTCAGAAGTTTGGGTACACCTGTGTAAAAAATATTTCTATAAAAGTGTAAAATGAGTCTTCTTTGTCTGTTCTTGATAACTTACATTTAAAAACTAACCAGGTTTATTGAAGCAGGGTCATCCAAAATGTGGCATACAGGCCAAAGTTGTCCCCTGAAGATGTTTGATTTGGCCTGCCAGAAAGTTGCCTTAACCTCAGCCCCACATCCAGTTGTACGCAGTGGACGTTGATACCACTAAGAAACTGTGTATTGTTTCCGTCGTGAGGATCTTATTCTCATTACAGAAACAATACAGCCTTTTAATATTGGTTGTCTCTCCTCTCCTCGCCTCCTCACGTGAGGCAAAAGCCGAAGGGGATTATTCGGGTGGTGGGTCATTCTCAACACTGCAGTGACATTGATGTGGTGGTGGTGCGTTAGTGTGTGTTGTGCTGGTACGAGTGGATCAGACACAGCAGTACTGGAGTCTTTTCACTCACTGTCCACTCTATTAGACACAGTACCTTGTTGGTCCACCTTTACATGTAAAGTCAGAGACGAAAGCTCATGAATCGCCCTCTATTACTTCATCAGCGGTCACAGGATACTGTGGGCTGGATAGTTTTTGGTTGGTGGACTATTCTTAGTTTAAAAGTGCTTAGTGTTTAAAAACTCCAGCAGCACTGCTATGTCTGATCCACTCGTTCCAGCACAACACACAGTAACACACCACCACCAAAGGACCCATGTCATTGTAACAAAAGCAGAACCCTTCCTTTTTTCAAAAAGGTGCTATATAGAACCATATATAGCATGCAAAGAACCATTCCCTTTACTAAAGAACACTGGAAGAACCATCTTTTTTAAGAATGTAGGCGAAAGGTTGAACATAGCTATAGGAATGTGAAATAAACATTTCTACAGCATCAACTTTTAGTATGTTTAGTTCTACATTTGAGAATCTCACATCAACTTTTGACAACGTCAGCTATTTTCATCACACCTGGGTAACCGGTAGCTATACGCTTTCTTTACTTGTTAGCTACATTAGCCTTGTAGCTCCAGTGCAAACTAAAGAAGCAAACTTCAGACACCAAACATGTCTTGGCTGATTGACTACATTTGCAGTGCATGAAACATTGTGTAAATTGGATTTTAAGCCCAGTCACTTTAACAATAATTGTGTTTGGAAATAGTGAACCATGTGACGGGGTTAATGCGCTGATCTTTATCTGAGCGTTTCTGACGTGTTTGTTTTTCTCTTTGTATGTCGCTCTGTTGCCACACAATAACGGACCCCGTGCCACCAGGTCCCTCATTATCTGGGTGAACAGACCTCTGCCGCTTTGGGCACTACAGGTCAGAACAATTAACCTTTTCTACACACATACACAGCAGATCGCACTGCATTGCTCAAAGATACAGACAGGCACAAACATGCAGACCAAATGAATGCAGCAGAGCCCAGAACCTCACTCAGACAGAGAGGCAGACGCACACAAACGCTCACATAAGAGGTGTGTGTCTGTGGATGTTTTGTCCTCTCGCTGTTTGGCCACTTGGCCCAGACATCTTTTTCACAGTAAGCGGCATTATGCCCAGGTCCACCCACTGCTTCCTCCCACTCTTTCTCTGTCTGCTTTCTCATCTGTTGCTCTCTCTTTTTTTTCTTTCTGTCTGCGTTTCTCTCCCACCAGGTGCTTGTGGCCTTCATCAGCTTTTCGGAAACCATGTTGCTGGTGTACCTCAGCTACAAGGTGAGTGACACACCGAAACACGCTGCACCCGCTGTACTCAGGCGTGTAGCACTGAAATTTGGGCCCTAGGCATAGTAAAGTGCCCAGCCCTCCCCCTCCCCCCTCCAAAAAAAAATTAAAGGAAAGAGTCCTTCTTTAGTGTAATAAGGATAGGACTTAAACCTGGTCTATATTCAAAACAATCAGTGTAATTAGAGGGAAATTCAACAGAGAAGACTAAAAATACAGATAATTACTGTCATTTTCACAGAAACTGCTCAACACATGGTTTATTGACTGGAACACCTGTTAGCTGCCTGCTTTGGTCATCACCCTGTCTCATGTCTTCAGCTGCATCAGAAAAGGAAGAGGTGCTGCTCTCTCTCTCTCAGTTACTGCCTCTGGAGCTAACAGTGTGTGTTTCACAGGTTAGCTGCTGGGCTGAGGCTAATCTCGATTAGTTATGATCACAGAAACACTGTCTGATTACTTGCTGCATTGAATTAAGTGCTGTGCTTCTTTACCAGCTTGTGCTTGTTGCAAATGACTGCAAATGTAGCTAATCGCCATAGATGTGGCTAATCGCTAGTTAGCTGGCTAGCTTATGTTACTGTGACATATTTACTGTTTGGCGCTTTAGGCTCACCTATCTTCTGAAAGAATCGGGGCAGAAGATGTTTGCCCATTTATTGCTTTCTCACTTTCCAGTAGATAAGCAGAGCTTCTCATGGAACATGCAGTCATGTAGTGTTTATTTCTGTAATAACAGAGAATATCAAAATTAGAAACCAAATTTATTTCCGAAGGTTTTGGAGGGCCTCCATCCAGATAGGACCCTGGTTAGTCGGGTCCACCATTACACACACCTGGCAATACTACAGTATCACACGTTCTCCAGGGCATTCAAATGCTTTCTGTACACCAGTCTAACTCCTACACGACCCCATTTAACATATTCACTAATCAGTTCCACTTTATTAGCACAATTAGCTAATTACCATACAAGCACATTCACATGTGCCACTTTGCAGGAGCCTTTCCTTTGAAATTAGACTGTCAGATTTAATGGTAATTTTTAAGAGACAGTTTAAAGACTAGAGATGGTATGATACCTCTTTTTCAGTACTGATACTGATGTAGAGCTGAACAATGACTGCCCACTTTTTCAGCAGCTCATCAACCTTTATTTTAACTGGGAGTACACTGAGGGACACAATCATTGTCAAACAATGTAGCCGAGCATTATTAAAAAAGAGTAAATACAAATTTGTGATAGTAAAAAGTCTAGCAAAGAAATAAATAGATAAATAAAATAAAAAGATTAAAAAAATATTAAAACAAAACAAAAGACAAATAAAAATTAGGAGAGTTAAAAACAAATTTGATTATTAAACCAAAACAATTAAATAAAACAATTGGGCACATTAGTAATTAAAATAATTAAACAGAACCACTATAAATAGAAAACCATACCAAGACAATGATAGTAATGGATGGTAAAATAGTAAAATTATATATATATATATATGCATACATAAATACATATATATAAAAAAATATACCAATAAAAAATATAATAATGACTATGCATGTTTATATTTTTTTCTGATTATATTTTGCAGCAATTTTTCTGTGCAATATTTACAATGTTCTCATTGAGCACTTTATCACAATTCACCAGTGTCAAGTTTACGTCCTGTTGCAATAATACTATCACTGAGAACAACATATATATATATATATATATATATATATATATATATATATATATATATATATATATATACACATACACATATATATATAGATATAAGCAGTTCAGTTCAGTGAAGCTCTCAGCACCCGGTTTTGGATCCAGTCACTTGAACAAGTGTTTCGGTAGTGACAATTTAGGCTAATTTTGAGCGGAACTGAAAAACACTAGCCAACACAGCTTTGAACGTTTATGCGCACTTAAAATGATAATATTTATTGTTAAAACACAAAAAAGGTTTACTTAATTGCAAATATGTTTCGCTAGTGACAGTTCTTAATGTTCCGCACTGATTTTCAGATTTTGGGACACATTTACTTCAAAATAAGATCTAACTGCTCACCATCTGGTCATGAGGAACAGGGATGCAGTCTCACTTCCTGCTCTAACATTAGGCTCCACCTACGGACTAAACCTCTTTGTGTTTTGGTTGTGAGATGAAAACATTTTTTTTTTTTTGTTTTTTATTTTAAAAATTTGACTTATGATAATTCTAAATCTTTCCACTTGCACTTTAAAGGAAATTAAAAATATTTGAAAGAAGACATGCAAAAAGTCATAACGTAATCCTGGTAAATATTTGTAATAATATAAGGTCAATAATTGGTTTTTATTAATTTATTTATTTTTTTACTGCAGTTTGAAGTCAGTTGAATGGTCCATATACAGTTGTGTAGGCAAGTTTTAAGACCCCTGGTCAAATTACATGTTTTGCTAAGTTTCTAAGTGAAAATAAGTTGTAGCACATCCTTTATATTGAGCGAACTTAATATGACGTGTTAATGCGCCATTTCTGTTTATTTGTTGAGTTTAACACATTGGGAATACAATGTAAACGAGGCATAAACTTTGCTCACTTTTATTTTTTTTTCCCCAATATGTTGACCTCAGTGAATAAACAGTGATTGTGCATTAAAATGTGTGTTCTCTGTAGATTTACTCAGTGTTTACTCATTTTCACTTAGAAAATCAACAAAACATGTCACATGACTGAGGTGGCCCAGCTCTGCATATGCCTGCATATAAATATAAATAAAGATTACCTATCTGTCTCCTTCCAGCCCTTTGGAAAGCATTGTTGCAGGAAAAACAATAAACAAGTGTAGTCCTCAGGGGTCCCACACTCGAATTTTGGCTCTATCCTGGCTCCCAACACATATAAACCAAGCAATCAAGAACCGGTGCCCCCAATTCCATTTCTTTTCTTATGCTTGCCCACCTCCCCAAGTGTTCGCTTGCTGAAAGAAGGCAGGGGTGCTGTAGTTTTGAAAACAGATCAGGCTGCCCCCCTTAAACATTTGCAAATGGAGTTGGTACAAATTGTCACCCCAGCTGTTAACTTCCTAAGTACCTAGCTTAATTAAACTGGAGTTAGGCCAGGCTCGACTTTGCTAAGTAGCAGACCACCTTGCTATCTAACTATATCTTGGGATATGGCGGTTTTGTAGACTATCTTGAATGAAACAGAGGGTTTGAGGGGCTTTTCTGGATCCTGTTAGGAATTGGAACTCGGTTCAAGGGCAAGCGCGGAGGGGACTTCTAGGAGTGCCTTTCTTCTCCAGAATCAGGAAACTAGTACAGTTGTGCTTGGTAGGTGGGATCCAGTCAAAATGTGGACTAGGTGGGCAGAGCCTGGTTGGGCAGAACTGTCTTGTGGATCTTTGTATGCGTCAGTGTGACTTTAGCTCAGGTGCAGTCACTTAGCATGACCGGCTTCAGGATCAAAGATAAGAGAGAGGAGGAGGAGGAGGAGGAGGAGGAGGAGAGAAGACCAGGTATGACAGTGAGAGAGATAGATAGACAGATAAAGAGACGGTGAGAGAGAGAGAGAGAGAGACGTGTGTACCAATCAGCTCTTTGTTTTCTGAGAGCTCTTGTGCTGGCTGAGTAAGTGGGGGAACGGAGCAGGAGGCATGCTCTTCCCTTTCAGAGCCTTTGAGTTTCACGCCTCCTTTGAAGTCGGCTGCAGATCCTCCCTGCGATTAATGGAGTCCGCCGCCGCTTCCCCCAAAGCATCTCCCACTCTCTCTCTCTCTCTCTCTCTCTCTCTCCCTCTCTCTCCCCCTCTCTCTCCATCTCTCTCTCTCAAGTCTCTCCAAGCTGCATTGATTTCTGCCGAAATATACAAGTCCGCTCCGCCCACGCCTGAGCTGGCGCGGGTCATGTTCGTCTACGGTTGTCACGATACTAGAAATTTGACTTGTTGTCACAATGCTTTATATCAACACTGTCATTTAGCAGAAAACAAAAAACATACTATGTCTGTACTGTAGTTGAGTTATGAAAGTTGGTTGAATCCGCCATAGTGTAGTAGTCAAGACCACTAACAGCAAATCTGAGTCATTACAGAGACCTTCTCTATGGGTTGCCAGGTCCAGCAAACATCCAGAAAACATCTCTACCCCAAATGTTTACTTAAAAGCTGTACATCAGAAGCTAAATATATGTTATTTTCTCCTGGGACTGCATTTAACCAGCTCCGTTTGGCAGGAAAACCACAAACCTGGCAACCCTGATGGCAGGTGGGCGTGCTGTACCAAACACTGCATAGCATAACCAATGAAAAATTAAAGTGCACAATTCTACACAGCTACCTCTTCTGTAGGTGTGTGTGCTCATGATACATATATATGTATATATATATATATAGACAGAAAATATAGATAATAAGAGATCTTAAGAGATCCAAAGAGGATGGAAAGGGGGGGGTGGTGCAGGGTGACAGCTTGTTATGGTTCTAATGTAATTAATATTTCTGATTTCGAGTTGTGACCTCATCTGTGTGAAACTTCAGATGTTAAATGAAACAATGAACTAAATAATTGAAACATGGCCTCATTCACTGTGTTTAGCAGTTCTTTTTCACAGTTTAATCCAGAAGAGTGAGGCTTACAAGTCACTGTAAAAGGAAAACATATCCAGTGCCTTTTCTCCTCATCTTAAACCCAAGCAAAGATGGTCTCGGGCTGCCAATCAGCCAACGTCCCACTTCCAGGGGCTCACATACACTGACCTAGGCTTCTCCCTGTGTGTCCAGGGCAACGTGTGGGAGCAAGTGTTGCGTGTCCCGTTCATCCTGGAGATGATCAGTGCAGTTCCCTTCGTTATCACTGTGAGTGTCCACTCCAGCTTCTTACACAAGCAGCACAAAGCACTTCTCCCAGCCCACTCTGAGACAGGCAGAGCACAAGAGCTGTATTAATGTTGGTGCATGTATTATGAGAACTAGTTGTACTTTATCGGCTTTATTTTGCATACATAATGAAAAGACACATAATTGCACATAATTGCAGATACCCGACCTTTCATAAGTAATATATGTGTATTATTTATAATAATATACACTTATCATCCACTTTATTAGAAATTCTTACTTTGTTTGTCCACTCACTGACCCCTTACTTCCAACAGTACAAGTTGTTCATTTTTCAGGAGACATTTCTGAGATCAGCTAATATAATCCGTTAGGATCAGACCACTGTTACACGGCCTCGCTCTGCTCTCATTCTGGACAAACTTTGTGTAAATGAGCAGAGCAGCGACCAATCAGATGATCAGGACCACAGTCATGCGGTGAGATTTACTACTGGAAAGCACTCAGAGCGGGAGATGTAACGGTTGATAAAACATTATTAAAACAATACGCCACAAGAGGCCGTGCGTTACTGAGATTTTATCACAACGTGAAACGGAGTGCCAAAAACTCCCTTCTCGTGATAAAATTGCAGTAACACAGCCTCAAGTGGCTTATTGCTTTTATAAAACGCCAGCCAACAAAAGATATGATAAAATACACAATTTTCCAGAAAATAATTGAAGTTATTATTAATAATAATTGACATAAACAAGTATTCTGCCAAAAATGATAACACAGCACTGTTTAATGCAAAAACTTTAGCTTTATAAGTACTTTTTGGTCACCCAGTCATCACTATGAGTCTTATTTAGCGCCAATCCAGCGGTGCCCTCTACTCGTTCTGGGGCTGAATCTCAAATGGCTCCCCTAGTGGACTACATAGGAATTTAAATACTGGATCCTGCACCCCAACGGTGCAAAATATAGCTAAGAAATAGTCATTTGGGACTCAAATCCATATCCATACTCAATAAATGATGTACTGTTTGTCTGTGGAGGTTAGAATTCTGAAATTTTAATAGCTAGCACCCTATTTAGGGAGTACAGAGCCGTTTGGGATTCAGCCTGGGTTTGACGCTCCTCCTGACTGGAACACAAAACATTTGAAGCATGTAATCTATTCAAGTGACGTTCTTTTATGCTGCCATTTCACAGTTAATCATACCATATGTACTTTAATTCAAGCCTGTGATGTTAATGATAGAGTTGTTTAGGCCGTTGGCTTTTAGCCTGTTAGCTAGTTCTAGTTAAGAACATTAGTTGTCTTCTATTTGAGATCTGCTTGCCTTATTGGTCTATAACGCTTTGTCCTATTGTAGACGTTTTGTTATGTGGTTATGATGACTGTTTATTTGTAATGCAGCTCAATAAACGGGAATTCTTTTCATCCTTTCTGGCAGGTGATTTTGCCCTCTTTCCGAAACCTCTTCATCCCCGTCTTTCTGAACTGCTGGCTGGCCAAACATGCTCTGGAGAACATGATCGTAAGAAAAACAAATGTTGTTTTTCTCCTGTGAGCATTGCTCATAGCGTTCTCTCCCCATCTACCTGTTTTTCCTGTGTTTTTGTTAAAAAAAAAGCTGCAGTGGGCCTCTCGGAGCACAGAGTGCAAATTAGTAAAATTGACATACAGTCCGAACAGCGTGAGACTAATTGCAATTAAGCGCATTAGCATGAACTCCGGCTGAAATCATAGCTGCTGGTTTGATTTTTTTACTTTTTGAAATGAGCATGATTGCAGAAAACCTACGAAATTGTAATCTGCTGAGCTTCTTCCTTTGAAGCAGGGAAGCTATGGAATAGATTTGAAATAGAATGAGAGCGCTCGCATTGATAATCCTGTTAATGAAATATCAGTGGCTGGTGACGCTTTTAAAAATGTTATTAGTGCATATCTGTGTCTTTTCTAGCGTGTTCCCTTTCTCTGTCTAATTTCACTCTTTCAGTAAGCCTCTCTAAGCCTCCTACCCTGTCTGACTTGAAGTGATTTCTGGAGGCTTCGGGAGGCTTTTCTGACATTTACTCTTCTGCTACTGAATGTTCCCTTACAGTCCAGTAGACTGATTCTCGTCGTGCTCTCAAATGATCCCAGATTCCAAGAAAATGATCATTCTTAAAGCAGTTGTGATTGCCTTTTGGAATAAAACATGGATCCCCTTCAGATCCTTTTTTGCTCTCAAGAGATTACAAATAAGAAATTATCCCAAATTCCAGAAAAAAGATCTTAAATTCCCACAGTGTCAGTAGTTATAGGAAAATATTTATATTACAAATTAAGATTCCTCAGACTTTTAATTGAATTTTGGGATCCAAGCATTCAAATCAGTGCTTTAGAATTGTAGTTAATATAGTTTACCGTTATCCAGTGCCTGCATATGAGATATCAGATTCCTACAAATGATTTCAGATTCCAAAGAAATTATTCCAAATTCTAAGAAAAGGATCCCAAATTCCAAGAAAATGACCACAGATTCCAGGGACGTGATCCCAAATTCTAAGAAAATGAGCCCAGATTCCAAGGAAATGATCCCAATTTCTAAGAAAAAGATCCCAATTTCCAAGAAAATGACCAAAGATTCCAAGGATATGATCCCAAATTCTAAGAAAATGATCCCAAATTCCAGGAAGATGACCACAGGTTCCAAGGAAATGATCCCAAATTCCAAGAAAATGATCCCAAATTCTAGGAAAATGATCACAGGTTCCAAGGAAATGATCCCAACTTTCAAGAGAATGATTTTAGATTTGGGTTTGCCTTTCTGGAATCTGACATGTATCCTTTGGGAAATTTGGGATCCAAACCTTCAAATCAATATCAATAACATTTGTTTTTAGTTATTCACTGTTCGTGTGTGTGTGTGTGTGTGTGTGTGTGTGTGTGTCTTTCAGAATGACCTGCACAGAGCCATCCAGCGCACCCACTCAGCCATGTTCAACCAGGTGCTCATCCTCATCAGCACCCTCCTCTGCCTCATCTTCACCTGGTGAGAGAGAGAGAGAGAGAGAGAGAGAGAGAGAGAGAGAGAGAGAGAGAGAGAGGCATTTTTCAAATTGCAATTTTCTTTTTAATATCTGTGAGCACTATCTTTGTAATTATCACCTTTTAAACAATGTCTTTGGCAATAGAGTATGAAAAGCAGAGAGAGAGAGCAAGAGAGAGATTGAGAAAGAGAGTGTCAGAGAGATATTAGAAGAGTGATGTTGAGAAAGAAGGAGACAGCAAGACAGAAGATAAATAGAGAGATAGATACAAAGAGAGAGATACAAAGAAAGAGATTAAGAAAGACAGAGAGCAAGAGAGTGAGATACTGAGAAAGTAAGAGAGAGAAAGAGATATAGAGAGAGATTAAGAAAGAGAGACAGAGTGAGAGAGAAAGATATTGAGAAAGAGATATATTGAGAAAGGAACAGTGAAAGACAGTGAGAAAGAGTGTGTGAGACATTGAGAGAGACAGAGAGTGAGGGAGAGATATTGAGAACGAGGCAGAGAGAGAGAGAGAGAGAGATGTTTAGAGAATAATTAGAGGGAAATCCTGGATCAGACTGTTTAAGTTGAGTGTGTATCTGTGTGAGGGTTGCTGTACTGTTAGTAGATCAGTGTTTGGAAGGAGCTGAGTGTGTATGTGTGTGTGTGTGTGTGTGTGTGTGTGTGTGTGTTTGTGGGGGGTTGGGGCCTTTTCACCATTGACTGTCAGATGTTAACTCTTAGTGACCCCTCAACGCAAACACACACACACACAAACACACACACACACAAACACACACACACACACAAATCCCCTGACCCCTTTTCATTTTAAAGTTCGATAGATCCATATTAACCCTGTCTCTCTCTCTCTCTCTCTCCCTCTCTCTCTCTCTCTCTCTCTCTCTCTCTCTCTCTCTCAGTATCTGTGGTATTCAGCACCTGGAGAGAGCGGGGAATAATCTGACCCTGTTCGATTCCCTTTATTTCTGCGTGGTCACTTTCTCCACTGTGGGATTTGGAGACGTCACGCCGAAGATTTGGCCTTCGCAGCTCCTGGTGGTCATCATGATCTGCGTAGCGCTCATTGTGCTGCCCATTCAGGTGTGTAGCAGAGCACCTTGACCTTTGACCCCCCTAAAAGCTTTCCCCCTGACATCACATCACATCAGGGAAATGCACAGTTGGATTCTCTAAAACTTGATTTGTTTATTCCACTCAGATGGTTTGTGCGAAATGATTTCCTCGACTCATTTGAGTCATATTAAGTTAATTTGGTTTTTATGTTTCACTTGTTAGCTCAAATTACACAGCTAAATGAAGGAAGGGCAGCTAAAAGGCAACAACTCATCTCTCATAAACCTTTTAGAGTGAAAGTTATACAGTGTGAATATTATCTCCATTTAGGGCTGTGATGGGAACAGACATGGACGTTTTGGTTTGTCATTCTCTAAATGGCACCAGAATCATAATCAGAATCATCAACTACCTAAGTGCTTTTTCACATACAAGGAATTTGTAATCACATAAAAACAGAAAAAATGCAAGATGTAAATGTTATAAATAACAAAAAATATGTAATGCAGATAGTTAAAACTGTAATACTGTACAGATTCAGGTGGAGTGGGTAGTTTGTGTAGCAGCCTACTGTAAAATAGTATAATATTTTCATAACAGTAAATAGCAGGGCAACGTAAACTTTTACATAAGGTAGCACTGATGCAAAAGAAGATTAATTAAAATATTGTAGCACTAGGATAGAACACTCATATAAAGTATTGATCATATTAAGTGGAGCAGTTTGTTGTTGAAAAAGGCAGCAAGTAATTTTTTTTGTTCATTTCATGAAATGTACAGATGTGCACAACAATGAGGATCTCCCCAAAAAGGGGCACTATTAGCACACACCAGTAGGAGCTCAGAAATGCATGTCTAAATAGATATAGATTATTAAGGTGTAAGCATCAATGTTCTTTAATATGTGATTTTAATTTAATCCATGACTGAATCATCTCTTAATTCTAAAGTGACTTTTATCCTATTTGTGTATTAATTTGTCTCTTTTCATTACTCTCATAAAGTAGCTTGACTTTATTGACAGCTAGCCTACAGCTTGAGGCTACATACTGTCTCAGTTTCTGTTTTTTGCAGTAATATCGATAAATATAGTTGTACGGCAGGGCAACTGTTAAATTTGTTAAAGCAGTGGGTTAAACAAAGCTTTACCTAATTCATGCTGTTTAAGATTTCATGTTGAGTGACAGGGCATGCTGTAGGCTAGGAGTAAGCTAACAACAGATTTACCAAGCAATTATAATGCAATGGTTTAGGCCTGTTCATTTTAGGGCAGCGACTATTCTATAATCGATTTGTTGGTCCATTATGACTTCGATTAACTGATATTTGGGAGGAAAAATCCTGCAGATATTAGTCTGGCATTAATGTTTCATTCAACAAATTAAAAAAAGGATTATTCTTTGTTTGTAAACATGAAACGCCTACTTTGGCTTCTTATTCATATTTTCTAAAAAGGTCCCAGCAACATTACAACTATGTAAACTCCAATAAAGGAACACAAACAAATTTTGTTTCTGTGTTTCTCCTTTAATGATAAAGTAAAAACGAATGAAATAGCTTCTGTGTGGTCGATAACATCATGTAATGAAAAGATATTACAGATCCTGTGCTAACAGGACCGACATCAGCTGTGTCAGATACTGAGACCTAAAATAGCTCATCATATAAAACAGCAATAACAAGGAATGCGATGTTGGCGTTTTCAAATATCAATCAACATTCAAATACTTGTATTTTAGATGTTGATGCTTCGCTTGTTTCCAGCTTATGGAGGCGAAGTTGAACTCTAAACGCTTCGCTTGTCTTCCGAAATAAAATAAGTCGAGAATAAGCACAGTGACAAACATCTGACGACTTTGCTGTTCAATCATTTTACAGTAGGAAACGAATCCATTTATGTGAATAGGAATCGACTGTGTAGCAGTCTGCAATCACCTTTACACGTTTCTTCCACATTGTGTCTCAAGTCTTACCAAGTCTTAAGGCTGAAGTCTGAGTTAAAGTCCAAGTCATTGGTGTTCAAGTCAAAGTCGAGTCGAAAGTCTTGGTTTTCTCGAGTCGAATCGCAAGTCTTGGTTTTCTTGAGTCGAGTCTCAAGTCATCAAATTTGTGACTCGAGTCAGACTCAAGTCATTATGACTTGAGTCCACACCTCTGGTTTAACGATTGCTTTTTGCTTAATGTAGCAGGCTTAAACAATGCACCACGTTTTTTTTTCCATGGTGATAATTTAGCTCCTGGTAAACAGTACCTCAGTACCTCAGAACATTGCCAAACATTATGCTAATTATTTGATTATTAGTTGATTAAATTACATGAATAATCATATCAAACTATTTGTTTTTAATTGCAGTCTTAATCTGTCCTAACTATTTGAACATTTTTCATATATGCAAAATAAACACCATCTGCATTAGTAACACACTATAAACAGACTTATTTTGACTTATTTTGTGTGCTACAGTTTTTTTTATGTTGAATAGGATTTTTATCACTGTTCTATAAAGCTTGTCCAGCCTAGCAAAAGTAGCTGAGCAAGGACATATTTCGAATGCACGTATGGGTCATTTGTGTGTGCATGTTATGAAATGGCATGTTGTGAAATTGCTTTCTCTCGGTTGTACTTGAACTGTCATCTCTTTTATGCTTATAGCATCTGCTTATGATGAGAAAGTGTTGAGGCGAGTTGCTGTTGCATCTTCAGGCTCCTGAGAATCCGCACAGCTGCCAGCTTTCACACTTACACACACACAAGCATATAATACAAAGCCTTACACCCCTCCCCCCACGGAAACACACACACATTCACGCTCGCACATGAATCATCCACTCTCACACATTCATAAACAGTATAGACTCCCAGAAGGCCTGTGATTCTAAAAGTAGAGGGACAACATAAACATACAGACAGAAAGCAAACAGTACGGAGACCACCCCAGTCAAAACAGACATTAAGTACATTATTTTTCCAGCGATATTTCTGAGGAGATTGAATATAAGATAATCCACTTGTATAAGGAAGAGGAAGGTCAAAAGTGGTTTTTCTGAAAATGTAGTTTCAAAAATGATTCAGAGAAAATGGGACTCCTAACAACCACGCAGACCTGGTAGACCACCAAAACTATCCCCATCAGATAAACAGCACTTAATGCTTTCATCTTTGAGAGAGAGGAGAAAATTGAGCTCCACTCTTACTTCAGATCTGAAAACATCTACAAGTGTTTCTGTCCATCCTTCCACTGTGAGAAGACAACTCAACGCTCAACGCTGGGTCTGAAAGGATGTGTAGCTGACAAGAAGCTCTTACTGAGAAAAGGAAACAGACAAAAAAAGAAGAAAAATTGCAAATCAAACAAAGAAGCTGCTGGTGTTCTCAGAACAATAGACTGACCACCCCAGAGTCCAGACCTCAACATCACTGAATGTTTGGGATTACCTGGATTGTGAGAAGCAGAAAATGCAACCAACTTCCAAGACTGAACTTTGGAGGTGTGGAAAAACATCCCTGCAGATTTCTTTGAGAAACTGAAAGCGAGTCTCCTGGAAAGAGCAGAAGCTGAAACAAAGGTACAGCGTGGACACACTTGAGCTCACAGTACAAAGAGTCTCTCATATTGTACAAAGTGGGATAGAGGAGTAGATATTTAATTGCTATTGCATCTGCATGTCACAACAGATGCAAAAATGATCAAACAGCAATAACCGTGATGGTGGTGCACACGGTCACTGCACATGTCTAGGGTGCAGATTTCTCTCACCAGTTCACACATATATCAGATTTCTGACCGTTAAAAAACTCTGCTTTCACCATGGCAGTGTCTACGTGGATTCATGGCACTATCAGTTATGCAAAAGTCATGGGAGGATGCTTTTTTCCAATGCCAGCGTGTAAACACAGCATTAGCTTGCTCCACTGTTTCTCCTGATGGTGGGAAATTAGCTGAGCTGTGCTGGTTCCTATAGGCTACTTACCTAGCTAGTGATTAGAAGTACTTGACCATGGTAAAGAGAACAAAGATCAGTAGTGTGAAAGGTCTCCAGCCATTCACCTTAGACATCTACTCCTAGAACTGTAAAAAGTAGGACTACCCATTGTGGTTGAAGTTGGCTGCGTATCCACATTATCCACCTTAAATGGTGCATCAGTCGACCCCTTAACAAGCAGTTTTATTACACACTACTATAACCTAACAATAGCTCCATTAGTTTGCATTGTCCCTTTAGTTGCTGGATAGTAAGGCTTTGTGTAAAATAAACCTGGATTGTTAAGGGGTTAACTGCTGTACCATTTAAGGTGGATTGGAAAATGAGCTTTGTTAGCTTTGTTCCATGATATCGCTGTTGTCGGAAGAAAACCTCGCATCTCCAAAATGATAACTTTACAGGAGAAAGAAAAAACCTACTTTACTTTTAATGTAAGTCAATGGAAGCAGATGTTTTACCAAGTCATTTTGGGTCATTTTTTCTAGTCCATTCATCATGAAATCGACATACAATATAAAGGGTAAGAGACATTTTCAAATTATGTCAAAAACTGAAAAACGTCAAAAATGGAGATACAAGGTTTTCTTCCGACAACAGCGATATACTGTCACAGACAGCATTTGTGTGTTGTTACAGTGATTAATGTCAGCTGGTTGAATGTGAGGTAAGCAGTTGTGTTTAATTGACTTTAATATTCAAAGATGTTTTTCCCCTCTGGTTACAGAAATGGGGTGGGCAGTTTTCTAAACATGTAGCTATAATTAACTAGGCTATTTGGTGGATGTCATTCTTGGTATAGCCATGTATCTGGGACACGATGCCTGCAAGCTGGCCCCCGCAACCTGTAACCAGTTTCCTGCCTTTAAAATGAAATTCTGACTATGCCACTAACACTGAATTTCTGAATTTGTCTGTCTTTTCATCAATTATTATGTACAAATTCCTGAAGATGATGTCACATACATGTGCCGAGTGTAGCATCACTCACTGCATATAGAGATATTTGAACCCAGTTTTGACAGCCCTCTGCCAGTTGTACATGACTGCAGCCCTAACAATTCAGAAACGTCCAGCAGAGCGGGCACTGGCCCATTTAATAAGGGCTGAAGTCACTGTCCCACTTCAACATTGCCCATTGAACCCCTGGCAACATCAGTCCAGAACTACCATTATCAGCATGACTTTTGTTTGCTACATAAAATCTTCTTCAATATTTTTTGCATTTCTACTTTATTGATAACCAACTTTTCCACCTTGTGGGAAAACAATATTTCTTTTGAATGTCTGGCTTTTCCATCCAGGTCTTTTATGCGCTATTTCAAAATTCACATAGAAGAGTGGGTGAAACCCCCTCCAGTGACACACTCGTATGCACCTGCTTATCTCTCTCATGGGTTCACACACACACACGCACACACTCATACACAGGCTGGCTCTCCTGAGGGAGTGTAAGAGTGGAGGAATGAGCTTTGATGTGCACAGCGAGGGTTTCCCTGTGCTGCCTCACAGGAAGTGGAAATGGCAGGGCAGGTCCAGTGTGGCTCTTCCCCACCTGCTTTTATCCACAAACACCAGCTGACATTTACAGCAGCGCACACACACACACACACACACAGCAGTGAAAAATAGACTGGGGTATGTGTGTGTGTGTGTGTGTGTGTGTGTGTGTGTGTGTGTGTGAGGGCAACTGCTGTAGGAACCCTGCTATGAAGGGTATAGCCATAAATAAAGGAACCTAAGTAGCTCTTAGTATGTATACATAGTAGGAAAAAACTTCAATTGGGATAGAACCCTTACATTATGTGGGGGTTCTTTAAACATACACAATAATAGATGTAAAAAAGGTAGGGAATTTATTTTCTATAGGGAAAAAAATGGTTCCTCTAAATGACTCTGAAGAAGGAAATTAATTTGTTCTGTTGGCAATGAAAATGCTGCAAAATCATGGCTTAAAGCTGCACTATGTAATAGTTTTTGTTTAAATTGAAAGTAGCATTGCTGAGTATAGAGAAAAAAGAACACATTAAAATATGGTGTCTCTGCGCTGATGTGAGTCACCCTGTAAAGCCTGAAATAATCATTTAAAAGTTGGAGGGACCAGGATGGACTTGGCGGGAGTTTTTCGGACCAAGTCGGACATGTATGTGCTGGGCAAATATTAAGTACAGAGTATAATGTATAAAGTCGTTAAGTACAAGTTATTTTTCAGGTGATATTACTGAGTATATTAGATATAAGTCTGTTTGCATGAGGAAAAGAAAGTCAAGGAGAATAAGTGAAAAAACAGGAGTTTCCAAAACTGGAGTTCAAAAATTTTGAATAGATATAGAGAAAATGGGATCTTTCATCTTTGAGAGAGAGGAGAAAATCAAACTCCACTTTTGCTTCAGATCTGAAAAAACCCACAGGTGTGTCTGTCCATCCTTCCACTGTGAGAACACAACTCAGCACTATGGGTCTGAAAGGATGTGTAATTGCAATAAGTAGCCTTACAGAGTATGGAGAAAAATGAAACTGATTAAAATGTGGTGTGTGTGCGCCACTACAAGTCGCTCTGTAAAGCCTGAAATAATCATCTGAAAGTCAGAGGGACCAGGATGGAGGGAGTTTTTTGGACCACAACGTGTTAATGTCACACGCACAGGCTTAATAAGAAAGTGTGATGTTCAGGTCTCAAATGCAGAATAAACATCATACTGATGAGGATATGATGACAATAGTAGATGATTCACTTACATCCGCAGAAGACATGATGTTCACCCAGTTCTCTTTGAATCCTTTTTCGTCCGCTTGTGGGGATCCGAAGCACAACCGACATAACAAAATGTTCTTCTGCACGTTGCAGAAAAAAAACATGTTATTAGAGCAGTGGTGTTCTGCACTCTGTCTGCAGAACCATGATAACTTGAACCATTTGAACATTTGAGTGGTTCTTTGTGGTTCTTCTGCTTCTCTAAGGTTTCCTAGAGGAACATGTTAGAAAAAGAGATTTGTGAGAGTGAAGAACCTTCTCATAAAGCAGCTGTAATGTTAAGGTTCTACTTTAACTATTCTTACTAGAACCTTTATATTATGTGGATTTTTTTAAATTGTTCTTTAGACTCTCACATTCCATTAATAACAATGGTTCTATGAAGGAAAATGTTCTTTAAGTAACCAAAACTTGTTCTTCTAAAGCCTCTCAAAGAACCCTTTTAGGTTCCGTTTATTTTCAAGAGAAAAAAAGAAGAAAAAAAAACCCAAAAAACATTGATTTGTTGTGTCAGCAATGAAAAGAAAATGTTGCAAAATGTAAAATAGCTGCATTAATAATTTTAAACACAATTTTCAAGAGTCACCCTTCACATCTGGGCCTAGTGAAAAGTGTCCTTCACAAGTTCCTTAATAAGAGCAGCTGTTATATATAGAACCATGACAAATCAAAGAACAATTGGAATGCTCAACTGGTTCTTTAAATTGATATGATGAACTGTTGCATAGTGTTTTTTACGGTTCTGTGTAGCACCAAAAAGGGTTCCACTATTGTTACAGCAACAAAGTTCTTGTTTTAGCAAAGACTGTACTGAGTACTGTATTAATGCTCTAAAGCCACATCAGTGCATCCTACTTCATAGACGTTGCCCACCTTAATCTGCTGCAATTAACATCACTAAACTTACAGCCGTGCTTGGGAACAGGCATCTAGAACCACAATTGATGTGCTGGGACATCAGTGTAGATGGAGATAGCAGTACTTATTACTGTAATCTCTCCACAGAGTATTGCTGATATTGATGCATATCACAGTGCGGTGGTAACTTTCATCCTCCACTTTTGTCTGTATAATAAACCCCCTTTAGCTGTAGGAGGCAGTATGTAAACCCTGAGGTCACTCCAACACAACTGGGCTCAGTACATTTCTGTGAAAGTCTGTAGAAAACTCTAGCTGGAGTAAACAGGATTATGAAGCGTTATTTAATATTGACAGTTTGACATCCAGTGCTAGGAAGGTGAAGGCTAGCACATGCTAACACAGGGGTGTCAAACTCAACCACTAAAGGGGCCATATTAAAAAATCCATGGGCCAGAGAAAATATTTTTATTTCATTTTTAATTAACCTCTTATTGACCAGGATATATTTTGGTTTGTCCATTTGAATTTACATGATCAAATCGTAAGGCAAATTATTCAGTAACTGCATGAAATAAATGTAATTTTTTTATTTTATTTATTTATTTATTTATTTATTTGTTTATTTATTAAAAAGCTCCCCTCGAATTAACAGAACATGGGTTTTATGATCATACACATATCGCTATATGCTTACAATTTACTGCTGAAAGCCAAAAATCTTAGACGCTCTTTGTATTATTTTATAAAAATAATAGTTTAGTATATTAAATATTAAATAGAGTATATCACTGAAGAGACGCCATCTGTTTATAGTTAATAGCCAAGATTTGTGGAAAAATGGGTCGACTTTCAGTAGCCAAAAAAAACAGTTTTTTTTTTTTTTAAAGTGTTTAAAATTACATCACCCATCTATTTGACTGGAAAGAAGACAGTTACAGCTCTCATATGACACCCACCTTTGGAATGTAGCTTATGTAATATGAAAGTTAAGAAGAATATGACAAAGTGCATTTTAGAACCACCAGTGGTCTCAAGGAGTTGAAAAGGTTAATGTTGTGCTGTAACCCGACCTGGCCATTGTTATTCAAAATACGCAAAAACGTCAGCAGTAAAATACAGACACTTGTAGTAGACCTCGAAATATTACATGAATACTTTAAAAATTCCAAATTTAAATGTCCCCAGAAGCTCAGTCCTTTAAACCTACCTGACTGAACTAGACACCTGGCATCCTTTATTTGCTTCAAGTTCATTAATACTTATAATACAGCTGCTGAACTGACGTTGGGTGCTCATACTGGTTGAACTGAAGCTGAAATGCAGCTAGCGTGTTTGGTGATATGACGTGTGGAATTGCGTAGAATTGTGTAGATTGTTGTTGGGGTAGAAGAGTCAGAGCGCACATTACGTTGAGTGCATGCTGGGGACTGTGGCGCAGCGCATTGTGAAATGGGCTAATATTAATAGAAAATTGAACTAATTTTGCGGGCCGGATAGGATTGTGTCGCAGGCCTGATCTGCCCCGCGGGCCTTGTCTGTGACACATGGGCGCTAACATATGAATCATATGAGTCAAAAAGAGCTATTGCATCTTTCATAGCTGCTGCAAAGGGGTCAATGGACAGCGCAACAATTTCTGTTTATTTGCTAATTAACATATTGAAAAAATAAAACACAAAATATAAAATGTGCCATAAATGTAATAAAACCAATATGTTAAATACAGCAAATAAACAGTAATGTGCAGGAGTCTGTCTTTCATCACAGAAAACATTGTTTTCTCTCTCTGTGGTAATGGAACAGGGTCATTTTCTAATGATTTAATGAAATTTCAAATGGCCAGAATGCATTAGGCTAGTTAGTGGTTATTATGCTCACTATAGCAATGTTTTGGGACCTGATGCTCGCTAGTTGCATCATAATGTCTCGTGTGCTTTTTATCCTCATGAGACACCACTGTAAAAACACAGGGAACACCTATTTAAACTAAGGACTACGTGACTGTGCTGCCTAAGGGCCTCTGATGATTATGTCCCTTGTCACTGTGCAGAACACGAGAGTCTCTCCTCACTCTCTGAGCGTCTGTGAGTGTGTGTGTGTGTGGGGAAAAAAACACAGATCACCTGCTGAGCTCTTAGGATTGTGTTGTTTTCAAGGGGTCTCTTGGAGGCTTGGTTAACCAGCCACCTCTGCCTGCTCTCCTCAGTGCACATGCTAGGTTCATTCAGCATAAGGTTGGCCTGTATTCCCGTTTTAAAAATCAATCAGCTTTAGAGCACAATAGGGCTTTTTTAAATATCCTGATATATGGATATAATCAGTTCTACAGTGGTATGCAAATGTTTATCTGCTGATGTTAATGCAGAGTTACATTATATTTGATTAATTTAAAAAATATGCAGTAATAAAATTGCACTTGTGGCATGTGCAAAAACACCCTCTTTGGCAGATATCAACTTCCAGACTCAATGAACCATGAACATTCAAACAACGCTTTGTATGATTAATGGGTTCTTTGTATCATGAAAGGGTTCTTCAGATTGATGGAGGGTTTTTGTGTATGTTTTTGGAATTTTCTTTACTAAAGAACCCTTGAAGAACCCTCATTTTTAATTGTGTAGGTTTAATCAACTTCCATAAAGGTTAAATACTACCACTGTTATGTTAACACCAGGATTGAGAAATACTTCAAAGGTTTTTTTGTGTTACTTTTGGTGCAAACAGGGTTGAGCAGTATAACAGTAAGAAGGTTTACCACTGTATTTAAAAAGGAAGCTTAATTTCAAAATTATGACATTAAATTTCTATTCCACATCTGAACGGCTAAATAAACACTTTCCACTCACTGATTGACGGTGTGGGAGGTCACCAGTAGGGGGTGCTGATAGAAAGAGGGGAAAATCAGAGCCAGGGAAAACCTCAGGAAAACGAAGCATGGTAGTGGCTCAGCCACGGTTTGGAGCGAATGATACACACACCACAGCTTTCACACTAACACCAGTCACTCTACTTTGCGCTCAGACATGTCCTCTAAATGGTTATCATTTTAGCGGCAGTTAGATGGATTGAAGCCTGTGCTGTAGTGTGGCACATTTGGCCTGCCGACTAAGCTCTTGGTAGCTTAGCCAAAACACTACAGTCCCAAACACGACAGAACAGGTTAAATTTTGATGTTCTGTCACTCCAACAACGGCCACTCGACTTTTACTTTCACTGACATTAGTTTTTAATCAACTACACTTGTGTCAGCAGAGCACAGTTACTCAGAATCAAACCTATACTGAGGTGTGTGGCACTGACTGGGTCTGTAACCTGCTCACTAAGATAACTAAGGTGGACAGTCAAACTACAGATTCAAATCCAACAGAACAGTTTTAATTTCACCATTCTGTCCTTATGGTGCTGGAAATGACTCAAATATAACTGTTATGCTAGTTATATTCAACTCCCTTGGAGGTTAAATGCTAGCACTGTTATCAAATGGTGTGATTAATACCTTATAGATGGTGGTCTTCCTCACTTAGGGTACTGGAAAATCCCCTTTTTATTGGTTTTCTTATTTTACTTGAAACATGTAAGCACCTCGTATTATGTTCTTTTATTTTTATTTATATTAATCACCTTGAATGGCCTTTATGTGTGAAACATGCTATATAAATGAACTTGCCCTGCCCTACCTTGCCTAGAGTCAGTTTGAAAACATGCAGTGGCCAGCTTTAGATATATCTAAGGTAAAAATCATGTCACGTCGCTAAACGTGCACACAATGTTATCAGATTTGGAAAATAAAATAATTTTACTCTTCTTGTTTAAGCTCCATACATCATGCCTGAATGAGACACACAATGAAATACGATGAAATATTTATTATGTAACTACTTTGGCGGCCTCTTGTGGACCCAGTCGGTATTGCATATCTGCAGTTTTCTCTGCCACATAGTGCCACTCCTGCTGCTCCCACTCTCCCACCTGCACATTATGGAAAGCAGACACATTACATCCGCAATCCACAGAAGCCTCAGAGCACACGTTAAAGCCGACACGAGTCAACAGTGCTCATGCACACGCCTCCACAGTATTTCCCTAAACGTTCTGTTCCAAGTGTCCTCCTCTTAGACCACTCAGCACCAGACAGCACCCACCGGCCCTATTAAGAGCATGTCAAATCTTCTAACAGAATCCCTTAATGCACTCCATGCCTCTCCCACTCACGCCCACACCGCTGAGGCGATGCCCAGCCGTGCTATTGAAGATCTTTTTTATTATAGATTTTTTTGTATACTGTTATATGAATCTATAAAATCCCTACCCCATACTGAATACACAGTGTCTCCCAAGTCATCAGCAGGAAATGGAGGGGGCTCACCATTATCGCCTTGCTCGTTTTATGGCCTATGGATTTTCCGGATGGACCTGTTTACAGACTAAATGCAGTGCAACAAATCACAGATTGTCGCTGTCATATCGGAACGCTTTTTTTCCCCCTGTTTATTTTTGAAAATGCCAGCTGCCTGTTGCGTTGTATTTAAAATCCTGTTATAATCTAAGATCTTGTTACATGAACGTACATTAAAAAGAACAAGATTTTTCTTCTTTCTTTAGGACAGTTATGATAAACTGCACTCAGTAATCTATTAAACACATAGAATATTTTATTTGTTCTAAAATCACAATATATTGACAATCAAAGTGCATTTTCCATTTTCTCCCAAGAGGACACTTTGTCTGTTATTCATAACTGTCAGCACAGGCTGTATGTTCTGTCTTTGATTTCAAAGGGAGGAATATAAAATACGGCAGCAGCTGCCCAGCTATTGATTTATGAAGATAAAGTGGTGTTGTTTTCAGACAGCCACGTCCACTGGAAGTTATTAGAAAGTTGACAGTGATGAGTGAGGAAGCTATCAACAATAATGGCCAAGCTGAAATATGTTAGCAGTCAGAGGAGTCAATCAGTGGGAAATATCTGGGGGATTATTTACTGTTATTGCTGGTGTTTCTGTATTAGAACTTGTTTCACCTTTAGAGGTCACAGCTATAACCTGCATATGAATTATTTCTCACTTGTAGCTCACTAAAAGAAGCAGATATACTTTTAATGAGATTTTTGAGGAGAAGGTCCACTTGCATAAGGAAGATCAAAGGTGAAATAAATGAAAATAAAATCCAAAACTGGAGTTCAAACAATAATCAAAAAATTGACCTGGAAGACCACTCAAACTGTCCCCATCAGATAAACCCTGCTTAAAGCTTTCATCTTTGAGAGAGAGGAGAAAATCAAGCTCCTCTGTGAAAAAATCCACAGCTGTTTCTGTCCATCCTTCCACTGTGAGAAGACAACTCAACACTATGGGTCTGAAAGGATGTGTAGCTCTCAAGAAGCTCTTACTGAGAAAAGGACATAGATAAGAAAGAATAGACTTTGCATTATAACACTGAAACTGGAAATCTGAGATGTGACAAAGTTTTATAGACTGATGAATGTAAATTTGTCAACAGGATTTCTTAGATTATGAGATTCAGAAAGTGTGACCAATTTCTAAGACTGATTTTTGGATATATATGTTGGAAAAATATCCTGAGTCTCCTGAAAAGTATGCAAGAGTTAGCAAAGACAAAGATCAGACACACTAAATACCAAAACAAATAGTTATATTAATTGTTATGGTTTTTGAGTAATTTTCGGATATTTATTTTTCTGAAAATGAAATAACTTGTACTTTATAACTGTTTAAAATAAACAAATGAAAGGGTGGTCTCTGACTTTTGCACAGTGCTGTATCTGTCATTTTTTGACATCAGAACAAGCTGAAAAGAGTCAGAAGCCCAAACTTCAATCTGTTGAATGTAAAAGCAATTCATTATGTAACTGTGTAATTATAATGTAACTATTCATTTATATTACATTAGTATAGCAAAATGACAATGACTCCAAACATGTAAATAAGCTTATAAGCAATAAGCAATCAGGCTCTGTATTCATAAGAGCCTTTGTTTTTCTCCAACAGTGCTTAGATGTCAGCTCTCAGCACCCTGTTTTAAATATACGCACACACCCCAAAGTACCCAAGCCTGTTATTACTGTCATTTTCTCAGACGTTGGTGTGTCATTTCCTGTCTTTTGGCTTTCTTGGTGAGACTCTATTCTGAAGGATTTGCGTGAGGTTGGTTTGATGTCCGGTTTAATTCTCTCCTCAGTTTGAGCAGCTGGCCTTCCTGTGGATGGAGAGACAGAAGTCAGGAGGAAACTACAGCCGCTATAGAGCACAAACCGAAAAGCACGTGGTACTGTGTGTGAGCTGCCTGAAGATAGACCTCCTCATGGACTTCCTCAATGAGTTCTTCGCCCATCCTAGACTGCAGGTGTGTGGGCAGGGTGTGTGTGTGTCCAGATAAGCTTGTGTGCGTGTATGTAGACATATTCATAAATGTGCATGTTGATAACATGTATAAACACTGTGTGACCAAAAGTACGTGGACATTCCTCCTATTTATTGAGTTCAGGTATATCAGCCACACACATTGATAACAGATGTATAAAATCAAGCACATAGCCCTGCAGTTTCCATAGACCAGGGGTGCCCAATCCAGAGTCTGGAGATCTACCACCCTGCACAGTTTAGCTCCTGCCCTAATCAAAGACACCTGATCCAGGTAATGAAGGCCTTCAGGGGCATCTGAGTATTAGAGCCAGGTGTGTTGGATTTGAACTCTGGAGTGTGGTAGATCTCCAGGACCGGGATTGGGCACCCTTGCCATATACAAATATCAGTAGAATTTGTTGTACTGAAGAGCTTGGTGACTTTAAATGTGGTGCTGTTAAGCCACCTTTGCTACAAGTCAGTTTGTGGAATTTCTACTCTGCTAGATCTACCCTAGTCAACTGTAAGTGCTATTATTGTGAAATGGGAGTGTCTGGAAGCAACAGCAACTCAGCCACAAAGCGGCAGACCACACAAACTCACAGAGCGGGGTCACTGAGTGCTGAAGCATGTAGTGCATAAGAATCATCTATCTTCTGTTGCGTCACTTACTACTGACTTCCAATCTGCCTCTGGAAGCACAATCAGAATAGGAAACATGCGTCTGGAGCTTCATGAAATGAGAGTTTTCATGGCTGAGCAGCTGAACACAAGCCTAGGCCTAAGATCGCAATGACAGGCATTGGCTGGAGTGGTTTAACGCAGCTGCCACTTGACTAAAGCAGTCTGCTGGACGAATCTAGTTTGGATAAATGCCAGGAGAATGTTACCTGCTGGAATGCATAGTGCCAACGGCAGAGGAGGGGGGATAATGGCCTGGGGCTGTTTTTCAGGGTTTGGGCTCCTTAGTTCCAGTGAAGGGAAATATTAGTGCTACAGCAGACAAAGACATTTTAGACAGCTTTACACTTCCAACTTTTTGGTAACAGTTTATGGAAGGCCCTTTACTGTTCCAGCATGACTGTGCCTTACTGCATAAAACATAAATAAAGACATGGTTTGACATGTTTGGTGTGGAGGAACTCCACTGGCCTGCACAGAGCCCTGACCTCAACACCCCTGAACACCTTTGGGATGAATTGGAACTTCAAATGCTAGTCAGGCTTCTCATCCAACATCAGTGCCTGAACACACAAATCCTCTTTTGACTGAATGGGCACAAATTCCCAAAGACAAACTCCCAAATCTTGTGGTAAGCTTCCCAGAAGAGTGGAGGAGGCTGTTATAGCCACAAAGGGGGGGCCAACTCCATATTCATGCCCATGATTTTAGAATGGGATATCCAACGAGCTCATATAAGTGTGATGGTCAGGTGTCCACAGACCTTTGGCCATATAGTGTATGTTTGCATGTGAGTGTATGTACAGAATATACTGTTCAAAAGTTTGGAATCACTGTTTTCAATAATATGAAACCAGTTTCACCACATGTTTAAAATAATATGCCAGTCCTGTTGAGCTCCAAAGATTTCAAATAGTGAAACATTTAATAACAAGGAAGTTGTTCACATTGCATTTAAAAACCCAAATCTGATCTTTTTCTTCATTTGTGACACAAATTTGTGTGGCAGTGTGAACAGTAAAACACATAGAACCTGACAGTTGTAGCTCAATTTGGGCCTTTTTCATACGTAGTACTGAAATCCATGAAATACATATCTGAATTTAAATAAATACCTGATTTAAAAGTCACAATGCAACTTTTAAATCAATTCAACTTAGTCCTCAACTTATTTCACACACCAGAAACAAACACCTTAAAGCAAGTTGCACTGTAGAAAACTCACAGACTCAGGTTACTTCACAGTGGTGGTGATAGGAACCAGAGGTTGCAATGTCTGTAACCCAGATATAAACATTTCATTGACCAAAATTACCAGTGAATCTACACTGTTAATTGAGTTTTATATGCAATGTTGATGGTGTTAAAATAGTGGAAAACCTGAAGTAAAGTAAGTTTTATTTTGGGTACTGTTTTTTTTAAATAAGAACATATGATAATACGCATCAGACAGGGTATTTGAAATGTTTCATGTGTAAACTTTCTGTGAGGGAGCTTTTAGAGGCACTAAATGCTTCACATGTCTGGTTCCTATCACAACCACTGTGAACAATTCTGACAGATTTCTTTAAAATTGAGTATTTCACATCAAACCACTCTGACAAATAATAATGTACTTATGAACCATTTTGCAAAGCTGGGTGGAATTCCCCTCAATAGATAATAGGGTTAATAGGTTTGATAGGTTTGAACTTTTTAACCTACATAGTATGTTGTTATTCTGTATAAAATGGCAAAAATTGTTAATATGACAAGCCATTCCAAAGCTTATGAACGGTACAGGCGTGGTTGGTATAGTGTAGTGGGTAACATCTCTGCCTTCCACGCTGTAGGCTAGGGTTCAATCCCTGCCTGGGCAAACACCCTACGCTTTACCAACAAGAGTCCTTGGGCGAGACTCCTAACACTACCTTTGCCTACCTGTGTAAAAATGATGAAATTGTAAGTCGCTCTGGATAAGAGCGTCTGCCAAATGCCGTAAAATGTACAGTACAGTCGAATGCAAACATTCAAATACCCCTAGTCAGTTTACGTTTTGTTGATTTTCTAAGTGAAAATAAGTAAACACGTCCTCTACAGTGAACACACTTACATATGTCAGTTTTCTGCAAATTGTAGAGCACACTTTCTATTTATTTGCTAAGTTTAACAAATTTTATTAAGCATATAATAAAACATAAAATATAAAAAATAGTGCCATAACTTTCGCAAAAGGGCACATTGTATGCCCCCCCTCAAATATGTTTAATTCCACCAATACACAGTAATAGTGCATTAAAATGTGCAGAAGTGTGCTCTCTTTAGAGGACACAGTATATAATTTAACCGGGGCTCCCAAACTTTTGCATGCAAATGTATATGTTGTAGGCACCAAATATGTGTGTATGTGAGAGTAGATTTGTGCTAGTTAGGGATCAGGGCTGATCCTCAGCAGGAGCTTCAGGCAGCTGCGGTTCAGGCAGTGGGATTACAGCAGTTTTACTGTAAATCGTCAGATCTATTTCTGAGTGAAGGCGCCGAAGCCACAAGCACTGTTCATCCCCTCCATCCGGCTGTACGTACACAGGGTCACGTAAACGTTAGTGACATGTCTGTGTTTTTATTCTGATTGCCGCTACACCTCCTGGGGATGTCGTATGACATGTAACACGACACGCACTCTGAAGTGTAAATGGGAAAGCGGTTTGTGCAGATGGTGTGGGAGCTGCTGCGGATGCAGAAGGGGATGGAACGAATTGTTGTCATAGCAATATAGCCTCGAAGTTCCGCTCTTCTCTGACGCAGGTCGACTCTCATACACATGGAAATCCTGACGTTGTACCAGAAATGTGGCACTGTGTTATATTTGCATTTTTGGGTGAATTAGACTGTGAGAAGCAAAAATATTGGGACAATGAGGTGAAATGAGTTACAGAAAACAGAGTTTTTCTATTTTACATAAACCATGCTGGGAAAAAAAAATGTAATTTGTTATGTTTACTCCTCCAATTTCAGTTGAGGCTGATAAACTGAAAGGAAAATGAAGCTGTTTAAAGTCAGGATTTGGTCCCAAACCCTTTTCATGCAAAGACTTCCTCCATTCTTTGACCCACTGAGTCACCAGCTTCTTTCAGTCGGTGCTTGTTTTGGTGGTGTTCTGGTCTCAGTGTTCACGCTCAATTGAGTTCAGATCAGGAGACTGACCTGGCTGTTATATAACTGTCCACCTTTTCTTTCTGATGAGCTCTTTGCTTAAGTGTGCTGTATGTTTCAGGTCATTGTCTTGCTGCATTTTTAACTTCTGCCTATTAACTTTGGAGGCATATGCTTGGACGTGAGAAGACGAAATGTTTATGTTCATTTCAGAATTCATTCTGCTGCCACCATCCCCAGTTACGTCATCAGTGACCAGTGAAGCAGTTCCAGAAGCAGCCTTGTACACTATATGGATGGAAGTATTGGGACACAACCCTTAATCATTGAATTCAGGTGTTTCCTTCAGTATCTTCACCCCAGGTGTATATAATTAAGCACTTAGCCATGTAGTCTGCCTTTACAAATATTTTTGAAAGAATGGGTCGTTCTGAAGAGCTCAGTGAGTTTGAGCGTTGTGCTGTAATAAGATGCCACTGTTGGAACAAGAAAGTTCTCGAAATTTCTTCCCTCCTAGATATTCCACGATCAATTGTGAGTGGTATTATTTAACAGTGGAAGTGTTTAGAAACTATAGCGACTCAGCCTTGAAGTGAGAGACCACATAAAGTTACAGAGCTGGTCGCTGAGTGTTGAGGTGCATAGTGCATAAAAGTCGCCAACGCTTTGATGATCAATAACTGCACAGTTCCAAACCTCCTCTGGCATCAACATCAGCACAAAAACTGTGTGCCAGGAGCTTCATTGCATGGGTTTCCATGGCTGAACAGCTGCATGCAAGCCTTACATCACCAAGCACAATGCCAAGAATTGAATGGAGTGGTGTAAAGCGCCGCCACTGGACTCTGGAGCAGTGAAAACATATTCTGTGGAGTGACGAATCACACTTCCTTACATGGCAGTCTGATGGACGAGTCTGGGTTTGGTGAATGCCAGGAGAACGTTACCTGCCTGACTGCATTGTGTCAGCGGTAAATTTTGGTGGAGGAGGGATGATGCTATGGGGTTGTTTTTCAGGGGTTGGCCTAGACCCCTTAGCTCCAGTGAAGGGAAATCTTAATACTTCAGGAGACCAAGACATTTTGGACAATTATATGCTTCCAACTTTGTGTGAACAGTTTGGGGAAGAACCTTTTCGGTTCCAGCATGACTGAGCCCCAGTGCACAAAGCAAGGTCCATAAAGGCATGGCTGGGTGAGTTTGGTGTGGAAGAACTTGACTGGCCCTCACAGAGCCCTGACCTCAACCCCATCAAACACCTTTGGGATGAACTAGAGTGAAGATTGTGAGCCAGGCCTACTTCCTCCATGCTTCAGAGATGAAGTAGTGTGCTTTGGATCATACATCTTTTCCCATCACTTTGATAAAGATCAACCTTATCCATCAATAGACGATTGCCCCAGAATTCCTCTGGATCATTTTTGTACACCTTTGGTAACTGCAAATTCCTAAAGGTGCTAATGAGAGATATGCATCTTGCAGTGTAGCTTCTGTATTCCTTCTTTTGATGTCTTCTGCAGATGGTGAATACTGACACTTACACCCCTGCGTTTTGCAGACTGCTTTTGTTTCATTCATTGTTATTGTTGGGTTTTTCTTTACAGGTCTAACAATGTTCCTGTCATCAGCTGCTGTGGTCTTCCTGGAATGGCCAGATTGTCTCAAATTGACTACACTTCCAGTAGTTTCTTTCTTTTTTCTAAATATTCCATGCTGTTGTTTGTAGAACACCCAGTTGTTCTGCAGTGTTTCCAATTGGTATTTGCTTTAATCTTATGTTTAAAATCGCTTGCATTTCCATCATAGTCAATTGTCTAGTTTTCATCGATTTTTAGACCTCTTACATCAAAACAGACCCCCAGTGCAGACACCAGTGACTACTCTCAACCCTACACCTTCACAGCTCTTTTATATATTTTACGATTAAGGGAACATTGAACACCTAAGCGGTCAAAATCAGTATGTCCCAGTACTCAACTGAAATTGGAGCAATAAACACATCAAATGCCCAATCTGGACAATTTTGCCCAGAAATAAAATGCACTGTAGTCTCATACACATCTTTTGATCTGGAATACAAATGGTATGAATAAATAATAACTCATTTTAACTCACAGTCCCAGTATTTTTGCTTCTCACTGTAAGTAGCATATTTCCAGTGTGATGTATGGTAAAAAAGTCTATAGAATAACAGTAAAGACATCAAAGCTGTGCAATAACTGTGATGCAGTTTTGTACACTCTTGGCATTCTCCCAAGCAGCTTCATGAAGAGCCACCTGAGATGTTTTTCCAGCAGACTTGAAGGAGATAAACATATGCCGAGCACTTGCTCTCTGCTATTTTATGTAGGGCACTTGAAAGGAATACATTTATTCAGGTGTGTTCAAACCTTGGAGTGGTACTGTAGATATTTTACATTCAGTCCTGCTAACTAGAAATGTGATGAGTTATGAACAGTGTTGTGGACAGTGTTGTGTCCAGCTTCTGGTTATCAGGAAGAACAGGACTGCACCTCGAGAACTGAACTGGATTTGAGTTGCAGAACTCTAACTATAACTAATTGTATGTGGTGGCTAGGACTACTACGTGGTGATCCTGTGCCCAGCAGAGATAGATGTCCAGGTGCGGAGGGTCCTGCACATCCCACTGTGGGCTCAGAGGGTCATCTACTTGCAGGGCTCCGCCCTCAAAGACCAGGACCTGATGAGGGCTAAGTAAGACCATCACATTCACTCTGAACAGTCTTAAATGTATGATTCCAGGAAAAATATGTTTAATTGATAGAGACCTTTCAGTATTGTGTGATTTTTTTAACCCCTTAAATGGCAAGGATGACGGCAGTTCCAGGCTTCCATGCCTCCCTCTTATAACTTAAGAATAGCTTAGCCAGTTTGCATTGTTTTCCATGGAGATACTGAATAATAGACTTTAGTAAGTAATAGACTTTATGATGTAATACTTCTGTTAAGCCTTAACAAGGCAGTAGCTGGTAATTAACAGGCTGCTAATTACTACTTTATTAAGCAATAACTAGGGTCAAATAAGCATTTTCAGAGCATTTCTATTTATGCGTTATAAATCATAATCTTGTGCACAATATTGGGTGTACAATGTGCTAATTTTCTTTTGAGTCCTACTAACACCTCAATAATACATCACTAATCAGCTCTATGTGGCATCATTTACAGCTAATTAGTGATTTTGTAGAGTACTTTGCATTTTCCAGAACACTTTATTTTATTTCATCATAATTTTATGCACAACCCTTGCCAGAGCACTGAGTCTGTAATGTGTTAATTTTCTCTCGATTCCTATCCATCACCAAATTAAAAGCTCTAAATAAAGACAAACTGACTCTATTCTGAAGTAAAGATTTTGTAGTTAATATGCACAAAGTAGATGTTAATACAGCCTCTAATCAATAGCTATCCTGTTAGATTGCATTTTATTTCCTGGCAAAGCACTAGTTGGATTTCCTCATATCAATACATCAAAAGACTGTCATGTACAAGACGCAAATAAAAGTCCTCTGTAAATGCTCAATTGAATATAGAGGTCTGCACAGGCATGAAATTGAAGCACAAACCCAACCCATACTGCAACTTTGAGACCTGTTCCAACCCAGCCTGAGAGGTACTGCTAAACTTGAAGCCTGAATTTGACCCAATGCTCGACAGGAAATGTAATGCTGGAATAAAGTGGTATTTTACACATCTGTTATGTACACGAACAGTATTTATTATCAGTGTATTTTTGTGGAATTGTATGTCAGAAAGCAGCTTCCACAGCTTCCTGATCAAGGCCCAATCCCATTTCACCTCTTGCCCTTACCACTTAGCCCTTACCCCTCAGTTTTGCATGTTCAAGTCTAGGGGTAGGGTGTCCCAGTTTTGTTGAGATAGAGGGGTAGGGCGAAGTGTTAGGGCTACATGGCCCTCCAAACAGAGGTTCACACTCCAAATAGAGTGTTATGAGAAAAAAAGAAAAACCAGCAAGATAGCTACGCAAGCAACCAAAAAAAACACAAATTTGAGTATTTTTTCCGTTAAAAAATTACGATAACCATTGTATTATCTTAGTTTAAGGTCTTTTCAGTGTATTATGGTCCTTCATAATAAGTGTAGAAAATCACTGGTAGTTTGCTGATGTCTCGGTAGCTAGCTAGATAAATTTCCCGTTCCACCTTAAATGGTGCAGGAGTTACATTCTGATGCCTCAGGCATCCCAACTGCTCCACCATTTAAGGTGGAACGGGACAATTCAAACAAGAAGCATATAGCCGACAGCTTTGTATCACTGAAGAATTAGGGGTGGGCGATAATTAATAATTGTGTCATCCCCCCTCTTTGAAGGCATATGATTCCCTTAATTTAACCAGGGTTGAAGTTCAACAATATATTAGTCACAGTGGATGATGAGAGGGATGTGTTTTTTTTGGTAAAAGGTCATAGCAGATCTTTCCTCTTGCTTGTTAAGCTCGTTCAAAGTGTGTTAAGCACTTCTACAGTAGCAGCAATAGCAAGAGGAACTTTAGTGCAGCAGGGCCACTGTTGGGACCAATCCCATTTCTTATTTTTACCCCTACCCCTTGTTTTTCAGTGTCACATTGCCCCATTGTACATTGAGTTACAAGGGGTAGTGGTTGAAATCTTCCCCTACGAAATGGGACCCTCAAATAAAAAGAACATTACTTCATTAACAGGCTAAGCAGTGCTCTGTAGGTGACCCTGCCAGTCTGCAGTGATAGCAGAGGAGGGTAAAGTTCAGAAACCTTGCTGCTGGGCTTTAATTTGATTTAGGGCCACATTCACCCACCCTTTAAACTCCTGAGCTATTCCTAATGAAGCTATAGACTATAACATTAGAAAAGAACATGCAGAATGTGAAAAATAAACTACTGCATAAAAAATCACTCATTAGAAAACAAACCCAGACCCGATCCAAGCCTAATGTTGTATGTGAAAAATCAAAGTCAGGGTCATGTAGAACAGACCTCTATTTCACCCTAGTTACTGCTTAATAAAGTGGATATGAGCAGCCAGTTAAGCACCAGCTTCTGGTTTGATTAGACTTAATAGGAGCATTACTAGGGCAGTATAATACCCCCCTAAACTGAGCTATTACCCAAGTTTCTTTAAGAAACCAAAAGTGGGTCTCCGGTTGCATTGCTCTAAAGAACCCTTATTGGCACATTTATTCGGGTTGCTTCAGGATGTGGCTGCTCAAAACTGCTGCTGGAAATCTACAACCCTACAGAGTTTACTTCTAACCCCAATCTGTTGCACCTATTGACTTTAATTAGCAGGATCAGGTGATATAATTATGTCACAGGCTAATGAACACATGTTCACTCACAGCTAATTTAACCAAAACGTTTTTTTCTTCAGAATACTCCATTGTTTTGCAGTGCTCTGCTCATTCCCTGTGAAAAGCCTTTATACTCTCTGTTGATAACAGTTTCTGGTAATACTTTCTTTTACAGTCCATTAAGTTGTAGCTATTAACCAGGCAAGTGTGAGATACAAACTCCAGGTTGGTTCCAAGGCAGTTGAACTGAACTACACTGAAATGCCCAACAGGTTCTAGGTATTAACTGGGTAAGTATGTAGTACAAACTCCACAGTTCGGTACAGTTATTGTGGGTAAGTACCTAAAGCAATAGGTAGTTACTAAAGCAATAAGCCACGAGACGTGAAGCGGAGTGGCTAAAACACCCTGCCCCATGATAAAATCGCAGTAACGCACAGCTTCAAGTGGCTTATTGATTTTATAAAACGGCAGCCAACATAAAATATTATAAATACACAAGTTATTGTTAATACTAATTGACATAAACAAGCATTTCGTATCATTACCAACCATGAACCGCTGAATGAGGAGAACGTTCAGTCGCCCATCGCTGTATACTGCGGTCATTTCAGGAACTTCTTAACTTTTTGTCATTTAGAAATGTACATGTGATAACACAGCACTGTTTAATCCAAAAACAGTCACTCTATAAGTACTTTTTGGTCACCAAATTACCACCACGAGTCTTATTTAGGACCAATCCAGCAGCGCCCCTCCTCTTGTGCTGAGGCTAAATCTCAAATGTCTCCCTGCTCCCTACATAGTGCACTACGTAGGAATTTAAGTACTGGATCCTGCACCCCAACGGTGCAAAATAAGGCACTATTTGGCTGAAGAGGCTAGAATTTCAAAACTTTCATAGCACACTGTTTAGGGAGTATGGAGCTGTTTGGGATTCAGCCTGGATTTGACATGACTTCTGACTGAAACACAGACATTTGAAGTGCGTAATCCATTCAAGTGACATTTTTGGACTGCCATTTTACAGTAAATCATGCTGTAAATACTTTAATTCAACCCTGTGATATTATTGATGGAGTTGTTTAGGCTGTTATCTCTCTTTTAGCCTGTTAGCCAGCTGATCAGCCTAGTTCTAGTCAAGAACATAAGTTGCCAGCCCCTCAGTTTAAACAAAAAACAGGTTCTTACCAAAAATAATTACACAGCAATATGGAGTTTGTATTAAGTTGTATTAAGTTATTGTATTAAGTTATTACCTTGAACCCATTGACCATTTCAGTGTGATTTAGTTAGCCAGCTGATCAGCCTAGTTCTAGTCAAGAACATAAGTTGCCAGCCCCTCAGTTTAAACAAAAAACAGGTTCTTACCCAAAATAATTACACAGCAATATGGAGTTTGTATTAAGTTATTACCTTGAACCCATTGACCATTTCAGTGTGATTTAGTTAAATTGTGTCAGAATTTGTTATCATGCTACCCAAAATACTTATGTAGTAGAAGTTTGTACCTCACATTTACCCGGTTAATACCTAGAACTCGGGAGACTAAAAGAAAACACTACTCAGTTTCTTACATTGAACATGTTTTTATAATATAACACATCTTTTTGTGTTCATGAAGCCTTCAGAGGCATCAGAGCATCAATGTTCATGTTCATTTGTACAAAGTTAGTGTTGCTTCTTAACTGTTGGCCTACAGTGGTAAAGAAGAAGGTCCAGAAGAAGTGACCTTAGTAGGACTGAAGATGTCCAGAAGCACATTGCCAGTAGCCCTTCCTGTGTGATTATTTAAGGAAATAATTTGGAAATGCTAACATGACTAGCAGTGGTGGAATATTAGTCATGCATGGAGCCTCTAGCTTTTATTTATAATTATGAATGTTGACATTTTGATTCAGCTGTTCCCTTAAGGAGTGTTTGTGCAATATATTGTTTATGTATGTTTTGATAAGAGTTGTTTTAATTACGTTTTGTCTGTGGCCTGTAGAGAGAGGCATAACTAATGGCCTGCTGTAATACTGCCTCTGTCTATTCCATTTGGCTAATAGCGTCTCAGTATTTAATAGAGGCTCGGTGTGGCTCTGATGTATACTTGTTGTCCTTTTCCACTGATAACCTTTAAACCCCCCTCCTCCCTCTCTCTCCCCCATCTTCATTTCCTTCTTCTTTTTGCATACATTATGGATCGCATCTCTCTGCCCCCCTGCAATTCCGGCTCCTCTCTCACCCGTCTGTTCTGATTGGCTGCAGAATGGATGATGCAGAAGCGTGCTTTATCCTGAGTAACCGGTTTGAAGTGGACCGCCTGGCCGCTGTACGTTCCTCCAGAAACCCTCACTGTCTCCTCTCTGTTCTTTTCCTCCCCTAATCCCCATTTCTCTTTCACTCCTTCTCTCACTTCTCACTTGATCCAGTTCCTTATCAGCATGAATTTTACTTAAGCTCTTAAGCTTTATTGGAGCTGGACTAATTCTGCTGAGGGGAGCGCTGTAATTTAAGGGATTATCAACATGATCAGTGATTTTAATCCAGTATGAATCTGCAGTGTGTGTAGTTCTCACAGTCTGACAGTAATAATTGTGGAGTGATTTAATCCAGTATGAATCTGCATTATGTAAATTTTACAGTCTGGCAATAATAGATTGGAATTACTTTACATACTTTACAGTATGAATTTTCAGTGTGTGTCACTTTTACAGTGTGATTTAGAACTGCTGAGTGACTTTATTCCAGTATGAATCTGCAGTGTGTGTAGTTTTTAAAGTCAGACAGTAATAATTGTGGAGCGATTTTAATCCAGTATGAATCTGCAGTGTGTGTAGTTTTTACAGTCAGACAGTAATAACTATGGAGCAATTTTAATCTCATATTAATCTACAGTGTGTGTAGTTTTCACAGTCTGATAATAATAATTGTGGAGTTAATGATCTTCTGTGACTATTCTGTTCCAAATCAAGCTAATTAATAACAAAACTACTAACAGAAACAGCCATATGCTGTGTTGTTATTGTTATTGAATGATTACTGACCAGATCCATCAGTATGACGTTTCAATCTGGGCTTGAATCTGGGTGGGAATTTTGGGAGAATACACAAGTCAGGTGCCAATTAGTCAGTCAAATCCCACCTATTACTTTACACAACCTTCTGAATTCAGCTCCAACAGGGTTTACATTAGCGTCTTAAAATAAATAGAGTAAATAGAGACTGACAGAAGAAAAAAGGTGCAGTCATTTGCCAGACTTCGATGTCTTGCATCATTTGTTGTCCCCCAAGCTGTGGCAGGAGTCCAGCAGAATCCTTTGACTCTTCATGCCTAAAGCCTATGACACTTTATTGCTGTCATTATACTCTTGAAACACCTTCAGATTTTCTTATATACATTTCTATTTGACCTGTCGTGTTCTGTCATAGCAACTGTTGCAATGTTAGATAAGCTTTACAGAATGCCGACCATAATGAGCTCAGTTTTTGTCAGAATACATTCATGTAAAACGTGTCATTCATTTCAAATTTCTTTTGCATGCATGTGAAGGTCACACTGTTTGAACAGATCAGGTGTAGTTTTAGTTTTTGCACTAAGCAAAAATGCAATATGTGAAAGGGCACTTCGATAAATTTGCAGTTTCAGAGCATGATATTCAGAGGGAGGCCTTGAATCCTTCGATTTCCCAAGTCCATCTATGGAAATGCATTTATGGATAGAACTTTATTTTTCTGTTGGCCACAGTGTTAACTTAGATAACAACACTGAAACAGCTGAACCTTTCACTTAGCTTGTAATGCACATATTTATTTCTCACATCTTGATTATACACCAAAAAGCGAACCCAGTCCAAACAGTGTGGCTTTTCACACATGTATGTAAAAATGAATACCATTTGAAACTTATAATGCACTCTAAATGTAGAGCTGGGCAGTACACTTTTGAATATGAGTTTTGCAAAAGTTATGTGAAGCTTGTTCAAAGTTGCAGTGGTAGTTATGAGAGAATGCATTTGAGAACAGAGCAAGGATAGGTCAGTTGCATTGTGTTTGAGGCACTTTGTTAGAAAATACAATTTCTTTCTGTGTTGGTCACAGTAAGGGTCCTGCTTCACTATTTAATCCCACTAATCCCACATCATTATCTATGAAAGCCAGTCAGTGGGCCGCTGTGTGCAATTTGAAATACAAGTAGGCACTTATGAGCTGTAGGGGTACTCTCTCTCTCTCTCTCTCTTCTTTTTTTCTTCATTTTTTTTTCCTTCTTTATCAGAGTTCTTATATACAGAGCACTTTTCTCTTTTTTATATATGTGTGTATATATATATATATATATATATATATATATATATATATATATATATATATATATATATTATGCTGTGCAAAAGTCAGAGACCACCTTCATTTATACATAGTATAAATTATAACATTAAGTACAAGTTATTTTTCAGGAGATATTACTGAGTATATTAGATATAAGTCTACTTGCATGAGGAAGGGAAAGTCAAGGAGCATAAGTGAAAAAAATCTGAGTTTCCAAAACTGGAGTTCAAAAATTTTGAATAGATACAGAGAAAATAGGATCTTTCATATTTGAGAGAGAGGAGAAAATCAAACTTCACTCAGATCTGAAAAAAAATCACAGGTGTTTCTCTCCATCCTTCCACTGTGGGACGGCAGCTCAGTGCTATAAGTCTGGATGTGTAGCTGTTAAGAAGCTCTTACTGAGAAAAGGCTTTACTGCAAATCAAACAAGCTGCTGGTTTTCTCAGAACAATAGACTGACCACACCAGAGTCCACTTGGATGGGGAGAAGCAGAAAATGCAACCAACTTCTAAGACTGAACTTTGGAGATGTGGAAAAATATCCCTGCAGACTTCTTTGAAAACCTGAAAGGCTCCTATCTCCTGAAAAGAATGGAAATGGTGGACACAGTAAAACACTCTCTGCTGAAAATGTTGACGATTGTAGTTGTTGAGGCTTTTGTGTAATGTTTTGTTAATTACATGTTTTTAGCCTTTTGTTTCTGACACTGAAAAATGAATAATTTGTATTCAGTGGCTGTTTTGACTGGAAAATAGATACATGAAGAATGGTCTCTCACATTTGTACAGTAGATATTGTTCCATTTCAGAACACAGTTGTTTATTGAGTTGACTGTTATATTGGCAGAGTTATTAACCTAAACAGAAGGACAAAGTTATTAACGTCATACACAAAGAAATGATGAAAGGAGCAATTACAAGAGCAATTATAGCGTATCTCCCTACTTTTCCCTCTCTCTGTCTGTTTCAGGATCATCAGACTATCCTCCGGGCCTGGGCAGTGAAGGACTTTGCCCCAAACTGCCCTCTCTACGTCCAGATTCTCAAACCTGAGAATAAGTTTCATGTCAAGTTTGCAGGTCAGAGCACAAATCCTGTTACCCTTCACATCCTCTCTAACCCAGCAGTCAGGTGTAAGAATGGGAAAATGGTGTTATTATGTGGTGTGTGAGTAGGTGTGCGTGTGCGTGTGCGTGTGTGTGTGTGTGTGTGTGTGGAGGCAGACGTGCTGAGTGTCCTTGAATTTTCACGCGTCCTTTCTGAGTCTGTTAGCACGCTGTCGTTCTGTTTTTTGAGTGGAGTGAATCTGGTAATACAGGGTCCCCACAGATCCTTAAAAAGCCTTTAAAAAGTGCAGGTCTTAAAATAGATTTGAGGAATATAACTGCTAAATATGTGTATTACACCAACAGTCAGTTTAGGGTTTTTAACCAATTGTATTGCTCCTTTTTTACCCATCCATTATTATTATGTACATTTTCTATTCATTTCCTTTCCCATCCCTCCATTCTTCCATAAACTGATTTGACTCCAGTTACCTTTTTTCATTTTATTTAGTTGATCATTTAATATATTTACCCATTTAGTTTCATCTGAAAATATATGTTGAAAAAACGTTTTTCCTTCTTGCTCCTTTGTCCTCACTGATGACTGAAAAAGCATAATGGTTTAACTTTTTTGGAGTTTATTAATGTGTTTAAACTAGAACCTTTAATCTAAAGACAAGCACATGAAAATGTGAGCATGTGGCTATTCTAGTCTGTTTTCTGCCACTTATTGCGAGTGATACGCTGCCAAAACTGTCTAAAAACACCCTCCCAACATATTTTTCTCTAGCGAGTCTTTTGGAGTCGTGAGTCTTTTTTAGCGAGTCTTTTTTCGTTTGAAAACAAAACCACCACAGAAATGTTTCTGCTCTTCCAGCCACGCCTTGCCATTTCTGCTAGCAGTGGTTTAAACCCAGCAGCGGCATGACATGGTTGGAAAAGCAGAGAAGTTTCTGTGATAGTTTTGTTTTCAGCCAGTCGCGATTTAAAATTCGCTCAATACTGACAGAAAAGAACAGCTACTGCACACAAAGTATGAAATCATTGGGCCTCATTCCCCAACCGTTCTTGAGAAGAAATTTCTTCTTAAATCCCACTTATACAGTTTTCATTCACCAGTGTTTTCCTATTTGGGATTTAGATAAGAACTGAATCTTCTCAAACTTAGGAGCACAAAGGCGCTAACAAGTCTGCGGTTTGAGAACGTCATGAATCTGACGTAGACTTTCTCTTAGGACCTTTCTCAAGAACAAGTTTTAGAAAAAACGTAGGAAGATGTTGGTGAATGAGGCCCATTTTGAATTCATAACACAATAAAATTATTATTGCACATTAGAAGTTCTCAAAAAACCGTAACCCTGCTGCACATATCAAAGACTTTATTGCATATTAGAGTAATCGGTAGTTACTTCACCAGGGACGTCAATAAAACTGGACTATAAGTGAATATAAAACAGTAGGATGCAAAGTTAGCCAAAAGTCCAAAATATCAGTCCAGAATGTTGCATTATGCACATACTGAAACTGAAGTCATTGTACTGTAGTGTTGTTTGCCAGCCTAGCACATCTTATCTAAGTGTACAGCTGTATTATATATGAAAGCATTTAGGTTGAATTAGACTCAGTATGAGCTGATACTCCATATCAAACGATTCTGACTGGATTGGAGGGAACTTTTGTGTTTGCAGATCTAAAAACATATTTTGTCAAATAGTGATATTTAAATCAGCATTAGGAAAGTTATTTTTGCATATGCAATGACTTTTGAACTGTATTGTACATTTTGGGACACACACTTAAGTTACACCTTAAATTTATTTGATGAAATGTGTGTCATTTCCTTATGAATAGAATATATTACATCAGCACTACTCTGTCTTTCAGTTTACTTATGTTTGGCAATAAATGTGTTGATGTAGTATATTTTATTCATGTGTGAATCATGTACACATTTCAGATCCCATCAGTTTAATGAATTCATTTTTTCAGTGTATTGACAACATAAGGATATGTTTCATTTTTCTAGAGGTTACATCCTCTTCCTGTCTCTTTCTCTGTCTCTCTCTCTCTTTCTCTCTCTCTCTCTGTCAGTGAGGGACAGATGATTGTACACGCTGTCTTTCAGTACAGGTAGCTCCTCTCGCACGCTGCCAAAAAGCCCAAATTAAACCTCATTTGTTGGAGTGAAAATTAGAGATAAGAGAGCACGCTCTGTCTCCATCCCTCTCTCTCTCTCTCTTTTTACCCTTTTCTTCCTTTCTTCTCTTCTCTGTTCACATCTCCGTCTCTATACGTCTTTCTCCATCTCTTTTTCTCCCTCTCTCCATGTGTCTCTCAACATCTCTCTCTCTTTATTTTCTCTATCTGCATTTTTTTCTCTTTCTCTCTATACATCTTTGTCAATTTCTTATTCACTCTCTCCATCTCTATCGCTCTCTACATTTCTTTCTTTCTGCCTCTCTCTCGCTGTTTTTTACTCTATATATATATATTTCTTTTTTCCGTCTCTCTTTCTTTCTCTCTCTTTCCGTCTCCTTCTCTCTCTCCCTCCTCTAGATCTGTTTCACTCTCTCATTCCTGCTCTCTCTCTCTCTAGCATCTTTCTTTCTCTCTCGTTCTTCTCTCTCCCATGTCTCTCGACTTCTCTTTCTCTCAGTCTCTCTATATTTCTCTCTCTGTCCATGTGTCCCTCTCTCTCTCTCTTCTCATTCTCTCTTGATCTTTTTCCATTTCTTCATTATTCACTCTCTACCTATCTCATTCTCTCTCTCCATTTCTTTTTCATTCCATCTTTCTCTCTCTCACTCTCTCTCTTTCTTCTCCTCTCTCGCTCTGCTTTTCTCTCTTGTTTTCCCTTTCTTTCTGTCTCTCTCTCTCTCCTTTCACTCTCTGTTCTTCTCTCTCGCTACATTTTTCTCTTTTTAGAGGTTATATCCTCTTCCTCTCTCTTCCTCTGTCTCTCTCTCTCTCTTTCTCTCTCTCTGTCAGTGAGGGACAGATGATTGTGATGATTCTCTCACATTCTCCTCTCTCCCCATCTCTCTTTCCCTACCTCTCTACCTTTCTCTCGCTCTCCCAACATCTCCCTCTCTGTGTATCTCTCTCTCTCTCTCTCTCTCTCTCTCTCTCTCTCTCTCTCTCTCTCTCGTGTTAAAATACATTTTGATGGGCCGCCTTCGCTTCAGCTGTCTCAGTGAGTGAGTAATGTTTGTGATGAAGCAGTAAGAGGGAAGTCCGGTTTAACCGAGGATCACACACACACACACACACACACACACACACACACACACCTGTTTTTTTATACATCAGGACATGGGGTTATATTTCTTTTAGTGCTGATAACAGTATGTCAGTCAATAGAACTAATTATTTATAGGAGGCGAATACGCAAGAAAAAGTGTGGAAATAGGTACTAAGATTTTTCTGTGCAAGCTCAGTTTTTTTACAGAGCAACTGACTGTAGAATTATACCAATTTAGTGCAGGTGTGGCAGTGGCAAGTGCTCTTACCTGCTCACATTATTTACCTTATAAAACTGCAGCACAAATCGGCCAAAAAACATAATAAACCAGCTGATTGTATGTTTGGAGCAAACATCTGGAGCGTTTCTTATTTTGACCATTCCTATTCCTGCATCCCTGACAGCACAGTGAAACTCCTTTGACCCGCGTATGATCACTCACATCACAGCAAGTGGATAAAAATGACTGACCTTCAGCATTATACCTACAGTACAGCCTTTGCTTTACAATTGTTCGTTCAGTTTTTCAGTTTTGTAAAAAATGGCCATTTAACACGGTGGCCCTTTTCTGAAGACCCCCTAGTGACCGTTCTGCCAGTGAAATGGACATCAACGCTGATGTTTTTAAGTAATATAATCCAATGAAATATTTTTCCCAGTAGCTCTGATATCAAGTTAACTAGGGCACTGTTTGCTCTCTGTGTGACTCTGTGTTGAGCTGCTAGTAAGCAATGAGGCATGAAGGTGGGGGTGGCCACCCCAAAAATGACCACGCCAAGATAAAACAGACAACTGTAGCTTTCTTCATTTCGATTGTGTACAACTTCCCCAAAAAAACACAATAACCGCTTTTAAAGATGTTTACTTGCTTATTCACCTGTGATCATACACATTTCCATCAGTGCTATTGACCAAAAAGAACAGTTCTACAGGCAGGCCTTCTCTAAGACCAGCAGCATTTAATGGCTCATGTGAAAAGGGGTTAAAAGCTGAGCTGTGTACATGCATTGTGTGTCTGTGCATATGTATTTGTGTGTGTCCTCATTTGCATGTGTATGAATGTGCGTGTGCACGCTTGCGCAAGCCTGCATTACTGAAGTGATTATCAAGAAGTGGCATGAAGGGGAATTTCACACTGTTATTAGGAAGACAGAAACATGGGAGGCTGTGATGAGCAGCTGATGAGAGGACTGTGTGTGTGTGTGTTGGACATACCCCTCCACACACTCATGATCACATCAAAGCCCTCCTCCCCCACAGCCCTCCTCCCCCACCCCCACAGACTCAGAAAGGCTGTTTTGGCTCTTGTGTTTCACCTGCGCGACAGCCAGCAGATGGGCATTTTAGTCACTATTCTGTGTGATAACAGAGGTGGGAATAAGTCACTAAATTGCAAATAACAAGTAAGTCTTAAGACCCAAGTCCCAAATCAAGATCTATTTTTTGATGATTTTTGGGAGCATAGGATTAAAATAAAACATAGTGCTGCACGGAAATTAGCTCAGCAAACTGAAAACAACCTCTAGTTGGTATTGAACTGAACTACAGAAGCTGTTATAGCCTGTTAAAGTCAAAATACAAATCAAGGGTGTTCAAGTCAAAGTCCAAGTCATTGGTATTCAAGTCAAAGTCCGAATCATTGGTGTTCAAGCCAAAGTCCGAATCATTGGTGTTCAAGTCAAAATCTGAGTCATTGGTGTTCGAGTAAAAGTCTGAGTCATTGGTGTTCAAGTCAAAGTCAGATTTATTGGTGTTCAAGTCAAAATCAGAGTCGTTTGTGTTCAAGTCCTCGTCTGAGTCATTGGTGTTCAAGTCAAAATCAGAGTCGTTGGTGTTCAAGTCCTCGTCTGAGTCATTGGTGTTCGAGTAAAAGTCTGAGTCATTGGTGTTTAAGTCAAAGTCAGAGTCATTGGTGTTGGAGTCAAAGTCTGAGTCATTGGTGTTGGAGTCAAAGTTTGAGTCATTGGTGTCCAAGTTAAAGTCCGAGTCATTGGTGTTGGAGTCAAAGTTTGAGTCATTGGTGTCCAAGTCAAAGTCCAAGTCATTGGTGTTCAAGTCCTCGTCTGAGTCATTGATGTTGGAGTCAAAGTCTGAGTCATTGGTGATGGAGTCAAAGTCTGAGTCATTGGCGTTCGAGTCAAAGTCCAAGTCACTGGTGTTCGAGTCAAAGTCAGAGTCACTGGTGTCCAGGTCAAAGTCAGATGATAAAAAAAGTTGTCAGATAAGGAGGAAAACCCGTTGGCTTCTTTTCTCAAGCTGAAAGCGTAAAAAACTTGTATCTGTTGACGATTTAGTGCTGAATCAAGACAGAATCGCTGTTTTCTGTATGATTCTGTTTAATGACAGAGGTGCCCTAATGCTGGATTGTATTCATTAGCCTATAGATCAGTGGCTAATCAAGCATTTAGATCTGGTTGACACCACAGGGATTCTAAATGGCTGTATGATGTAAATTAAAAATCCTTCTTCTACGTTCACCAACACTGCATGCAGTTATGTCAAATGCTCAGTCATAAACTTATTATAATAATCTTACTTTTTAATTCCAAACTGCACATAATCTCTTCAGATATCTAATTAAGTAAATGGATACTAGGATGAGTTTGGACGTTCGAAAAACCAGCCACAGCAAAAGTCCTCAGAGTGACCCATCCTCATTTAAAAGGGTCGAAGGTGACCCACTAATACAATTAGCATCATGAGTCAGAAAGAACTGCCACCCTGAAGCCATGCAGGCTTTTTCTGTCCAACACAACAGCGTTCCAGTTTAGTGCAGTGGAGGTTTTGTAGAGAAATTTAGGGAGAGAGAAAAAACAACAGTACTCATTTACTGCACCTGAACTTCCAACATAGCCAGCTGGAATCACATCAAACTATTAGCTGGCTTTTTAGGGGCATATTATTTTTTTCCTGAAATAGCATTTGGTATTTTAAGTCTTAATTCATCTTTCCAACCATACAGTTAAACAGGCTGTAGCTTTAAGACTAATATATGTGAATGGGCTCTGTTCTGAACAGGTCCAGACTGACATGAACAAAACAAACTGTTAATTTGAGACTGAAGTGCTCAGAATTGTCAGCTAAAATGACTATATACTGCTTCTTCCAGACCTGTGGACATTTTGGAGGGCTGCAGTGATCCATTTTCCTTCCTGACAGCCAGGAACAGCACAACATTTAATCATTTTCCCTTCATCTGTTGCTCTCTGCAGTAACAACACTCCAAATTACTTCAATGTGAATGGCGAGCTAAAGGCTATACAAGCGTCTTCACCTACTTCTTTAGAAACCAGTCTTGAGTTTTTTTTGGCGGCATTTGGATGCCTTGAGTTTCATGGTGGATGGGATGGTCTGGTACATCTGAGTTCTGATTTGGCTAAATGCATTTGTATGAATTTTAGCTGTTGGCAGAGTAGTTTTGCATGGGGTTGTGTAAATGATGTTCCTGCTGTTCAGCTTTTTTTGGGTGACTGCTGGCTTCTCTCCTCCCTTCCTTATCATTGGTCTGAGCACCTGTCTGGAGATGATTAGTTGCGGTTCCATGAACTTTCCATTTGTTCCATATTGTTGAACCAGTTTTAGGAACGTGTAAGGGATGTTTGCTATGGTTATGTAGCTTTTTCCAGTGTTTACTTTAGGAAGCCCTTCACTATCACCATGATTGCTACTCAATCTATGAAATCTTGCCAACCAATGGCAGGTGCAGTTTTTTCCAGCATTAATATCTCAAACCTGATTTATTTTAATGTAACCTTTACATGTATATGACATGAATACATGCACTTAAAGTGTAATAATTACAAATGTCTCTGAATGCTTGTTTCCTCTCACTGTAGGCTGAATATGCGATCATACGTATAGATGTTCATTGTTGTGGCATCACAACCTTGGCAAATTTGTTGTGATTAGGTTGTTTTTGAAGCTTGTTTTCAGCTCTGGACTGTAGGGACTGGGCAGTGAATGGAGCGTTATGAAACTTGCTTACATCAAAGTCTTTATTCTCAAAAAAAAGCACAGACAAATTAGTTTACTTTAGCTTTAACCTTGTTCTGCTTCATAGATTCAGTCTGGCGTCCCCCCAACAATGAACATTTTGTGCATACAGATGCAGCATCAGACGGCAGTCTGAAAAGCTCCGGCCTTTTTTCTTATCTCTTATTCGATTAAACATGCTGTTTTTCCCCAGTTTGTCTTTAATAACTGAACCGTCCCCGTTGTTCATCACAACACACTGACCGGCATGACCAAAAAGGAAATGACTCCCACTTGGATAGATTGAAAGAGTGGAACAAAACAAAGTCTGGTTTTTAATGAGCTAGGCCATTTTGGGCCATTTTTGATGTTCTGTTTTTAAAAAAGGTAAACAGGACAACTTCCCTGTTTTATGAAACAAAATGAGATAGGAGACATAATAGTTTGTGAAAAGTTTCCACACCGGATAGGACAGTTTAGTAATTTAGTCCTTTAGTTAGTTAGTTAGCTATTGCTCCTCACAAAAAGGCAAAGAGTGCTATGGAGTTAATATGGGTTATTTTCCGTCTTGGGAAAGCAAAAGCAGCACAACAAGTTTCATCCCTCAGTGTTTTCTCTTATAGCTTAGGTGCCTGTAAACCCAGTATGAGCTACTTTTGAAAAGGCAGCATCATGCATGATGAAGCAGAAGACAAACTAATCACTTTGATGTTTTTTGAAGTTGCTGAGACTTAACCGTCGGTCAGCTTACTGGTTGCCATGCCAACCGCAAAGATGACAAAGATCTGTAAAGTCAGTTCATGTCACCAAAATTGTGGGTGAATAGAAAAATTGCATTTTCGGTGTCCGAAATATCACTTTTGATGTACAACAGCAGTTACAATTGAGATACCCTGTATGGACAAAAGTATTGGGACACCATTACACTTTCAGGAGTTTTTACTACATCCCATTCTAAATCCATAGGCATTAATATGGAGTTGCCCCGGCCCCCTGCTCGGCCATGGAAACCCATGGCATGAAGCTCCTGGCACACAGTTTTTGTGCTGATGTTAAAGCCAGAGGAGGTTTGGAACTGTGCAGTTATTGAGTCAGCAGAGCGTTGATGACTTTTATTCACTATGTGCCTCAGCACTCGGTGACCTGCTCTCAAACTTTACATGCTGAGTTGATGTGGTTTCTAAATACTTCCACTTTTACCACTCATAGTTGATCATGGAATATCTAGCAGGGAAGAAACTTTGCATACTGACTTGTTGCAACAGTGGCATCCTATGCATGGTTGCTAGCAGTTTCAGTTTTAGGATCACATGTTTTTTCACTTATTTTCATTTGACTCTTCCTTACGCAAGATGATTTTCTTAAATGAAGGTCTCTAACTGATGTAATGCTGTTCCATCCTGCCTCAATCTGGGTGCTGACAGTTTCTGGTGTAATTCCTGTGAAAACCTCTAATGGAGAGCAGCACTGCAATTTGGAGACAGGTGAATGTGTTTCTAATACAAATCAGAGAATTGGCTAATCAGACGATTGTAGAGATGTAGTGAGGCAGGATTCACTGCTGTCTTCCACTGCATGTGTTGGCATGCAGCCAATCAGACTCTGCTTAGTTCCAAACTGAAGCTGTGCCAAATCAAGACATTATGGTGGTGCTGGGTGACAGCTGGGACATGTTAGAAGTTCTGCACGCATGCTAATTTTATGTCTCGATTATATTGGATGAAAGATGCACTCATTTATGTTTTTCATTTACCTTTTTGATTGTAATTTCGGTTATGTCGGAATCCCTGGCATGGGATTCTGGTGTAGAACTTTATGGAAAAAGAACTGTAGCAACACAATAAGAAGTCTTAAAATGTCTATAGTACTGCATGTAACATTCCTGTAGTAATGCTTTATAGAAATCTTTAATACTTGTGTATTATCCTGTAGTAAACTATAGTAATTGCCCCCTTCACTAAAAGATTCTAATATAACTCGTATTGAAATTCCTGTAGAATGTATAACAGGCCTATTATACATTATTAATCACGTTGGAAACCGCAAACCCCAACATACTTAGAGCTAATTTCTATGATATCATTAGCTTATATGCTTTTTTAGCATTCACTAATTTAAGCACTCTGGAATTCAGCTGTAGATGAATGTGAGAATCTATGGATTATTATATTTTCTAAATGCTGTCAGAACATTCAAGCTTCCCTTAGATGGTATGTTGTATCCCCCCCCCCCTCCACTTCAACACTTTAAGCCATGCAAACACCATTTTACATGTCATTGTGTTCTGAAATGTATCAGTGCAATTCATAACGCAACAAAAATGCAAGCTGCATTCTGACTGTTGCAGCCAGGGCCACTATAGCGACAGCCAAGTTGTTTTGTGCTGCCACTTTGCTCTCATCCAGTCAGCTGTCCTGCTGGCAACTGTCACAGCAGACCAGCAGATGGACGAGTCTCTCACAGAACTAGTTTGCTCATATAAACATATATTTGACACATCATTGCCACATCATTCCAGTAGAACAAGAAAATGAGCACACGTTCTTCTATTGTCAACATGGTTATTTGTTCTGATTTATCCCTGAGTGCTGAGTTTTATAACCACCACAGTAATGCACACATTAGGTTTGTACAGCACCTAAGACAGTCTTAACTGCTAAAACTTAACCTCCTTCATTAACAGAGTTTCTTGTTAATTTCTCATGATCCACACACGAGACGATAAGGCAAAAAAGAGGGTACAACACAAATAAAGAGTTTTGCCTATAAAAAGCACCCAAAATCCCACATCTCCTCCGTTATTCTGTGATAAAAACAGAACTAAACTGGACCAGACCTGTTTGTGCTTTAATCAATGTACAAGAAGCTTAGGGAAAATATAAAGTGGGGATGAATGTGAGGTTAAAACGCAGATATCACAGAGAAATGCTGCACTACAAACTGGCTGCTGACTTGAAATTCTAAAGAGAGTAATTGTCTCCATGGCCTCTTCACCTTGTTTCTCTACTCTTGTTGCTCCCTCATTGGCTGTATGCCGAATTACTCGTTTAATTACATCACAGACCATATCATGCTGCAGGACTCATGAACGCTTTGCATCGTAAAAACCAAATAAGCTTGAAAATATCAGAGGGCCTTTGATCACTTCAGAGCTCCATCTGAAGGCTAAAGAGTGACTTGTTTCCCCTCTCACACTACCAGATCATTGGCACATCAAATCGCTTCCAACTGAGTTCTTGGCCTGTACAGTCGCTTCAGATTGTGAAAAATTGTCGGCAGGGGCTAAAATTGGGCTAAAATCGTGTAGTGTAAGCACAGCTTAAGTCGGTTATAGCTAAGGCTGTTTTTCAGAGAGAACGTTACATCCGTTGCACCAATGAAAGTTACATCTATGTGCTACTAAGATCAGTCTTGGATGAAGCTGGATTACTTTTAGCAGAGGAAGTCTGGTAATGTAATTTGCGCATGATTTAACTGGTTGATTCGTACAGGATAACGGATCTCTGTAACTTTCCCAATTTACCAAATTATAGACCAGATCAAGACATGATGTGTACATCAGCATCATGCGACAGGCGCCACACTTCCAAACAGTAACAACACGTTGTGCAGCTAAATGATATGTAGACTAGCATTAAGCTAGTAAAGTAGGTTCATTCAACTTACCAAATACCGCCCAACAAGATAGAAAGGTTGCCCTTGTGATTTGGCCTTCACCAAAAGTGTTGTGGATTTCAGTAGTCTTGACATAAACTTGAGGATTAAAGAATTGGGTCGTATAGAATTCCATTTTAGCTGTTAGCCTTCTAACGAAGAAATTAAAGGGAGGCTACGAAGCTGGAGTTAATTTCTTATTTGACAGCTTTCTTCGAATTTTCCCATTTCACCCTAAATGGTGCAGCCGAACTGCTTTACCATTTAAAGTGTAAGAGGAAAATTGAGACACCATAAAGTAACTGCTGCACCACTTAAGGTGGAATGGGAAGTTTAAACAAGCTGGCAACTTCAGCCTTGTCTGTTTTCCTTGGTTTTGTATTACATTATTGAGATTTCGATTTGAGCAGGACTACTATTACCAAGGAGGTTTGAGTTTAGCGAATTATAGGAGGTAATTCACTCCTGAATTATTACTTTGCAGACTTGTAAAAACTCAGAATCAGATTCATCCTGGATTCAAATCACGAATTTCATCAGTAGTCACTCAAACTACAGCACGTCTCCATGTAATACTAATCCTGCTCGAGTAGGGTTTTAGAGGTGCACGTTCCTGTAAAATCATACCATAGCACCAGCTCAGAAAAAACACAGAAAACAGAGCGTATAGTCAAATGCTCTTTTATTTTGAACAGGCACTTCAACAGGCAGCAGGAAATGCCCAGTGCGACATGAAACACAGGGAGAGGATAACATAGGAGGACACAACATCTGAGGAGGGTAGACACTTCCAACACACTATTGCATACTGATAAAGTTATAGAGTTGCTTAAAGTCACACTGATGGATGAACATCTTAACAGTGTACATTAAAAAAAATGTCAGTATCGGCTGGTTCAGAATGACAGAGCTCTGTAGACCATTGAACTGTGACCATTCAAAGATGTATTTTGGGTTTTGTGACCCCCTCCATCTCGACCTACCCCTGAAACACGAGAGCACTTTACATTTCTCTGCGTGGGTGATGTGGACTGTAGCTCTGGAGCAGCAGCTCTGCAGTCTGCTTCTGTTGTAAACACTTGGGAAGTAAAGGTATTTGCAGACATATTACGGCTCTTTCTAAACTCATTCTCTTTTTCGTATGTTTTACAACGTACTGTTCATACATATAAGTTAGTAGTGAGTGAAGTTAGCTGTATAAGCACTGGTGTGAAGAACCAGCAAACAACTAGGATGTTTACAGTAGTTATTATAGCCTAGAAAATGTCTGAAATTTGACTTATGCCTGCTTGCAGCTATGCTCCAAAGTTACGACCGGTCTTAGTAAAAATGTACTGACCTAGGTGTAAGCCCTGTTGGTCTACCTGGCCCCTGGACCGTTGGTCAGGCATTATCATTATGTCTGCATATTCACATGTTACTGCCCTATGGGCTTAGTAATGCTGTGTAAAAATTCCTTGTTAACAGCAAAAGAGAATAAAACATTGTGTTTAAATCATTTAATATTGTATTGCAAGCTGTTTAAAGTTAAATTAGTCCTAGCTCTCTAATTCTCTAGCAGGTCTCTCTCTCAGCACAGCATTTATCACCTTTGAAGCATCATCATCAGGTTGTTATGGGGAGATCTTTGTAAATTTAAGGGTTTTTTCCCAGACTGTGCTCAATGTAGAGACATCACAGCCTTTTCTCTGCGTGAGCTAAAGCCGCAGCGTTGTTTTTGACAGCACTGTGGAACGGATCAGGGTAGGATTCCTCTGGCTGTCGGTGAGCGCGCCCCGTGTTGTGACATGGCCTGTAAAGAGGTGCTCTAAGTGGCTGAGTGGGTGGCATTAATGATTGCCAGTGAAGACCCGACTTGAGCTCTACAAATAGCTTAATCTCTGCCTAATACCCGCATCCCTACGAAAAGCGGGTTAGCAATTCTCTCGTGTACGTCTTCGCTTCTTCTCAGATATTCAGCTCATTGGCCTCTTTTGCAGACTGGTGGGGATCTTTGTGCATTAATTGATTTTTTTTTTATTTGTAAATGTTTCTCAACAGAAAGCTGACTCCCTGCTCCCTCCCTTGTTTCGGCCCGGTGCGCTGCATAGCCACGTCAATAGCCAGATCACTTCAAAGCAGGAGAACAACGTGCTGATTTAATTAGTGTCGCCAGATGAGGAGGGCCGCTGTAATTACTGTCTGCGGGAAGGCCGCTCACATTGGACGATAAAAATGAAAAGCTGTCTTAGAGGTGTGGGGGGAGAGAGAGAGAAGCTATTATGTAGCTTACCTTGCTGATTCTGGGTCAGTAATTGGCTGCCCACAATGCTTCTTTCTAGGGCTAGCCTGAACAGCATTTTACAGGATTCTAATACTCTAATGTTTGAGTGAGTACTCGAATACTCGTTCTCAAATTCACTCTTAAAGACAATATTTACATTTTATCATTAACCACTCTTTTAGGTGTGTTTGCATTTTAAGCAAAATATTCCAGTTTTTGATTTGTAACAATTGGACATTTATACATCCCAGGGTTGGTGCCACACCTTCAAAGTGACGGGGCAATAATTATTATTTCTTAAAGTACCCCTAAAGTCATAATTAGACAAGGCTGCATAGTATCACCATACCCAGGGGTCAGCAACATTCAGCTCCGGAGCCGCATGCGGCTCTTTTACTGCCCTGTTGCAGCTCCACAGCAGAATTAGATGTTTAGGTAAAAATAAAATAATAAGCTCTGCTGATCGTTCTAACACAGTTTTACCAATAAATGGTCTTAAACACTGGAGTTAAAGTATAACTGCTTATTCACCCTTTAACCCTGAAGATTGGCGCGCAGACTGCTGATCACCATAGCAATGCAGACAACAGTCTCGCCTAGCTAGAAGGTAACAAAAAGGCAAAGAGAAAGATTTAAGATGAACATTGATAATTTAGAGACGAGTGGACTTATTTACATTTATAATTACTCCAGCTGGTTTCCTGATATGTTTAATATGCAACGAGAAGCTGTCAAACACTAAAAAGTCACAAAGCTGAAGTCAGCTTCTTGTTCAGATTTTCTCGTTCCACCTTAAATGGTGCAGCAGTAACATTCTGGCGCCTCAGGCTGAATTTAAGGTGAAACAGGAAAATTCAAACAAGAAGCTGGCGATTGAGAAGCTGACTTTAGCCTCGTAAAAAATCGTTGAGAGACATTTTACAAGAAACTATTCTACTTTTTCGGAAGAGTGTCCTGCCAGAGATGTGAGAAAAGCAGCTATAGCTGACCTAAAGCTTAAAGCAGAGTAAAGTAAGTCTGCCTTTTTTGTTTATATTAGATTTTTTAGCCTGTACTAGTACATTAGCACATACTGAGACATATTTAAGCCAAGATGGTAAAATGGACATAAAATGTTGTGGTTCGCAAGGTGGCCTGAATTTTGTTGAAAGGACAAAATGGCTCTTCTTAACATTTTGGTTGCCGACCCCTGACCATACCTGTTCAGCCTGTATGCAGAACATATAATGAGAGAAGCAGGACTGGAGGAAGGTTGGTGGAAGAAACATCAATAACCTTTGATATACAGATGATGCAACGCTCAGCGGAAAATCTGGAAGACCTGAAGGCCCTTACAAGGAAGGTTAAAGAACAGAGTGAATAGATGGGACTTCAGCTTAATGTGAAGAAGACTAAGATTATGACGACAGGAAAAAGTGCTAATCTTTCCATTGATGGAGAAGATGTGGAAATTGTGGACAGCTTTTGCCTGCTCAGATCAATCATTAACAGCAGAGGATCTAACAAGAAACTCAACACTAATTGGCAGAGCAAGGATGAAGGAGCTTGAAAAGATCTCCAAATGCAACAATTTGTCTCTATAAATGAAGATCAGAATCAGGCTGTGGTCTTCTCTGTGGTTCTTTATGGATGTGAAGGCAGGGCAGGAAAAATATAGCTGAACTTTGAGAGAACTTTGGATGGCAAAGAAAATAAACAAATGGATCCTCGAACAAATCAGGCCTCACCTCTCACTCAAAGCCCAGATAACCAAAATCAAAATGAATCAAATCTTATTTTTGATTCAAAACCATTATGCCCTTATGGAAAAGTTGATTGTAAAAGAGGAAGAGTTTGGCCAGCAACAATATGGATTGAGGCAATCAGGGGAATCATGAACCAGCTATCCAGCTATTCAGAAAAATGAGGAATGAAGAATAAAGACCCAAAGAGAAGACCAAATAATTCTGGAGATATATATATCCCTGCTATATATATCCCTGCTGCTTATCTCTGTTTTTGACGTTTTTATCATAATTTGAAAATGCCTGTGGCCCTTTACATTGTGTTTAAATTTCATGAAGAATGGATCAAAACAAACAGCCCAAAATGACTAAAAATATATATATATATATATATATATATATATATATATAAATGTTATAGGAGCATGCACACGTCCTGTAGCTCTTGTTTCCCATTTAGAGATCGGCTGCTGGCCTCATGCTGCCTCTCGTGGCTCTTGACGCATCTGGTACATCCTCTTGTTAACATATATTTTATTATATCGGACTCTTATAGGTTCAAAGTCATTTGTGTTGTACAAAACTAAGCCTACATAACGCCCTGTACATGTTTCGGATGTACTTAGAAAGGTTTCAATGTGTGTTTTCAATAGGAAAATGTGAACTCAGCACTATAGAAACACATTTGACACAAAAACACATACCAATCTATATAACCATAATAATCCGTCCAAGTGGAGTTAACCTTGTAAAAAGCACATTTTTGAGTGCAGGGGGTCTTTAAGAAAGAAAAGTCTGCTAGTGGAACTGCAGCAGACTGACAAATGACAAAATACATGTCTTGAACCTGCAGGTTCACTGGGTTCCGCCAAGGTCATTACATTGTAAAGGGAGAAAAGACAGTTGAAAATGCAGCTTGAAAAAACAGCTTGAAATGCTCAGCATGGTGGCTGTTTATGGGCAAAGTCCCCCCCTTCAATAAAAGAGCCAGTCAGTTTGCTTGTACCCCCCAATAGGTCGACAGTCTGTGCAGTTTCGGGAGAGTGGAGTTTTTTATTCAGATACAATACATTTTATTCCGTCTCAAACTCAGAAAGCAGTGTGTCAAATGCCTGCTCGCTCTTGTAGTTCCAGCCACAATGATACATTCTTTTTTTACAGTCTCAAAGATGCTGAGAGACAGATGAGCTGTAGTGTTCTGTCGGATATGGAGACAGATGAATCTGACACGATTTCTGCCCAGAAAGATAGCAGTAATGATACAGTAAGTAGGTTCGAGACGTGAATCTTGCTTTACCACTGAGTTTTCATGGTCAGTTTAGCCTGTTTAATGAATGGAGCCAAGTTCATATTCCACTGTTTACTTGGTGGTCCAAGTTCAGTTCCATTGTGAGTGACATAACTTCAGTAGGTGAAAATAATTCTTAATTCGGCAAGTTATTTTAAATTTTTTTACTAAAATTGTATTAACAGCTGTTCATAACATATAGAAATCAGCTAACGTTTGCTAACTTGCTCAGCTTCTATACCTGAATAGAACTCATCATTTAAATCAGCATTTTGCAGGCTGCAAATGACTAACATCAAGTCCCCTAACATCAGCCGTCCCCCAGTAACGCCGCTTCCACGTATTACGTGTATTTCGTGGAACGTGGAAGCGGCCGATATTGGGGGACGGCCGATGTTAGGGGACGTGACGCTACATTTGTTATGCTAATGTAACTTCATTACTCTGTTAGCTTGCTAGTTAGCATGCTAAAAACTATGACTAACAACAACAACAAAAAGAAAGACCAGATTTCTGAGGTGAAGTTTATAGCCAGATAAAGCGATTATTCACAAGTTTTGTGTACATTATGTTCAGACGTCTCAAAAACGTATTGCATTGCAAAGTTTGCATGGCTAGCCGATTAGCTCGCCGAGCCTAAGCTACCCGAGGGCAAGTGTGTTCTGATTGAATAATCCACTCTTCGCTGTCCCGTTGTACTATGAGGTGGTGAGTCAGCGAGTCAGCAAGGACAAAAAAGTATTGAAAAGGAGCCCAGGCCAAGGAACAGAGAGCGGGTGGAGGAAAAAGTAGAGAGAGTGAGTATATAAGAAGATGAGGAATGGAGGAGGAGGAGAGAGCTAAAATGAAAGATTCAAAGGAGCACAGAGGGGAGGCACGAGGGACTGACCTTGAAGGGAAATTGTAAAGTGCTAATTTGACTTTGGTTTGGGTGTGCAGAAGAAATCATTGAAAGGTTATGTCTAATTCTCTCTAACTTGACTTTATTTCACCTCCAAATGTTACATTTTGACAGAATGTTGCACAGCAGTAGGTAATCAGTCCTGCCGGTCTGGCCTAGCCTGATTCTTACCGTCTCCAAATCAGAGTCCAATCTGTACTTCTTTATTCAGCCACAGTTATGTGCCTTGACTAGAGATGTACACAGAAACACGATGTAGTTACAAGCTGAGCAGAATCCACTGAGTCTAAGGTATTATTGGGAGGGGATTTGTTTTATATGGGGAGGTGGAGTAAAGTAGTTATTACCCGTGTTTCTCAATGATTTTAGTCCCGTCTGAATCTTCCATGACATTATATTTATCTAAAATAACCCCAGGTTACGTTAATCCTGTGTGAATTGCCATGTCGGTAAATATTCCATCACATCCTGTGAAAAAAAGGAGTTTTCGTGGTTTGGAGGCACTCTAGTAAGTATTTACTTGTATTCTCTGTAGATAGAATGACGCTGATATGGCCTTACCTCAAATGTAAATGGAATCAAGTGGGTTCAGACTCCTGTTGAGCATATGGTTAGTGTTTCTCTGGAATGTCCTGTCTTCTGTTTGGGTCTTCATGCTTTTTAATAGCTTGTTCATGATTCCTCTGATTGTATCCATCTATCTTGTTGCTGGCTGTCCTCCTCCTCTTTTACCTTCAACTCTTTCAAGCATAATGGTCTTTTCCATTCAACTAGATCTTCTCATAATATGTACAAAATAAGAGCTTCAGTTTAGTTTTTTGGGCTTCGAGTGAGAGGTTTCTGTTTCTTTTTTGTGCCGTCCAGGGTTCTCTCAAAAGTCTCTGCCAGAACCTCCAAAGGCATCAAATGCTTTTGCTGTCCCACTTTTTGGACCCCATTTACACCTGGTCACTTCATGTGACTGATATCTGGATTGTATCTTGATAAGATTTTAACCACATGCATTTACAACTAACTGGGTGTCCCCAGTTAGTTGGACTGAAATCTGATTGCTGTGTCAGAAGGAATATGCAAATCTGCTCATTACGTGGCAACCAATTACCAACTGTTCATCCGTTCAGCCTCTTTCTCTGCAGTTTCTTTTGCACAGTAGTGTCTGTCCATATTGCTACTAAGCGTTTTGTTTTGTCCGGTTCCCTACCTTGGTTATCTTCCTCTCAGACATGGATCACATGCCCAGTGATGTGCTGCATAGGGAGGAGTTTCAAGGTTACTGGAAGTGGTTTTGGTTGCCAAATGTCTCCATATCCCCAAAACTTACCTAGAGCAGCTTTAACATAGAAATAATTTCATTATAAATAGATTCAGTAGACTAACCACACTTTAAAAAGTGGCAGATAGCAGTGAATTGTGCCCAACATCACCCTTTAACCAGGTAAAATCACTGTAACACACAGCCTCTCATGGCTTATAGGCTTAATATGTCAGCACTGCTATCTCTTTGCGAGATCCCACAAACTCACAGGCAGCCTCTATCCTGAGGAGCGAAGTGCAGGAAGAATGTGTCTGAATGTGCGGTCAGCTTCAAGGATCTTTAACCATAATGCAAAACGTGAAGCAGACTGGGGCTATTTTGTTTTAATAATGCATGAATCAATAAGACCACAACGAGTCATGCTGAGACCTTCGTTTAGATGGGGTCAGAGTTAATTTGACCTATCCACCTAGACATAGAAAACCATGCCTCAGCACCACTTGAAACCAAGTGTCAGAACACCCCAAGAGAACTGTCATGTAGCATTCTACTCCAAACGTGTTTATCTGTCCAGTAACATTGTGTTTGCTCCTTTTGGTGGTGCTTCACATGTCTTGGAGGAAGTATGTACTGGCCTTCACCCTTCACTTAGCTTTCACCCTCCCAACTAGCATTACAAAGCTAATAGGTGGACCTGAAAATAACTAAACTGGGGAGAAAATTGTGCAAAACTATATTACGCCTGATTTGCACCATTTGCACTCTAATACAGCACTATTTGACACCATATTGACAGACACTCCTGTCTGCTTTGAGCACTGACCAGATATATTGGATAGATAGCCCAAGACTTTATTGGAGATTCTTCTGACTGCAAGATTACGTCATAAGCCAGCCAGTGTTGCTCCACTGGAGAAAATGTCAATAAAGTCAATAATTGCTTATTTTCTGCAGCTAAAATCGCAGTGGTTTTTTACTGTTTACTGTTTGCTTGTGCAATATGTGTAGAAAACTTAAACTTATGATGATTGGATAGTGGTTTGTGTGGGAAACTATGATGATTGGGAAGCAGCGAATGATATAATGTAAAACCTACTAATGTTAAACTGCTCTTTTTTCTGTGGAGTGGGTGTTGCCCCAGGTCCTATACCTGACAACACTGGAGTGTGTGCTCAGTTGAATGGCTCTCAGGGACAAAGATGCAAGTCACATAGCAATATGTAGGTTGTTTTTCTAAAAAAGTGTGTTTTATTTGCGTAATTTCTCTTTGTTTGTCACTGTAGCAGATACTGTAAGTGAGCATTACTGCTGAATAATACATTCCCATTGCTCATTGTTGACTGGCTCTAATAGAACACAAATGTTCTGTCATGCTCTCTCAATTAGAGTAGAAAAGCTGAAAAACAACCGTTTGGGTGGGGATTTGGGGGGGTCCTGGTATCATTTAGCTCTGATCTTAACTTTAATGTCTGTGTTTTGGGGGGCTTTTAAATAAGCTGCTGTAGCCTCAGACATAGCATTCCTCTTAGAACACAAGGAAACCACAGAGTAAAAAGACCAAAAACAACCAAATACACCAAAAATAGCCCAACGTCCAACTGATGAGTCATGATCTCTTTCTTTCATTGGAAAAACACGGCCCCCCGTCTGCCGGGTAATGGTGTGACTGTTATTTTTGACTTGAGAAGACTCCAAAAGGTACTGAGGAAATGGAACCTAAATGGACAAGTCTTTCCCTGTAAGAGCATCACGTATGCACATCTTCACGGAATTTGTATTTGACCTCTCATACAGCCCCTGTATAGTACACTGAAAAAAATGCTTTGAATTTATATGACTCGAATGTGTCAAGCGGTTGCACATGAAAAAAATGTATTACATCAACATAATTCTTGTCAAAAGAAGCAAAATGAAAGACAGCAATTGTGCTGATGTAACATATTTTATTAATGTGCAACCAACTGACACATTTGAATCAGAACCCAGTAGACTTCCAGTGTATTTCACGTTAACAGCTACATGCTGGATCTCACGACTGTCTGTGGCATAACTCTTATTCTACCACCCAGACTTACTAAACCATCTGAGCTGCACTGTTACTGTATCAGTGCTTATTCCTTTTAGGGCCCCTCATGGTTTTAACACCCTAAAACATCACTTTTTACATTTTTGTTTAATCTCTTGCACTCACAAATGTGTCTTTTAAATGGTTAAATCCTCTTGAATATTTTATTATGATTATATAGGTTGGTATTTGTATTACCTTAGTACAAAGTTCACATTTTACAGGCTTTTTAGGTACTTTTTGGCCACTATATAGCAGCCTAGGTTCACATGTCACGAATGAGCTTGAACCTATTAGGGGTTGCATGACTTCAAACTCTTTAAAGCCGACAGTTATTTGATAAAACTCGAGTTGATGTTGATGAATTGCTGATGATGTCATGAATAAAACCACAGGAGAGGGGAATGCTGTGCCACAAGCAACTTTACAAATTCTGACTTTTAAAATCTGTGATGAAGCCAAACTCCACAGGTCAGTAGAGTGTGACATGTCCTTTCCAACGAGCCCTCAGCATTGCTAGCCTTCAGGGAACCGAAGATACAGACCCTGGAAACTTGCACATTTGTATCTGACTTAGGCACACCCTAGCCGGCCTTACTGAGATGCTCGCTCATGGTGGAGGTCTGGAGAGCCAGAGAAATTTATAGGTAAAAACAGGATTATAGGGCGTTTTGCCTCCTCTTCAACAACACAGGACTTTCTGCTGTAGTCTTCGGGAAACCGGAGATGACTAAATTTAATATCAGATTTTAAAGCACTGTGGATCGGTGGAGAACAAAGCCAAACTCCAAAGGTCAGTAAAGCGTGACGTGCCCTTTCCAATGAGCCCTGAATTGCATTGCTAGCCTTCAGGAAACCGGAGATACGGACCCTGAAATCACCAGGCTCCTCATCTGTTGTCTTTTCTGAGGTGTCCATGTTGTTAGTGACATAATCACATGATCAGTAACATAGACCTCAAGCTTAAAGCGTCATCGCTGATCAGTAATGTCGACTATAAGACTCTGCAGGAGAAAAACTATTTTGAATGTGGTTGCATGTGGGTGCCTCTTTATAAGCTGAAATTGTTTACATTTTTCAATATTTTTACTCAGTTAATCATCACTCAGTTGCTAATTCCCACCCAAAAGCTATGACTAAGCTAGGTGAGGAACTAAATAAAAAGAGGAAACACAGTGAAGCAACTTCAAGCAGCTTGTAAAGGAGCAGCTACATTCGCTATTCTTTCTGAGTAAGCTCAACCTAAACTGCACTTAGATGCAGTACAAAAAATGTGAATCAGGAGAACTTTTGACAGAAGTTAAAAATTTAAAAAGCTATTCAGTAGATTGACTTAAAACTTGACCTGACTTAATCGTTTAATGTATGTGTTAATACACCGACAGGCCACTTCATTAAGTACCCCTACTTGGATTTACACATAGTCCATAATATCAGCTCCACTTACTATATAGGTGCACTCTGTAGTTCTACAATTACAGACTGTAGTCCATCTGTTTCTCTGCATACTTTGTTAGCCCCTTTTACCCTGTTCTACAATGGTCAGAACCACTGCAGCGCAAGTATTATGTGGATGGTGGATCATTCTCAGCACTGCAGTGACACTAACATGGTGGTGGTGTGTTAGAGTGTGTTGTGCTGGTATGAGTGGATCAGACACAGCAGTACTGCTGGAGTCTTTTCACTCACTGTCCACTCTATTAGACACTCCCACCTTGTTGATCCACCTTTTAGAAAGAGAGAGACTCAGAGACAGTAACTCATCTGTTGCTGCACAGTTTGTGTTGGTCATTGTCTGTTCCTTCATCAGTGGTCAAAGGATGCTTTCCATAGGACGCTGTTGGCTGGATGTTTTTGGTTGGTGGACTATTCTCAGTCCAGCAGTGACACTGAGGTGTTTAAAAACTCCAGTAGCACTGCTGTGTCTGATCCACTCAGACCAGCGCAACACACACTAACACACCACCACCACATCAGTGTTACTACAGTGCTGAGAATGATCCACCACCCAAATAATACCTGTTCTGTGGTGGTCCTGTGAGGGTCCTGACCACTGAAGAACAGGGTAAAAGGGGGCTAACAAAGTATGCAGAGAAACAGATGGACTACAGTCTGTAATTGTAGAACTACAAAGTGCACCTGTAAGGTAAGTGGACCTGATAAAATGGACAAGGAGTGTAGAAACAAGGAGGTGACTTTATGTAGTGGCCAGTCACTGTGTGTAATTACATATAAATGAGTAAACTGAGTCAAACAACACTGATAATGCTAGACTTTTAAGGATTAAATAGCCTTGATTTCCAGGTGATTCAGTGTTTTCAAGATTAACAGAGCCACTGCTGTGGAATCAGCACCCTTTCTTTAGGGGTGTCTATCATTTTTTTCGAACAAATAACGTCACGTAGGGTGTGAATGAAAAACGAGGCAGGGATTCAAACTCCGGACAAATGACTCTGCAGCGCACGACCACGGCATGAGCCACGATTTTAGCAGAACCCTTTGGCAAGCACGTTAAGTACTTAGTAGTAAGTAGTAGTTGGGAAAAACAGCCCATAGATTTTATGACACTCCTGGATTTAGTAGTAAATGATGGTAGTCTCTGAGCCTGATTGCCACCAACTACAGTCAACTCCAGAATTATTGGCACCCTTAATGAAAATGAGCTAAAATCAATATATTAAAAAACACACATGGAGTGAGTGACATTTCAAGGTTAAACAAATGGGTAACCTGCATACTTTGCTTTTTACACTGTATTTTGGAACAACAAGAAAAACGTTTTCTTCAGTAACACTTTTATTAAACGTAGGTTTCAAGTTTGGCACCCCATTGATAATTTCCAGTTCCTTGATATTCTTGGGTCTTCTATTGCAGACTGCCGTCTTCAGTACACACAACAGGCTTTCAAATAGGTTCAAATCTGGAGACTAAGAGGGCCGTTGCAAACTTTGACTTTGTATTCTTGCAGCCATTTCTATATGGATTTTGATGTGTGTTCGGTGTCATTATCTTGCTAAAAAATCCGCCACAGCCTTCTAGCAGAGGCAGACAGATTTTGGGCCTATATCTTCTCGTATTTAGTGGAATTCAGACCCCCTGGGCCACTATCAGCAAAAGAGCCCCAAAGCATCAATGATCCGCCACCATATTTGACAGAGGGTGTGAGATGCTTTTCTTTTTTTGCCAAATGTAATGATGGTGTGCAAATTTGGAAATCCCAAGTTTCAACCTGGGACCGTCTGTTTTACCTTTTTTTGAGTCGACAGCTCTTTGGTTTTATTTACGTTGATGGATTAAAAAGGGATTTTACAGGTGCGTAACTACATATCTATCGTCCAGTGAAACAGGAAATAGTCATAGATTACAGTGGAGTTCCTGGAGACTAGGAGCAATTGAAGGACAGATTTTTTCCCCAAAAATGCAAATTTCTTTTGTTTTACATAAAAAAATGTCAGGTGTGCCAATAATTTTGCCCTATATGTTTTGTAAAGAACACACTTTTACTTAAATACTTATATTAATATATGGTAAGCAATTTCTCCAAATATTATATAAAAATTTGAAAGAAAACTCCAGTCTCCATTTGCATTGTATCAAAATTTCATGATAAACAGACCAATAGAAATCGTCCAAAATTACTTGGAAAAAAATCTTGTTACATTAACCTCCATAGTTAAGTCTGTGCTGTTGTCCATTTTATGTTGTACAGTGTCAGAAACCACATAAGCGAGTGTTTGAGTCATCGTGATTTAGGCATGCAGTTTGCACAGTGCTAATTAATGTGGTATAAGCTTCTGTGACTTGTTAGCTGTATTAGCCTCGTAGCTCCATTGCTGAAGAAGCAAACTTCAGACATCGATCTTGGCACACCAAGACTCTCAGAGAGGGCATTATTAAATATAGCAACACCATCTTGTACAGCAGCTCCGGTTTCATGGCGTTCTGTATCTAAAACTTGAAGTTCCTCTCCAGTCGTCACTGCTATGCAACAGTTACATTCAGTCACTGTTCAGTGGAGATGTCTAAGCCTGTTCTTGGCTGTCTAGACTTGCTCAGTCTGCGAAGGCATTCCCCTGTATAACTTCATGACTACAAAATGTACGTAATTGCTCCTTGTTCTACTTTCAGCCGCTATAAAGCCATATATTTCTCTTTAATGTCAGCTCTGTACCCAAAGCACTTAGACATGTTGTTTACCTAAAACTCCATTTGGAAAAAGTCAAATCTTGACCCGAAGCAACAGCAAAATTACAGAGCCATGTCCAATCTGCTTTTCTTTTACTGAAATACTTCACAAGGCTGGAGCGCAGCAGCTCGCAGCATTTCCAGCTGACTTCTGACTACTTCATGTCTGAAAATGGAACACCCCCACTTTTTAGGCCCCACTGCTTCACTGAAATGTCACTTTAAACAATTCTTTCAGCCAAATGCACAGAACAAGCGTTCAGAGAGTTCATATAATTTCATTTAACTTTACATAATTGCATTTCAGTTTTACATAATTGCATTTCAGAATTTATTTCTTAATTTATTCATTAATACACACAGTCCTACTACTAAAATTGCTATAAAAAGGTTCTTTTGAATGATGCCATAGATGACCCACTTTTAGTTCCCTAAAGAACCCTTCAATTGATTTTGTAAATGAGACGTAGAACTCGTTTTAAAAAAACACATAATATAAGGGCTCCATAGCAATCACTGGCAATCTATAGTAATCAAACTACTGTGAAAAGAGCAGAACTTTCATGGTGGCCTAATGACATTCATACTATATACAACTTTCAAACTGTCTCTTTCAATTAATCAAATGTTCTCTAATTTAAAATTTTAAATCTAATTTAACATTGCATTCACAAATCATCATCATCTCCTCCATACAGTGAGATTCAGTCTGAGTCAACTTGGGGAGAACCTGCCAATTTCATATTAATCCCTTTATTATACTATTAACATTACTGTAAAGTGCAAGACAGCATAGGCTGTTAGCCACTATAGCAGCAAAGTTAAATACAACATAAAAGGCCTAAACCCCATATCATATGCAGACTTTGCTAAAACTATAAATGAAATGACTCCCCTTTGAGCCAAAATGTGTATTCAGCTGATATTGAGGCTTACAGATTAATCCAAAACTGACATTTGCTTTTGCCTTTGGAAACGAGTAGAAAACAAAACACTCTGCTCTGTCAGGGTGTCAGGTGTCTTTTACAAGCCTGCTCTCTTACGACCATGTCTTCAAATTGCTTACAATTCAAAACACATTCATGGAATCGGCTGCAAACTGAAAGGTTGACCAAAGTAATCATGGATAGCAAAGCTTGCTAAGCAATGATTGGATAGCAAAGACCAGACAAGAAGCGCCATGCAGGAGATATAGAGCAGTGCTGAATGGCAGGGTGCCAGTGGTGATGTGTGCATGTGCATTAAAAAATAATATAGCTTTGAATATTTGGAAGCAAATGAGCAGAACTTGGAATCGGTCAGTTATGCATTAATAACATAAGAAGCTGAGGTGATTCACGGGCCCACCAAAACAGACATGGATGCAATTGCGTGCCCTAACATTGTGCCTCTGCCTAGAACTTACATTCAAACTAAGAACCAGTTAAGTCCCTTTATTTTTAAGAGTATTCTTGGCATTGGCCTGTATTGTGCTAACCCCTTTTTTGTACATGGGTGTAGACAATCCCTGGACCCAAGACCTCAGACTGGTGGCAAAAAAACTGGATCGGGACATTCCTACTTTAATGTGTATGATGTAATGCTGATGAATATAAAACTGCTGTTTATATAATTGAATATTGCTTTTGTCGGAACAAAACCTTGTATCTCCAAAATGCTAAGTTTACAGGAGAAGTAAAAAACTTACCTTACTTTTAATGTAAGTCATTTTGGGACAATTCTGTTAGTTTATTCACCATGAGATTTACAGACAATGTAAAGGGCAATATTTTCAAATTATGGGACATAATGTACATAAGAGGTTTTGTTCCGACAGCAGCGATATGCATTATTGCGTTGTATATGTGTAATTGTTTTTCTGTCTAAATGCTGTAGCTTTTGCCTGGCTCTAAACATTTACTGATTACATTTATTCGCACATCTATTTACATGCATTTATTGATTATTGATTACCTCATTGTGAACCAGCAGGCAGAAAAAAACAAGATTAACCAGTAATATCATGTTTCACTTCCCCCTCTCAACACCCTCAGCTAACATCAAATGAAAGCCTCAGCTTTCTGTTAAAAAATGCGTCACAGTACGAAAGGAAAATGCATTGTGATTTCCCATTCATGTTGGTTTTAAGACTCATACAGGTACATTTCATGATATTTGTCAGGTTTACCAATTAAATAGTTATTAAATGGCTTCTTCTGAATTGTAAAATGACTAGTTTCAGTCTGAAAACCTGACTGGCTGTGTTTATATCTGTTGTAAAACACTCATCACATACACCTATGACCACCTCCCTGAATTCAACAACTACATTCTGTGTTAATGAACCAAGTCACACTGTAATTGGACTGTCATGCTGCGATCATGGACTACCAACTGTACAGATAGTTGAAGCAAGAACCTGGTTTTGTTTAAACTAAGGGGCTGACAGCTTGATGGCTAGGCGAAAACTTAGCAGGCTAAACAGGCTAATGGATACTAGCCTAAGTCTAAACTGCTCCTCCATTAGCATTTAGTGAGAGTAAAAAATTAAGGGTAAAGAATAAGTTACATTTATGTTTTACACACTTCAAATGTCTGTGTTTTGGGGTAAATCTGCTTTAAGTAGTGTTAAATCCAAATGTGTGGCACTAACAAATACAGAAAATGAATGGGAAGACCAATAACAGCAGCCACAAACCACATTAACGATACAATGGTACAAAAAGGACCAGGGTAGTAATGTTAGCTGAGGTAAACTAAAATTAACATTTGTCTTTTTATATAAAGGACTGGCTGCCTCACTCTGTGCACACTTCAAGTCATACATCATCTGCTATGGCCTTAATTGTATGTAGCAATGGCAAAATGCTGACGTGGAAAGAAAGTGAACAGCTCTCGGAGTCACAGCGCGCCAGCATGCATCAGCATGGAATGCCTGTGCCAGTGTACATACCTTCATTAAAACAATGGTTTTGATTTTTTGGACTCTGCACCACACAACAAAGCATGTCCTGTGTGTGGTGGTCTTAAAAGTTCTTGTTCATCAGCATGGTTGCCTGGCATGAACAGCACACTGCAAACAAGCTACGTTTCTTGGTGAAAAAAACCTTGTTATTGCGGTTATTATTGATTATAACTTTAATTATTAATTGAAAATGTGTGTATTGTATCTCCCCAAAACACATCCAACACCTGCTAAAGCCCTATCGACCTCCATGAAATCTGGCAGCTGTATCACAAATCTCAAAACAAAGGCAGAGATTTTTTTTTCTTATATCGAAAAAAAGTGACATTTTCAATATTTTAAACTAGTCTTACAATCCATTGTTTAAGTTGTGAGCACAAAATTGCCCACAGCTCTTCCATACAAGTCCTCTTGATTTTGTAACTATTTCAATTTTGCTGGTCCCATTTCCATTCAATTATGCTTGTTTTTCTCTCCTTTTCATCAGTCCTTCACTGTGACTTTTATTGCTTCTTCTCTCTTTTTATGTAACGTGTCTTGCGGCACTGCGAAATGCTTTTTAAAATAAAATCATCTTGACCATGAAAGACAGCAAAATGGCAGGTACTCAAAGCAATAACAGCTCTGCAGATTTCACCAATTTACAACACTGAATGTTTTGCCTTTGTGAAGAATGTAATTCAGGCATCACTCAAGGTTAGAGTTTTAAAGGCCGGCGCTACTGTATTAAATAAAGGATGTGGAAAAGAATAATGTTAAGAATCATGCAGACTATCCACTGGTTATGGTTTCTCCATTTGGGTAATATAATCATATTGACTTCTTTTGGCCTAATTAGTGAAAAATTGTGAATATTTAGTTAGTAGGGCTGAGCTGAGGTTCTGCTTTATTAAATAGAATCCTGAACGGTGTACCTGCTGCTGGCTGTATTTAATGGCTGTGGGTCTTGTTTTAATGGAATAGCCACAGCACACACATTTAAGTATTCATAAAATGCCTCCAAATTCCCCTTTCGTCTTCTCAGTGTGTCATTCTTGCTTTCTGTTTCTCTCTGGCATTTAAATGAAGGTGGAGGCTGTGGCCTGGTGTGTGTGTGAGTAGAGGGCTGCCATCATAGGCAGTGGAGTGAGAGGAGGGTGGACACAGGGCAGGTCATTTTTGACCTCTCTTTATCTCAGCTACCCTTAATGGAAGAACAAAGCGGTGGCCCCTTCTTAAAAGTTCATTACAGATCAAATGCAGGGTTTTACTGTGGGAAGGAGCTTATATTACGTGTCAGCAAGGACAGAAAGATTCTTTTGTTGGTTACTTTATTTACCTGGTGATGGTGCTGAATAGTTTGTTGGGGATCTGTCTAATTGCGATTTTACAAAACAATATTGCAAATGCTATTTAAAGATTTAAAGGCCCCATCCCATTTCTTAGTTTTACCCCTAGCCCTTGTTTTCGAGTGTCACCCTAACCCCTTGGAATTGAGTTACAAGGGGTAGTGGTTGAAATCTTTGCCTATGAAATGGGACCCTCAAATAAAAGAACAGGCTACTAGCGCTGCTCTGTAGGCGACCCTGCAGGTCTGCAGTGATAGCAGAGGAGGGTAAAGTTCAGCAACCTCACTGCTGGGCTTTAGTTACGTTTAGGGAATCACATGCCTTCAAAGAAGGGTGTGCAACAATTATGTATTATCACCCACCCCTAATTCTTCGCTGATGTGAAGCTGAAATCAGCTATTCTCCAGCTTTTTGTTCGAATTTTCCCGTTCCACCTTAAATGGTGCAGCAGTTACATTCTGGCACTTCAGGCGTCAGTACTGCTAGACTATTTAAGGTGGAACAGGAAATTTAGCTAGCTAGCTAGCTACCAAGACATCAGCATACTATTAGCAAATGTTTATGCTGTTATGAATAAAAGGACCATAATACACTGAAATGTCATTAAACTAAGATAAAACAATAGTTATCATAATGTTTTAACAGAGAAACACGTACATTTGTGGGCCGTCTTGTCGGTTTTTTCGTTTATTCTCATAACACTCTGTTTGGAGTGTGACTCTGAAAAACCTCCGTTTGGAGGGCCATGTAGCCCTAACACCTCACCCTACCCCTCTGTCTCAACCAAAATCAGGACACCCTACCCTAGACGTGAACGCACAAAACGGAGGGCTAAGGGCTAAGTGGTAGGGGCAAAGGGTGAAAGGGGATTGTGCCAAAGAGTCCACCCTTTGTTCACTTCATGTCCAGCCAAAACGACAATGAAGTTATTCGTTCTTCAGCATTAGGAAATAAAAGCAGAGAACATTATATTAAAAATGACACAGAAGCCTTAACAACTAAATAGATAATCAAAATTGTCAGTATTCAGTGTATTTACTCTTAGTTTTTCCAAGAAATCTGCAGGGATATTTTTCCACACCTCCACAGTTCAGTCTTTGAAGTTGGTTGCATTTTCTGCTTCACACGAAAGTAATCCCAAACACATTCATTATTGTTGAGGTCTGGACTCTGGGGTGGACAGTCCAGTATTCTGAGAACACCATCAGCTTCTTTGTATAATTTTTAGATTGATTCTTGTTTGTCTGTTTCCTTTTCTCAGTCTCGACTAGCATTAATCTGTCCTCTCACAATGGAGGCATAGACACACAGCTTTGGTGGTCTACTAGGCGTTCTCTAACATTCCTCTGTGTCCTGCTGTAAACTGTATTAAATAATTTTCTCAGAAATATCTCCTGAAAAATGTATAAGCTTGTACTTAATAGTTGTTTCAACTGGAAATTTAATAAATGAAGGGTGGTCTCTGACTTTTTCACAGTCCTATATTTTCTCTAAATTTAACTCCAGGCCTGTATTGTTGGCATGAATTGCATCAAATATCTAACAAGCTTCTGGCTACTTACCTCAACTAAGTTTGTATTGCCATTTACAGCATATGGGTGTATGGCTGCTTCTGATTGGTCAAATTCATCTACAGGTAGCTGAAGTATTGGCTTGAAATTGCCCTCTTAAAATAAGTTATAAGGACTGTTATAGAATTTTACACCCTAATGTTTATCTGCTCCATCGGTACAACAATTTCAGTGTGTATACTTCTTCTTAGCAAACAAATAGGAACCCTGTTGACTTGCTGAAGCACCTTCCCAACTTCATTTTTTGTAAGTGTGTTTTGAGTCAGAAGGTTCTTTTTTATTATTTCTTTCATTTTTATCCACTTTTTCTCCCCAGCGTTATCATGTTGTGCCGCTCGGGAGCTTCCAGATTTTCTATTCTTTTTTGTTCTTTTTGACATAATTTTCTGTGGTAGCTGAGCATGTGGTACAGACGCAGCAGACAGAGATTAGAATAATAAATGCTGGAATATTCCTTGAAGATTATGTTGTTAATAATTTAGGCACTGGATGATGCACCTCTTGGAAATCACAGTCTTTAGAGTCACGATTTGGACATAAAAGCGACTGATCATTCAGTCTTATCCTGTGTAGGTATTAATCAGCACCTGCTGCAAAAATATCCAAGGATTGCCTCATACTTGTGTGTTTTGACCTTGCCAGTCTGGATTTGTTTGTTTTTATTTATCCAATGCAGATCATGTGGTGTGTGAAGAAGAGTTTAAGTATGCCATGCTAGCCCTCAACTGTGTGTGCCCAGGGACATCCACCCTGATAACCTTACTGATCCATTCCTCCAGAGGACAGTGAGTAGAAACACAAAAACATGCACTCATATCCTCACTCGTACTATTTTTCTGTAGATAAATACTGCAGTCTTGCGGGGCCAGACGTGATTACGTAACAAGAACATCTGAAGACAACCATAAGAAATTTTGGGCTAAATGTGGGTGGAAAGGTAAACGTATTAGAGTGGTAACAGTTTGAAAGCTGTAAACCAATCCAAAGTCTTGTGAAGCTCAAAATAGGGGTGATGGAACCTCTTGCAAGTAAAAAAAAATATTTTAGCTAAACATAGGTTTGCTAGCTTGTTTTTGTGTTATAGGGTGTGGGAATCAATGCCACGTCGTACTGCTTTATGGGAACGTTCCGCCATATTGGCAGGGTTCGAGAGCTTGAAGAGATTGCTGTATTATTGTTGAGTTGTCATGCAAAAAAAGTCAATCAGATAAGAAGGAGACACCAGGTGGATGGCAAACATGTCAACTGTATGTTGACTTTGGTGATGTTACTAGCCTAGTCACCACGTACCTTTTAACTGGAAAACAGTTAGTTTGTGAAGATTTAGATAACTGATGCAAGACATAATAAATTTACTGAATAAAGCTAAATGTTTCATACCATTAAGTCTATACGAGTATAGAGTATGGTGTTTATCACTCACTGCAGTGCTTCCATTGTACTGTTTGAGTAGAGCTGTGTCCAGATAGTTGAGTAAAACTTATTTTCTGTCTGCTCTCCTTGGCTTTGCTCTGATGCTAGTCAGCTCTGCCAACATATTTAGTGTGTCCATGGGCTACAGAATCAAGGAAAGCACATAGGAATGGAAGATTCATAAAACTATTCAGAACCAGCCTAGACTGACTAATCCTTATGACACCCATAGGACTCTATGTCATGGCATCACGCTCCCAAGCCCAACAATTATTCTCCTTAACAGATGTTAAAAGAGCATAGACTGAAGGAATTTGGGGGTTTTAGAGTGGGTGTATAGTTGTTAGTAGCCGACTGCACCACAGTCCAGCGCTAAAAGTTTAACAAGTTGTCCCCAGATGCGTATTCTGGTTGCAAGATCGCGTGTGACCCCACAAGACTACTAGACACTAATGATGCGTTCATATGTTGGGGGTAGACAGACGACAGCACACCGGATACTGTTTTCCAATGGCGCCTCAGTGGAAAGTTTTGCCACAGCCAGCAGCAGATGCAGCTATGGTCTGTGGAAGGTTCCATTAAGAGTCCCATCAACTTTTGCTGTAGAATGCAGTGGTGAAATATACCAGATGTTGATTTTGGATTTTGGAATTCCAGACAAAATCAGTATTACACATCAAAAAAATTAAAGAGTGATAATCGTCTATTTTCGCCAGTAACACTGGCACCATGCCAACATTTGCGTGGCTTCATGCTGTCATCGGTTGGGTACCACTGTGAGGTGCAGAACAACACTTTTTTCAAAATGCTAACATGTGAACGCATATTAGGCTATCCTTAAAGGAATAGTGTTGAATTTGCTCTGCCCAAATTTAATCCTTTAGCCAAGAAAATCTTGGTGTCTGAATTCCTCATTTGGTCACCAATAAAGATAATAATACAGGAACACACACTCAATCATACATATATAGACTAAAACAACCTGAATCATTACTTACACTGCATCTATGTTTTATTTTCAGAACAGCACCTTCAGAATCCTTCAAGCAGCGTGGGGGGGCCTTCCAGCCCCTCAACAGGTCAGTAAGCTCATGGACTATTACACACACACACACACACCTAGCCCTGCAGTGCAGAGACTCATAAATGGTGAATTTATCTCTGCAGTCGTTTATGTAATGCCCTTTTCTTCACCGCTGCTGCTTTCTGCTGCTCCAATCTCTTCGTCTTTCATTTTCCTCCCATCCACCCAACCATTCCGAGGCCCCCGTCACACACACATCTGCCAGCAGGTGTGTGAGCCGCACGTGTTCACCCTGATAAGATTATATCCGTTTCCTCATGAGCTGCGCTGATTCCTTTGGCCGCACTCGTGGCCATTAACACTGAAGGGGGCTTTGATGCTAATGTCGGAAAATCATAGTGTGAATCTTCATAAAGGTCATCCACCTGTTCGTCTGCAATTTCTCAGGGAAGGCGGCGCAAACTCAGCCGACCAATGGCAGCGCACCTATCGCCGCTGCTCAGCCAACGAGGTGCACCACATCCGGCTGGAGGAGAGCAAGTTTTTCGGGGAGTACCAGGGCAAGAGTTTCACCTTCGCCTCGTTCCACGCACACAAGAAGTGAGCATTTACATGCAAACACACATTTGTTTTATACATATGTGTGTGTATAAATATAAATGTACCCACAGTACTGTGCAAAGGTCAGAGACCACCTTCTCAAATGGCCATCAAAATGACTATTAATTACAAGTTACGCATTTTTAAGGAGGTATTTCTGAGGAGATTAGATATCAGATAATCCACTTGCATAAAGAAATGTAAAGTCAGTTTTCCAACTTCCCAAAATTTCAAAGTAATTCAAAGGTACAAAGAAAACAGAACTCCTGACAACTGTGCAAGAACTGGTAGACCACCAAAACTGTCACCATAAGATAAACAGCACTTAAAACGGTAACACTGACAACTGCTGCAAAGCTGGTCACCACACCGCAGAAGTGAGCCACAACACAACGGAAATGTTTCTAGAGGACTCAAAGGGGTGAAATGTCTTTGATGGAAAATCACTGACAGATGTACATAAGACCACGGACACTCGGACACTCACATCCCAAATTCATGGTTAACTAGTTTGCTATGTGACATGTCAATGCCACTGTACAGTAGTAGTTCTCTGGCATTACTAGTTAAATGTACACCCTCACAGCTGATTCCCATTACGATACAGTGATAGCAGTAATCTGCTCAAATAAAAGTTAGCTTACTTTTACCGGTGAATGTTTTTGCTGCACAAAATTTAAAAGTCTGAATGGCTGCATCCTCTTTGAATATCCTCTGGAAACATCTCTGTTGTCTTGTGACTGGCTTATCAGCGTTTCTGAAGTATCGGAATGAGGACATCGGTGTTGTTGTTTTGCTGAAAGTGCTTTCTGACTTTGCAGATTGTTTTTCATTTGCGGTTTGATGGGTCTTCTCAGCCACCGTAGGTTACGTCAGTTTTAAAGAGAAGCATGTGTAGATGTCATGTAGCCTTATGAACAATACCCTATAGTGCAGTGTTACCCTTAAAGCTTTCATCTTTAAAAGAGAGGATAAAATCAAGCTCCACTGTTGCTTCAGATCTGAAAAATCTGATCCTCAGATGTTTCTGTCCATCCTTCCACTGTGAGAAGACAACTCAACACTATGAGTCTGAAAGGATGTGTATCTGTCATGTAGCCACTGAATGAAAAAAGGAAATAACAAAGAAGCTGATGACAAATTTCAACCTCGCTGAATGTCTTTGGGATTTGTGAGGATCAGAAAATGCAACCGACTTCTAAGACTGAACTTTAGAGGTGTGGGACAATATCCCTTCACTGAACTCAAAACTGAAACCAAGTCTCCCGAAGAAGCTTATTAATAAAGTAAACAAATAAGAGTGTACACTCTAAATACTGTTTGTGTGTTCAGACCATGTGGTGGTAGTATTAGGGGCAACTGACTGAGGCAAGGAAGAAAACTTGAGCTAGAGTTGTGGGTGTCTTCTGCTTGGAGCTAGAAGTCCGGACCCCCCATAACTGTAGTAGGCCTGACATAGGACTGAGCAACAGAGAGGAGATGGGGTGGTGGGGATTGCAAAAACGGGAAACGGAGGATAGATGTGGGAATTTATAGGGCATTGAAGGAGAAGGGTTTCAGGCACAGTCCTCTCCCCAAACCTATTTCTTAACTTCTGTGTAATTTTCTGTTAAATATGTTTTCTGCTTTTTTCCTGATGCTCAAAAAGGATTCATTTGTACTTCATGGCTGCTTTGGCTAGAAATTAAATAAATGAATTGTGGTCTCTGACTTTTGCACAGTACTGTATGTCCCATATGTCTTATCTATAGGAAAGTACTCATATATAGAATTGTAAATACATTGCAAATAGAAAGTTAAAAGAAAGTATTACAATATATGTATAATATGGGGCTGCACTGCTGTGGTAGGTATGGTGTGTGTCTTATTGGCGTGCGGAGACTGGACACAGCGAATATTCTGCTGAACCCTGGGCCCTGCCACATCATGAGCGCCTCAGACACCTGCTTCTACATCAACATTTCCAAAGAGGAAAACTCCGCTTTCGTCAGGGGCCACAGAGAGCCGGCCCGGGGCCCGGGGGGCGACTCACGGGGTGTTCCACAGACCATCTACCACGGACTGACACGCTTGCCTGTACACAGCATCATCGCCAGCATGGGTCAGTCATAAACTCACACGCTCTTATCTACATGGCTTTAGCTATACACAAACATGCAGTATCATCAACAATTTGGACATACCTACCCAAAGAGGGGGTTTTGTTTGCTACATATGCTATTTTTGTTTGCTATGAAATAACAAGAGTCATAGTGTCAAATCTCATGCTAGCAAAGGTTACCAACTAATGGGCGGCGAATTGTTGGATACCAGGCTGCAAGAATACGGCGGTGGGCCGCCTGCTCACTGCTATATTGTTGCAGCGTGGTATCAAACAATTTAGTAACTCCTGAAAGCCACTGTTAAATTGTTATTACAATAATGTAATTAATAATACAATAGCATTTTTACTTTAAGCTTAATTCCTACTAAAACACTTGTAATCTAAATCTATGGCCTTGTGCACGGTTGCTGTTGGCTGTTTTCAGTTGATGGCTAGCGTAAGTGAACAAGCCAAAAACGATACGAAGAAGAAAAAACATAATCGCATTATAAATATAATTAAAGATACATAAAAAAGCATTCATGACCAAACTCCTGCCAATTCGCCAACATCAAAAAATTGTGGAAAAAAAGCTTCAGATTCCTCGCTATGCTGTGATGTAGCACTAGACGCTCTTGGCATTCTCTCAAGCAGCTTCATGAGGATACATCTGGGCTGCTTTTCTTAAAAATATCCACATATGCTGAGACCTAGATGCTTTTAAGATTATGAAAGACATTCATAAAACTCTGACTGATACTGTCCTGTATGCTCCTTATGTCTCAATCCTACCCATGTGAATCACTGTGTACATACTGACAGCTCAAGATGAAATATCTGGTTCGTAATGCTCACTTTCTTCGAAAGGTAATAACAGTGCTGCGTTGCTGCGCATGAATAAGGAGGATGAATCAGGGCAAGGCAAGAGACAAATGGTTGACAGGATAATAAAGATGTCAGGGTTCAAAACATATTATCATGGAGGCTCCCACTGGTCCAATTATGCCACCTAGCGAAAGGGCCTGGAACTGAATTCTGCATGTGTTCCAGCAGCACATATTTCCACTTCAAACAGTGGAGGAATTAAGACCATCATCCTCAGCAGGGCTAATTGGGATGTCACAGCTTCAGGTTCCTAATTAACATGCCAGAAAAATGGACCTGAGAGCGCTAATGTGTCTGAAGAATGACATAATTCTCAAAGGAGCTTGTTGAGCTAGCATGTGTTTTGGGGGGAAAATGATAAAAAAACACAACTAAAATGTAAATGAGTAGTAAAAAAAAGAGTTAAAATTAAATGACTACAGTTACACAATTTTCCACTTGCCCTGTAGCAATTATTCATGTTTAGTATCTGTAGTTTGCTTCTTTAGTTTAGTACTGGAGTTATGAGGCTAATACAGCCAACAAGTAAGTGAAGCTTATACTCTGCTAATTAGCACTGTGCTAACTGTGTGTGTTGATCATTAAACTTGCCTCAAACCATGTCGGTATGTTAAATGATCTCAAAAAGACTTGCTTATGTGGTTTCTGACTCTGTATAACATACTGTTATTTGTGAAAATGGACACATTTCACGCTTCAAGATGGCTGCTGCTACTGTTTTTAGCTATGGTATGGACTTTTGGTCATTTTTATCTGTTTTTGAATGTCATTGTAAAAAACCACATAAGCAGGTCTATTTGAGACTGTTTAAAACTTGGCACAGTTTTATGTGATGGTTTAATCATGTAGTTTAAACGTGTTTGGTGCTGTTTGGTTGCTAAAATGTTCAACTTGTTAGCTACATTAGCCTCACAGCTCCAGTGCAAAACTGAAGAGGAAAGCTTTGGACAGCAATTATGTTTTGGATGAATATCTACATTTGGGGTAAGGGGGATATATGCCAAGCTGTTCCCTTAAAGGGGAATTCCACCATTTTTTTAAAAAAATTCTGTGTGAATACATGGTAGAGATATAGATAAAGTCTTTTAGACTGGCTGCATGCGAAAAGCTCCATTCTAGAGAAACTTAGTGAATCTGAATTGTTCACAGTGGTGGTGATTGGAACCAAATGTCTGGGGAGTTTAATGCCTTTAAAAGCTACCTCACAGAAAGTTATTACATGAAATGGTTATGAATACGCTGTCTGATGACATTGATTTACAACTGGTTTGAGATAAGATTTTTTTTATATTATTTATTCATGGTGGAGGGTTACATACAGTACATTGGGCAAAATGGTACCAAAGGAAACTTAGTTTTTCAGATTTTTAACCATTATATTATATACATTACATTACATATAAAAATTCAGAAGACAGGTGGAGGTTCACTGGTGGTTTTGGAATAATAGATAAAATAGCTATAATTGAGTTGTAGACATTGCGACACCTGGTTACTATCACCAACACTGTAAAGAAATGCAAGTCGATAAGTTTTTATACAGTGAACCACTTCACATCAAACCACTCTGACTGACTTTATTTACATCTTAACAAATACATCATGCAGAAAACGCAGTAAATTCATTGGAATTCACCTTTAACCCAGTGCTGCCTTCACTCTTGTGTGTGGATTCCTGTCTGCAGGCACGGTGGCTATAGACCTGCATGACTCCAGTGACAGCAGTCCAGAGGGCTCAGGGCCAACCGGTGTGGGCGGGGTCAGTGGTGGGCGTGGTGGGGTCCGGGCTGAAGCGGGCGTGAGTAACACCCTGTCGCTGCCTGCAGTGGCCGATTCAGCGGAGGAGAGGAGGCACAGCATTGCCCCTGTGCTAGAGCTAGTGGACGGGGTCAGCCCCACCTTCGATCTGCTGGGGGACCAGTCCGAGGATGAGGCGGGAGAGGAGGGAAAAGAGGAGGAGGAGGAAGAAGGAGCAGAGCAGAAAGGCCAGTGGTGGGGAGCACAGTGCGAGTGAGTAGAGCTGAGATTGAAGCTGTTACTGTTGATGATGTTTGATGGGACAGAATGATATCAGCATTTTCATTATTGAATTATTTTAACAAGCTAACAAATTCCAATAATCGTTAATATCAGCCAATTATATATGCTCAAAAAATTGGCTGATATGATTGTTGTCATCGAATATTATTATGTCAGTTTTCAATAGTGGAAACTCAGATAAACAGCATAGAGATAGATATACACCATGCTGAAGCACTTTAAGTTGCTTTATATTTTGTGACACTACATGGAATCCTGTACACAAGCAAGCAAAGTTTATTTATATAGCGCTTTTTACAACAGGTGTTGTCACAAAGCAGCTTTACAAGAAAATCAGCATTACAGAAAGAAATCCGGGTCCAAGCCCCCTGTACTATTTTTAGACTTGATGTGTGACAGAATTGGATAGGATTTTTTTTTTTTTTTAATTACTCTGATCAGTCTTTTTATTTATGTATTTTATTTATTTGTAATTATTAGTCTATTTATTTTTTAGTTTTAGTTTTTATTTAATTAGACTAGATTTGTACAGAATTTGATTGGATTCATTATTTGTTAATTACTGATATGATCCTTTTATCATATAATTTTTTTCTTTATTATTTATTCATCTGTTTTAGTTATATTTTACAATACAAACTGTATTTTTTTATTTCTTTTCAATATTTTAATATTTATTATATTGGTACATTTCTGTTTTTTTTTCCAATTAATTTTTATGTTTAGGCTAGATTTATGACCGAATTGAATCCATTTTTAAATTTTTATTTATTTTTTTTTTGTTGTTGTTTTATTTTGGTCTCATGTTTGGCCTTGATGTAAGTGCTTTTGTGTGTGTGTGTGTGTGTGTACTAGGTGGGTGAAGGGCTACCCACTGAACTCTCCATATATCGGGAGTTCTCCTGCACTTTGCCACCTCCTGCAGGAGAAGATGCCTTTTTGCTGCCTCCGCCTTGATAAGGTGAGAACCTCTCTCCTTGTTTATCCCCTAAAGCACAACACAAAACACACAAAGTGCTGCTACACCACAAAATCACTGCTATGAACTGAACACCTGTAGCAGCTTCACTCAAATCTGGCCCAACAGAGCTGTTAGTCAAATTTGGTTCAGCATCTGAAGACAACACAGAAATGGAAAAGAAATCTACCAAGCTTTCAAAAAGGATAGTATTAGTAAAGTAGCAAAGAGGAAGTGGAAGTGATGGCAGTATGGGTGTGGTAATATGTGTAGTTAGTTTTAACTATAGAGTCAAAGAACATAAAGAAGTGTGTTGCAGTGTCAACCACCACACACCGGACGTGCTGCACCACACCACAACCAGAAAGTCAAAACCACTGTTTTTAATGAAAGTGCACACGCACTGACTTTCAGCATTGACATTGTCAATTTCTTAGAGCATCACTTAGCATTTTGCATCTACATAATGTTATCTATAAATATCGCCTATGGGAATGTTACTAACCTAGTCGTATCATAACTTCACCTCATACCTTTTAGCCAAAAAGTTAGCTGATACCAAATATCATAACTTTATTAAATTGTGTTAAAAGCTTTGTTCTATTAAATCTGTAGAGTGTAAACTGACCTTGCTTGATGTTTATTGATGCTCTCACTAGGATGCATCATACTATCTGGCATGTCTGGTATAAAGTTGCATTTAGAGCAGGAACGCTGATGTAGAATATGTTCCTGTCAGTAAAGTTGTAGTAAACAAGAGGCATTTATCTTATCTATTTTTGGAAGTCTCAGGTGGAAAAATACATTTATGTTTTTCTTCTTAAGATATTTTAGTGAATCTTTTAGAGATTTGAGTTGTGTAGATTTCTGTTGTGTTAGTCTTTCACACACATTGATTTTGGCAAGATCTAATAGTTAGTATGATCTGTGATGAAGGCTCTTTTCAGTCACTGCTCTTCTCTCTGCTGACCAGGCGTGCCACCACATGCCGTATGAGGACGCCCGTTCTTATGGCTTTAAAAACAAGCTGATTATTGTGTCGGCTGAGAGTGCAGGCAACGGCCTGTACAACTTCATCGTGCCTCTGCGAGCCTATTACAGACCCAGGAAAGAGCTGAACCCCATAGTGCTGCTGCTGGAGAGCATGTGAGTACTGCAAACAGAAAACAAATCACTAGTCCTCTGACTTTACAACGATTTAAATCCATTTGTTAGGAAATGATTCAGTACATCATGGAATCTCACAGTGGATTTGAACATAATTTGTTTTGAATATTTTAGTATGATTCAGAATTATGAATATTGAAATATATTGTACTGAATACATATGAACTACTGCACTGTGCAAAAGTCAGAGACCACCTTGTTTTAATGTCCAGTCAAAATGGCCATTAAGTACAAGTTATTCGTTTTTCAAATACACTATATGGCCAAAAGTATATAGACGCCTGACAATCACACCTACATGAGCTTGTTGCACATCCCATTCCAAAACTGTAAGTATGAGTTTGGAATTGCTGCTGTAACAGCCTCCACTCTTCTGTTTTTGGAGTGTGTCTGTAGGAACTTGTGCCCATTCAGTCAAAAGACCATTTGCAAGGTCAGGCACTGATTTTGGACGAAAAGGGCTGGTTCGCAGTCAATGCTCCAAGTTATCCCAAAGGTGTTCCTTGAGGTTGAGGTCAGGGCTCTTTGTAGGCCACTGGAGTTCCTCCACACCAAACTCAAACCGTATCTTAACAGAACTCACTTTGTGCACAGGGACAAAGTCATGCTGGAACAGGAAAGGGTCTTCCCCAAACTGTTACCATGACGTTGGAAGCATGTAATTGTCTAAAATGTCTTTGTCTGCTGTAGCATTTATATTATCCTTCAGTGGAACTAAGGGGCCCAAACCCTGAAAAGCAGCCCCCAGCCCATTATCCCTCCTCCACCAAACTTTACTGTTGCCATTATATATTCTGTTAGGTAGTGTTCTGCAGGCATTTGACAATCACATATTCGTCCATGGGAATGCCAGATAGTGTGATTCATCACTCCAGAGAGCACGTTTCCACTGCTCCAGAGTCCAGTGTTGGCACATAGTGATCTTAGGCTTATGCGCAGCTGTTCAATCATAAAAACTCATTTCATGAAGCTCCTGACGGTCAGTTCTTATGCTGATGTTGTTACCAGAAGCAGCTTGGAATTCTGTAGTGAGTGATACAACAGAGTATAGGCTACTTTTATGTGCTGTGCAGTCCAGCACTCGGGGCCTTGCTCTGTGAGTTTGCATGGTCTACCGCTTTGTGGCTGAGCTGTTGTTGCTTGTAGATGTTTCCTTTTTACAATAACAGCACTTACAGTTGATCTAGGCAGATCTAGTAGGGCAGAAATTTCACAAACTGACTTGTGCCAGTTATAACAGTGGCACATGTAAAGTCACCAAGCTCTTAGGTATGATCTTTTCAAACGCCAGATACTGAAGATTTTGACGCTGAAAAATGAATAACTTAATGGCCATTTTGACTGGAAATTAAGTAAATGAAGTCTCTGACTTAATGTTCTTATATTTATTACTAGAAGACATACCATTATCCAACACACCTAAACCAAAACAATAGGACTGGTGTCAATATTTTTAAAAAATTGCCACATACTTTGTGACACATATTATTATAATAAATTATCATAGATAGAACATTCTAAAATTGATGCAGCTGTCGGTGCATGACAGTGCGTGAAGACATTTTTACACCCTTAATACACAACAGGCTTCACTCATGAGCAGTGCGTCTTTGTCACACTGCAGTAGCTCGCGTTTATTATTATGAAATCTAGCCGCTGTCTTGCTTGTGATGGAAGAGCAGTGCAGGCCTGTAATACAATCAAAGGTAATAAAGCTCTGAGTCATTCGTTGTTGTTCCCCATTATCTAACTGCAGGCGGGATTTCATAGCAGAGTGTCCCAGAATCACAGCAGGTGATTCTGTCACTTTTGCTTAAATTTGATCATAAATACTAGGGAAAAGACATCAAGGGAACGTTTAAGGCACTTCGTACCAGAGATGTGATGATCAGCTTTATTTCATTTATTTATTCTTCTAATCACCCGTTGTTCTGTAAGAGTATACAGTGTACAGTATATGAACAGTATTCCGTTTTTTTTAAATGATTGTTTTTATTTTATTTTTTACTTCTGTAAAAATGTGTGCACCCTTTACTCAGTTCAAACCCACCATTTGCCACTGATGAACTTAAACCAGGCACAAGTCACAACCCCAACTCTCTAGTAGGGTCTGATTAATGTACATACATTCTCACTGATACTGATTTTAACTGGCTAAAAATTACATTATTTGATATAATTTTATGCGTTCATAAGTAGACTTCAGCAATTTAACTTAAAAAGTGCTTTACTAAAATTTTATGTTTATTTTTATATTAAATTTAGCAAATAAACTTTGATTTTGCATTAAAATGTGCAAAAGTATTTTCTTGAAGGATGTATTAACTTCAATTTGACAGAGGCGGTCAAATGTTTACATATGACTGTATTTTGTTGTTTTATTTTTTTCCAAGATGTTAAACTCAGCAAGTAAATAGAAATTGTGCAATAAAATTAGCAGAAAAATGTGACCAGTGGCAGCATGCAGCTGTGTAAACGTTGCCACGGTGATAGCATCTGCCTCTATCTATTTAAAGTGTAAAACATCATTAGAATGTGAGAACTATATGCCTTTGCACATGCAGATCTTAAATTTTGTAATATTTTGGAATCTGGGGGACCTAGCTTTCAAGTGGGACAGCCTAGGCCCCCTAGGGTCCCCCTTAGGTACTCCCCTGATGTGTGTAACCTTAAACGAATATATTAAACAAATTTATCAGCCATGTATCATATCAGTTGGGCCCTGCTCTCCAGTCTTCACTGTTTAAGAATGTTTTCGTGTGTATCTTTGTTTGTTTATCAGCCCTGAAGCAGACTTCCTGGAGGCTATCTGCTGGTTCCCTATGGTCTTCTACACTGTGGGCTCCATTGACAAGTAAGGGAAGCCTCAGGCATTTTCTTTACTCGATTGATTCTTTTTCGCTTAACTGAATTCTTCTTTATGCTTCTGATTTCAAAATGCTGTGTCTACGTCTTTATGTGTGTGCAGTCTGGACAGTCTCCTGCGCTGTGGGGTGACGTTTGCAGACACCATGGTGGTGGTCGATAAGGAAAGCTCTATGATCGCGGAGGAGGACTACATGGCTGATGCCAAAACCATTGTGAACGTACAGACCTTGTTCAGGTATGGCTCCAGCCCCTGAGTGTAGATGAAGCACATGCTGTTTCTTCACCCAGGAGTCATCTCTTTTGTGTGGGGTTTCTTTTGTGGACGTGGATGGGCATCTTTTCATGTGCACAGTAGGCGAAGGACATATAGTCTGGATATGGATATACAGCTGTGATGTCACAACAATGAACACATTAATGTACAGTCATTTTGTTGATTTTCTAAGTGATGCGTCCTCTACAGAGAACACACTTCTGCACATTTTAGTGCACAATTACTGTCTACTGCTGAATTTGACATATTGGGAAAAAAATACAACATAAATAGTGGCCTGTGCGAATTTATGGCACATTTAATTTTTTTTTTTCCCCAATATGTTAGTCTTAAATAAATTGCAGAAATGTGCAAAAAATTGAATATTTAAATTTGCTCCCTGTTGAGATATAACTTACTTTCACTTACAGAAATGAACAAACCAAAGTCACTTTATCAAGGATGTTTAAACTTTTGTATACGACTGCGTAACAGCCCATACAGTGTACAGCAGTTTAGTCAGCACATTCACATTGAAGTGATACGGGATGTTGCTCCTGCAGATAGTCTGTAGCAGAGCTATCGGAATGGAGGGTGTGGGTTAAACAATTAAACGTTGTACGGTTCCTGACTGTCAGGAAACAAATATACAATTGCGGACTTCCCAAAGATCCAGTATTTAAAAGGAATGGCTGAACATTCCTGAAGATTTCAGTCTGAAAAGTTAAGTCCATATATTCCAGCTTCATTTCACTTGTGAAGAGGTCAGCCAATCAGAACAGAGCTCATTTACATATGTCTGTCTTAAAGGCCCAGCTACACCAACAGCTTGTTTGGGAAATGGTCATGTAAATAATTATGACAGTTGTTGTTCTATAATAAACAAAATGTAAAAAAAAAAAAAAATATATAAGAAACAAATAGAATATGCTAACCTTTCTGCACATGTAGCTCCAGCAATCAGCTTCATGGTAATTGAGCAGCAAGCTAGTTGCTGCTGGCTAGCTTGTTGTGTGCCCAGCGACTAAATACAGACTACATGAGCTCAGCAGAGGCATCATGATGAGGTGGGCATACAACCTTTGTTTACTGATCTGAAGAGAATGCTTCCTTGGCTAATCTCAGTGTGTGTGGGCGTTTGCGTTTGCTGGAATCTTTGCTGTGAGTCCCGGATGTGCAGCTGTGTGAATGTGCTGTTCCTGCTGTTTGTTTCTCACAGGCTTTTTCCAGCTCTTAGTATAATTACAGAACTCACCCACCCTGCCAACATGCGGTTCATGCAGTTCAGAGTGAAAGATCACTACTCGCTCGCCCTCTCCAAACTCGAGAAGGTTAGTCTCATCACTGCCACACACGTCCACAAGCTGCTGTCGTTTTAACGGTGGATTTACATTGGTCCAGTGCGGCTACATGCATGAACGCATTCGGCCTCTTCACTTGGCTGCATAAGACTGTTTTACGCATTCCCTACGAAATTCAGTTGAAATTATTCATGATAAATCATTGTTTATGCCATTTATGCTTCTCTTTTTTGAATAATCAGAAAGTCAAGACCAGTTCAGATTTTGGCAAAGATAGTTGAATGTGACTTTCAGTCAACATCAGTGACTTCAAAATATTACAATTCAATCATCTTCCCATTTAGACTTTGAATTTTGAAAGTAAAATGGTTGAGATATATAAGCTTTCGCTGATGTTATTCCATGTCACATGATGCACTGTAAAAAATAATTATTGTTTTCACTTTAAGAAGTTAATGTTCAGAGTCCCTTAAAATTTTTGAGATAATTCAATTTCGAATAGTTAACGAAACAAGAATCTGTGTTTTATATCAACTTATTGTTTGAAGTGTAAAAAACTCAAAATTTAAGGCAGCCTGGACACAATTTCCTTGTACAGTCTGGGAACATTGGAAAACTGTAACAAATGCTTCAGATATTGAGCTTTGGATACTAATCATGCAAACATGGCTTCTAACTGGGTAAATGAATCAAATAAACCAGATTCATTTTCATACATTTCACATCCGCTCAACTTTTTTCAACACGCTGCATCCAGCCCAAATTTGATGTGGCAGTCCAGTCATGCACTGCCCTTTTACATGCGATAGATCCAATGGCTCTCATAAAAAATCAGTGTGATCTGTTGCGGTGCAGACCAATGTAAATGCACCATAAGACATAAACCCAGAATTTTCACAGCCAAAACTTTACACCACATAGAGTACCATCTAAAAGTTAAAAAGACATTTTGATCGAAAGACTTTGTGTTTTGAAAAGAAATATAAATAGCAAAGCTGATGCCCATGAATGAATTCATTGTTGTGGTGGTAATGATGGACCATACATGAATAAAAAAATATAGTTTTTTCTTAAATGCCAAGTAGCAGGCAACAAGATGTGAGCATATGTGGAATCCTGTTGGAAGAGCATCCCAAAGAAGGAATTCATTGAGGAATTTTTGAAGAACTATCTAGATTCTCTTGCTTTGAATCATAACGATCTAGAATAATCTGAAATAGAAGAGGGTCATGATACTTGGCTACTGTGTAATTCCATGTGATACAGTGCAAACGTCTGCAAAAGTCCACCATTCATTTATTTAACTGCCAGTAAAAACAGCTATCATTATTATATCATATCATTTTTATACCATATGAACATGAAAGCACATATTTAAAATTACAGAAACCTCAACTACTATTTTTTTCAGTAGTTAGTGTGTCCACTCTTTACCTTTTTTACAGCTGATATTTTTTAGGAGACTTGCTTTCAGTTTTTCAAAGAAATCTGCATGGATATTTTTCCACACCTCCAAAGTTCAGTCTTAGACGTTGGTTGCATTTTCTGCTTTACATGATCCAAGTAACCCCAAACACAATCACTGATGTTGTGGTCTGGACTCTGGGGTGGACATTGTTCTGAGAACACCAGCAGCTTCTTTGTTTCCTTTTCTCAGTAAGAGCTTCTTGGCAGCTACACATCCTTTCAGACTCATAGCGCTGAGTTGTCTTCTGACAGTGGAAGGATGGACAGAAACACCTGTGTTATTTTCCAGATCTGTGTCACAGGAGCAGGAGACTGGATACAAATGCAGTGGCTTTTAATAGCAGACAAAACACATACATGACAACAGAGAAAAGGCAGGCCGACAAGTCCCAAGAATACTGACAAAGTTCAAACCTAGACAGCAAAAATACAACAAAACACCGCTCAGAATCGAGTAAAGATGCCAGAGAATTCATGACTGAAAGTCACAAGCCAGTTTTTAAAACCAAGGACTAATGAGGTCTAGGTGAAGGAAGACAGGGCCTGTAATCAGACGTCTGGCAAAGCTAAACATTGGAGAGAGGTGGGCAGTGCTTGGGATGTGACAATCTGCAGCAAGAGTGGAGCTTGATTTTCTCCTCTCTCTCAAAGATGAAAGCTGTTTATCTGATGGTTGTTAAGAATCCCATTTTCTCTGTGTCTCTTAGCAAATTTTTGAACTCCAGATTTGGAAACACCTGTTTTTTCACTGATTGTGCTTTGACTTTCTCCTTTCTTATTCAAGTGGATTATCTTACATCTAATTTGCTCTTAAATATCTCTTGAAAATAAATAGATGGAAGGTGGCCACAGTGCTATACATTACCAACAACATGACTTATACAAAACACATTTTCATTTAGTTAAGCAAATAGACAGAAGAGAAGTACTGTAGCGCTCTGGGAGCTAAACATGTGTTAAATCTGACTTCTTAAAATAAGGAAATTGTACTTTTAGCATAGCTATTTAGGCTACATGTCACTGTTGTTATCACATGAACTTGTTTACTCTGCTTTACATTAAGTTGTGCCACAAGAAATTCTATGATATTTCAGGCTAAATTTGTAATAGATTTATTTATTTTCTTCCTTTGATATCAAATCTAGCATTTTGTGCTGATATAAGCCTGATACTGATACATCTCTAGTCTCTAGACCTCACTATTATTCTAAAATGTGGAAAATAGTACAAATAAAAGAAAATATTCTGTCTAAACATTTGACTGTGCATGAGTGAGCAATGTAAGTTAATGTGCTCTACCATGTACTTGCTGCCATGTTGGTCCTGCAGAAAGAGCGAGAGAGGGGCTCCAACCTGGTCTTCATGTTCCGATTACCCTTCGCCGCCGGGAAGGTGTTCAGTGTCAGTATGCTGGACACTCTGCTATATCAGGTAACAGTAAGCCAGTAATGGACACCGAGCTATTCTCTTTCTCCATGATTCTGCAGACCCACTGCAGGTGTATGTGTGCTAATGTGCTTAGGACAGAAAGTGATACATGTTGGCGAGATGTTTGGTAATCTGAAGTGCTCTCTGTTGTCTGTTTGTATGTGCTAGTCCTTTGTGAAAGACTACATGATCTCCATTACCAGACTGTTGCTGGGACTGGATTCCATGCCTGGGTCTGGTTTCCTCTGTGCCGTGAGTACAACCTCAGATTTCACCCACCCACTCGGTGGAAAGCCCAATATTTTAGCGCTAGAAGGATGGTGAGATGACCATGATCTCAATGGCAATGATGATCATGATATTGATCATGGTAGGACTGACCTGAATAATTTGAGTACTCAAGTATTTCTTATGGTGGTGTTAGTTTCCTAAGCTAATATGTAGCCTAAGCTACAATACATTTCATCAAAGTACTCTAAACAGAACAGTTATTGTTAATATAGAAAATGTTAAAATTAAATAATTATACATTTTAGGTGTTTAGTCAAATACATTGTAAATTAATATCAGGCATAGCCTACTTTGCCAGCCCTAGATGATGATGATGACATTTATAAAGATCAGCCATGACACTGCAGAGAAGGGAAAAACCTTGAGTTTGCACAACTTAGGAAAACAAATAAAAGTTAAAGGGGAAGTTCACTGCAGATGTGATGGGAACCAGATGTCTGAAGAGTTTAATGCCTCTAAAAGCCTAAAAAGCTCCCTCACAGAAAATTATAACATGAAATGGTTATAAATACGCTGCCTGATGGCTGTAACATACAGGGCACTATAAGGCAAAATAGTTCCCTAAGAAACCTTCATTTTTACCACTGTTTTAACATCAACATTACATATTAAAATTCAGAAGAATTGTGTCATTTTGGATAGTGTGACTCCTGGTTCCTGTCATCACCATTGTAAAGAAATCTAAGTCAGTGAGTTTCTGTACAATAAACCATTTCAAATGTAACCATTCTGACTGTGTTTACATCTCAATAATTGAATTATGCAGAAATTTTGAAAAGTTGGTGGAATTGCCCTTTTACTTGTTCGCACAGTAAAACTCAAATCGGTAAAGTATGTATCCATGGCCTTTTATAGCTTCTGCATGGTAGTGAGGTTGATGTAGATGATATGAATTCCTAGATGAAGATCACAGAAGAAGACTTGTGGATCCGCACCTACGGCCGGCTCTACCAGAAGCTCTGCTCGTCCACAGGAGACATCCCCATCGGCATCTACCGCACAGAGGCTCATAAACTGCCTGTGTCTGAGGTACGCAAACCTGTAGAGCCACAACGCCATAATACACATAATACAATAAAACCAACAGTGTAATATAAGATCTTCCAGCATTGCTTATAATCCAGCTTTAAACTGGATTAACTTTTTAAACTAAACAGCTGTGAATAGGATTCAGAGGAGCATATCAAGAATTAATTCAGCGCTGGTGATTTTAAAGACTTACAGACAGACTTGAGAAGCCATAATCTCAAAATCCCTAGGCAATAACAAACCCAGTTACAAAGTCAATAAGACTTCCCCACTGTGCCCACAATCTTATTTGAAAGTAGACTATATGACCAAAAGTTTGTGGACAGCTGACCATCACACCTCTATGAGCTTGTTGGACATCCCTATAGAACTGCCTTTTCACCCTGCAGCTGTAACAGCCTCCACTCTTCTGGAAAGCTTACCACAAGTAAGGAGTGTGTCTGTGGGAATTTGTGCCCATTCAGTCAAAAGAGCATTTGTGAGGTCAGGCACTGATGGAGGAAATGGCCTGGCTCACAGTCGATGTTCCAGTTCTTCCCAAAGGTGTTCAGTGGCACTGAGGTTGATGTGTTGTGCATTCTGAGATGCTTTTCTGTTCACCGTGATTGTACAGAGTGGTTATCTGAGTTAACGTAGCCTTTCTGTCAGGTGAACCAATCTGGTTGTTGTCTTTTGACCTCTCTCACCAACAAGGCGTTTCTGGCTGCAGAACATCTGCTGGCTGGATGTTTTTCTTTATTGTACCATTCTGAGTGAACTCTAGAGACTGTTGTGTGTGAAAAAATGATCAAATTGTAAGTCGCTTTGGATAAGAGTGTCTACCCAATGCCGTAAATGTAGATCAGCAGTTATAGAAATACTCAAACCAGTGTCTGGCACCGACAGTCATGCCACAGCCAAAATCAGTGAGGTCACATTTTTACCCCATTTTGATGGTTGATTTGAACATTACCTGAAGCTGCTGGCCCGAATCTGCATAGCTGTGTAGCTGCGACACAATTGGCTAATTAGATAATTGCATGAATGATTCGGTGTACATGTGTTCCAAATACAGTGCTCGGTGAGTGTATATGTCATGTGCTTCCTCACACCCAGTTTTTTTAATCAAGGACAAAGCAATAGATTTCACCCAATGTGAAATGTGCAGAAACACTAAAGGAACAACACATAAAACTTGCAAGCTCTATTATGGAGGTAGGTTTGTGAGCCCAGTGTTGTTCACCTTGGCAATGCACGTCCATTGATTTTGCTGTTGAGTTCAAATATCAACAGTCATTCTCCAGAATCGTATAGTGCGCCTTTAATCAGGCATGTGACATCTGTTTTGAAAAACATCCGATTTATCTGTCCACATGAAAACACTGAAAGTTTCAGTGAGCTAAAATGTATATGTGTGGATGAGGAGATTTGTGTGAATTAACACGATAATGGAGCTCATCCCTTCAGCCAGGGCTGTTTATTCTAGTTGCTAAACTGAAACAGAGCTATCTGAAGAGCAGATGATGACACACTATTTTTGACTGCAGTCACCACACGGAGCTTCTTGCTGCGGATGCAATGCGTTTTTTTGGGTGATACCTACTCACCCAAGCTGATGTGCAAGATGAGATTGTTTTTACACATTTTACAGAAAACTGTTTTTTATAATGATGTTAAAGTGAAGTGTTCACATAATATTGACTTTGCACAACCCTGTACTGCAGTCTCTGCCTCCTGCATCTTCCGTTTCAATCAAGTAATGTAAATGAGGAGCACAAACATAATCAAGCTAATTGAAAGATAACAAGATAATTTTTTATCAACTTTATTGATAACATCAATTAGTAGTTGCCACTCTAAATATTAAACTGTTGGTTGATACATTGTAAATTGGATATTATGGCCTTTTTATTTTATTTTTCTGTTTTAAAACTGAGGTTAGGTTATGAAATGGTACAAATACATGCTTTTCTCTTGGGAAAAGCTTATTTAAAGTACACAGTTAAACCTTAAAACCATTTGAGGGTACATTTACTTTTTTTGTACCTCGATGGACAAAAAGTGAACCTGCGTAGTACCTTTTTTTCTGACAGTCTCATATTTTCCATCAGTCCTTACTCTGCAAAATAGGCAGAAATAAGCAAAATAGTTTACCAGACAACCATCATTACAAATAAATTTCACTCTTTTAACAAGAAATATTTAATATTCATCATTAGTTAGCTGACTAATGTGATGTATTTTGAAAGGCATCGGCCCTTCGGGTATACCGTAATTGTAGTGATGCACTGAATTATGGGATATGGTGTTTTCCCTGCATTTTGTAGCTTGAATGGTAAACACAGCCGGTTCACGTTTCATCTCCACCTCTATGATTATTTATTGTATATCCAGTATTCCACAGAAGTGCTAATGATGCAGCAGCTAACATGCACTAGAATTCCATTCAATATTTCAGAGAAACTGACTATATTATTGTCAAATGAGTATCAAGACATGGCCATACAAAGTAAAATCCAAAACAAAGGAATCTCCAAATGCTAACTAACATTGTGCTAACGTGTAGGCTAACCTAACATTAACCTAAAACTCAGGTCCCGTGAGTCAACAGCCCTCCAATAAGTTTTTCCTTCTTCTAACAGTCCAAATGTAACTTGCGAAGGTCTTGCTAATTAGGTCATGAGCTGAATCAGTATTTGGGAAAGTCCCACCCTTCAATAAACAGAACCAATCACCTTGTTGGTAAAGGTGTAAGAAGGAACCCCCCCCAAATCATTGTGGAGGAATGAATATGCACTGTAGCCAGAACAACCTTAAAAACTACAAACTAGTTGGGATTTTTCCATTTCTAATATGTTTTTGAAACAATGTGCTTTGGGTTTTTGACTGATGGGTCTCTCCCAATTCAAAGAGATGGCTGGAAATAACTGCCCAGGTGCGTTGCCAAGATGGCCGCTGAGTAAGCAGACTTTCCTATAAGGACTTTGCTTCTATTCTCGTTTCACTGGTGACCCTTCATTAACTGCAAGCCATGACTTTTCACTTATAAAACCACCTGCAATGGTTGTGTTAACATAATAAGACTCTCTACTAATGACTTTGAATTAGTGCTGGTCAGTATATCATCTATACCATTATATCGTGATACTGATAAACTGTGATAATACTTTTCACTATTAATGATATATTAGCGATTTATTTGATCTTTCAGAGCCTTTTTCATGGAAGTCATAAAAAGCAATTTAAGCCTTTTTGGAGGTCTCTCAGTCCCTCAAACCAAGCTAGGCCAGCTTTGTAAGACAATCTTCTAGCATTCTTCTATCAGTACTCATGAAGAATAGCCTCGTAAGCTTAACAAATGCTAACCTAAATATCATCTGACACTGTGATATACTGTGATACTGAATATTATCCATATCACCCATGCCCCTTTTGGATATATAGTGCTATAGCACTCATATGAGTCAGTGATGTTCAGAAGCTCTGATCTGATGTGTCTTTCTTGCAGTCGCAGGTGTCCATCACAGTGGAGGACTACGAGGACACGCGGGAGCCCCGGGAGCCTCTGCTGTGCCGTTCCGGCCCCCACCGTAACTCCACCTCCTCTGAGCCGCCTTCCTCGTCGTCCTCCTCCCACACCTCTGATCACCCGCTGCTCAGGAGGAAGAGCATGCAGTGGGCGCGGCGGCTCAGCCGTAAGGGGGGCCGGGGCCCCAGCGGAGCCAAAGGTCCGGGCAGTGCCGCCGAGCGCATCAGCCAGCAGAGGCTCAGCCTCTTCCGCCGCTCTGAGAGACAAGAGCTCAACGCCCTCGTCCGCACACGCATGAAGCACCTCGGCCTGTCGCCATCCGGATTCAGTGAGTGTGTGTGTGTCTTGCAGGGGTGTAAATCTCTGATGTCACAGCAATTCAGTTCAATTAGGATTCTTTAGGAAATGATTCAGTGCATCACATCAAATGTTACAATTAAGATGTACAACACAGATAAAAATAATACACTGCATACACAAATGTGACCGGAGGAAACATTTACCAGTAGTGGTCTATACTATTTTGCACTTTTATAGCATTTTTATTGCCCAAAAAATGTATATGTTCATGTGCAGAGCTGTGAAAAAGTATTTGCCCTTTCCCAATTTCTGTTTTTTTGCATATTTGTCACACTTGAATGTTTTAAATAATCTCATTACTTTTAATTTTAGATAATGATAACCCAACACAAAATGCTGTTTTTAAATTATGATTTCATTAATTGAAGGAAGAATGCTGTTCAGCCCTACTTGGCCCTGTGTGAAAAAGTAATTGCCCCCTTAGATACTAAAACCAAACCAGTAAACTAAAAATTCAATTGACTATTGGGTTTGATTTTACCAGCTAAGCTCAGGCATGATTATTGCCAAACTGGTTGAATCTAAGCATATCTTAAATAGAACCTGTCTGGCAATGTTAAGCAGGCTATAATGTCTCAAAAAGCAGCACTGTGACCTAAAGCTCAAGTGAAGTTGGGTTATGCAGCAGGACAATGATCCAAAGCACACAAGCAAGTCCCCCTCTGAATGCCTCAAAAGAAACCAAATGAAGGTTTTGGAGTGGCCGAGTCAAAGTCCTTACTTGAATCCCCATAAGATGCTGTGGCAAGACTTTAAATGGGCAGTTCATGCTTGAAAACCCTCCAGTGTAGCCGAAATAAAACAATTTTGCAAAGAAGAGTTGACCAGAACTCCCCCCACAGCAGTAGGTTAAGGGGGCAATTACTTTTTTACCTGGGCGATAAAGGTTTTGAATAAATCTTTATCTTCAGTAAATTAAATTATCATTTAAAGCTGCATTTTGTGTTTATTCGTGTCATATTAAAATTAGTTGATGATCTGAAATATGTGAATGTGATTTTTGAAGCAAAAATAGAAGAAATTGGGTGCGGGGCAAATACTTTTTCACAGCACTGCATGCGTAGTTCATACAGTACTGTTAAAAAGCGACAATACTACCCTTCTTTTACTTAATTTCCAGTCAAAATGACCTTAAAAATCCTCTAAATTATTCGTTTTTTAGTATCAGCAAAACATATTTAACAGAAAATTATAGACACCTCAACTAATGACATCATTTTTTTTTTTTATCAAATATTAATGTGTCCACTCTAGGCTTTTATTACAGTTTCCATTCTTTTCAGAAGACTTGCTTTTAGTTTTTCAGATCCCATCTGCAGGGATATTTTTCCACACCTTCAAAGTTCAGTCTTGGAAGTTGTTGCATTTTCTGCTTCTCGCAATCCAATTAATCCCAAACACATTCAGTGTTGTTGAGGTCTGGACTCTGGGGTGGACAGTCCATTGTTCTGAGAACACCAGCAGATTCTTTTTTGTCCTTTTTTTCCTTTTTTCAGTAAGAGCTTCTTGACAGCTACACATCCTTTCAGACTCAAAGTGTTGAGTTGTCTTCTCACAGTGGAAGGATGGACAGAAACACCTGTGGATTTTTTCAGATCTGAAGCAAAAGTGGGGATTGATTTTCTCCTCTCTCTCAAAGATGAAAGCTTTATGTCTTGTTTCTCTGATGGGACAGTTTGGGTGGTCTAGCAGGTCTTGTGTGGTTGTAAGGAGTTCCATTTTCTCCCTTTTTACTTATTTTCCTTTTTCAATTTTCTCAGAAATATCTCCTGAAAATGATTAACTTGCATTTAATGGCCATTTTGACTGGATATTAAATTGATCTCTTGCTTTTTGCACGATACTGTACACTACTAAATATTACCATAATTCAATAAAGATTCCATTCCATTTTTGATACACTTGAATCACCATCTTCAGATTGTTGCATCACAATGCACTGGCGCATTTTACACCTTTCGTGTGTGCATGTGTGTGAGATGTCCACCTGTCACCTCTGGTTGCTGGTAAAGCTGTTAAGCGCTCTGTTCTTGTGTTGTCACTCATGCATCACTGCTTTACTGACACACACCAAAACGCACAACTGCTCTCCTCTGCTCTCTTCCCCTCTGAGTGCTTTAACCATCTGCTTCTTTCCATCTGTGTTTATTAAAACACAGTTAACTTTGTTTGATGTCACTGTTAGGTGTGAATTATGGAACGTATTAGTTAGATACGATATTGTCGTTGTCCAAACAAAGCATGCATCTCCATTTTTTCTTTTTTTTTATTTTTCTACATCATTAGAACATGGCATCTGTTCTTTACACTTAAATTTCATGATGAAGGAAGCAACAGAAATGCTTCACAATTGCTTGGAATATAATTTATTTGCATTTATTTACATGAAATGTTTTAATGTAAAAGTAAAAGTTAAAACTTTACATTAAAGTTTTTGCCTTTTCTTGTTACTTTTGAAGATACATGTTTTTTTTTTTCAACAGCAATAATATAATCCCTTACCATATTTCAGTATTAAGTGATTAGCGATTATAATTATTAAGTTTTGTAAGCATAGTAAGACATGGTAGTGGTGCTCATTCTGAGAATCACACAACGTCAGCAAACTTCACAAAAAATATTGCTCTGCGATGTGTCTGATTTAAGAAAACTGAGAAAACCTCCTCTTGTTCTGAGACATTTTCTTCAAACCTAAAGTCTAGACATCTGTGCCAAAAAGACTACAAAACTGCTCTCTCTTCATCTTGTGAGTATTAGCAAAGTCCGTATAGGAAAGTCTGTCCACTTCACAGCCAACTTTGCAAAACCCCCAGTTATTTTCAGTTATACAAGACTAGGGGCTGTATTACAGAAATTCTTAACTCTGACATCTGTTTAATCACCTTGACCACTTCAATTAGGACTACATTTAGGACAGAAGCTACAGAACAACAGTTCTTAAGGTCATAATCTTATCCATAAACTCCAGATAAGAATCTATCAGTATCACAGAAACATCTTGACTAGACAGAATTTCCTAAATTCTGTCTTAACTTTAAGGCAACCTCAGAGGTGTCTTAACTTCTGTTTTAACTGTCTGTTTCTAGTGTTTAATTCAGTGACAGGCAGCAAAGTGCACTACAAGCATAATGATGTTGCATTTATCTGCACTGAAAACGGTGCTTTGACTTATGAAGGTTTTTTTTTTAAAACTCCAGACACTGCAGACACGATCTCCACTGGCCCCTCTTATTACATTCTTGTGTTAATGTTGATGAAAACTCGTCTGATAAAATATTACAGTGATGGTGGTGAATAACAAGGAGACAGAGCTGAACGTATGTCTGTTTATTAGGAGGAATAACATTAGCACTGTCGGCTAAAGCATTTGGGAAACTAAAACTGAAACTGTGGAGCGGCGACACCCTGATAAACAGCACGAAGTGCTGACACAATATTCATAACTTCGAGTTTATCATGCTTTAGTTTTGTTTGACCTTTTTTACCTTAGTAACAGGAGCTACCTGTCTGGCTAACTAACTTGATTATTGTGATTACGTGTTTATGTTCCAGCTGTGAGCATATATTGTCAGTTGCTTGATGACAGACATGACAGTTAATTGTTGACTTCGATTGAGTAGGTTAAGATTTCCTAACTTCAGATATGCTATCAGATAAGATTCTGAAATCAAGACAAGATTTGCTTCTGCAATACGAAAAATCTTATCTCGACCTGTCAGATCTTAAGACAGAAAGATATGAAGTTTCTGTAATACTGCCCCAGGCTTATATCTCTGAAATCACTGATCAAATCTTACAAAAACAGCATAAATACATAAATACAGCATAAAATAAATGGCTCAAATAACACACAAAAGCTTGTGTGATGCACTGTGATGCACATATCTCTGTAATATGTGGTGGGAGCTTTTCCCACTTCCAGCTTAACCATCATTTTATTTAAGGGCATGATTTTCTTAGTAAACAGATGTTGAGCGTCACCATTCATATTTCAACCAGTGACCTGTCTCCTCCTTTATAGCACCTCTGGTGTAAGGCATACAGCGCCTGTGAATTAATAATAAATGTGAATTATCAATATTGAAAAAAACATATTGTTATTGTTTTATTGCCCATAAATTTCCCTATAAATTGTGTTAACTTGTTCTCTGTCTGATCTCTACTGTTTTTCAATGTCGCTTTGATGTCACTGTTGTATATGTGCGCTATAGATTGTGTCAACTTTGTGCACTGCTGCTTTGTTTTGTGAATCTGCGCTCTCTGATCTCTGGGGTTTGTTCCTGCCTGTCTGATGTGTAGTGGCTTTTACTGTTCGTCTGATCACTATGGCTGTGAGCACTGCCAGATTCTGTGCTAACTGTTACTCTTACCATTGGTCTTTTCTGCTTTTACTGTTGGGAGTGTTTTATAGTGTGGACAATACTCTGCACTCTGTCTCTGTTTCCCTGCCCCTGTCTAATCTCATTGCCTGTTGGCTGTGAACTGTAGACAGTGTCAGACTCTATGCTCTCTGTTTGCATGTCTGGTTTAAGATGGGATGACAGACCAGGGCAACAGACTCTCCTACATCCTCATCAACCCCTCCCCCGACACACGACTCGAGCTGCATGACGTTGTGTAAGTATATGAAAACAGATTAAGCTTTATACTAAAACTATCCTAACTGTCCAAATGATATGTGCTGTGAGTGAATGGCTAGACTGCTTCTCCCTCTCCATTAAGCGAGTAATGGGCACACATTGCCATCTAGTGTTCCAAATAGTTATATATAACTATATATATATATATATAGTGATCATTCTACTTTATTTAGGCCATTGGAAATTAGTCCTGCGCCGCAAGATATTGTAGTGCGGACTTTTAGTTGGAATCACTGACTGAATACAGTCATGCAAAAGTTTGACCACCCCTGGTAAAATGACATTTTGTTGATTTTCTAAGTGAAAATAATGAACACATTTTCTACAGAGAACACACTTCTGCACATTTTAATACAAAATTACTGTTTACTGGCAGAATTTATTTTAGAACATAAAATGTGGCATGTGCAAAAGTTATGGCACTTTCTATATTATGTTTTTATCTCATTCCAATTTGTTAAACTCAGTAAATGAGTAAAAATTGGCACTAAAATTTGCAAAAATGTCATAATTAAGTTCTCTGTAGGTGTTATGTTAACTTATTTTCTCTATAAAATCTAGAAAGTCAACTAAACATGTAGTTTAACCAGGGACACCCAAGCTTTTGCCTACGACTGCATGTACAATACATATATATATATATATATATATATATATATATATATATATATATATATATATATGATAAACTATATACACAAATTGGTGGGAACATTATTGAAAGTTGGCCATGATGATGAAGCTAATTTTGTTTTATAATAATAATAATAATAATAATAATAATAATAAAATAATGTTTTATAAAGTCTCCTGACTAATAAGGATTTGTTTTTCTCTCTTTCAGGTATCTGATTAGGCCTGATCCTCTGTCTCTGATGCCCAACCAGGGCGGTGGCCGCAAGCCCAGCGCAGGCAGACCGGAGGGTCACAGGTTTGATACGCAGGACAGTACCCACCTGTGACCAGACACCAGCACAAATACACTACTACACCACGGCCTGGGAGAGCCTGTGGATGAGAAAGTGTATGTGAGAGAGAGAGAGAGAGAGAGAGAGAGAAAGAGAGAGAGAGAGAAAGAGAGAGAGAGAAAGAGAGAGACCCGAAAAGAAAGGACTGTGAATTACAACTACAAACCTAGTGAGTCGCTGACAACTGTTTCTTTTCTATCTTGAGGCCTGTCAAATGCATGGACCTTTTACAGTCTCATTTACATTTTATTTATTTTCGCATCAGTTGGTTTGTTTTTGTTTTTGATGCAAGGGAGCTGAGGCCACATAAGTGCATTTAAATAAATCTGTACATTGTATTAGTCTTTGTGCATGTGAATGTATGTTAAATAGCCAACACTGCCAATCTTAACCTGGACTGCCAAAGGAACACATTGTCAAATGTACGTTGAGGGGGGAATTTATCTTCTGTCTCTCTGTGTGTTGTGAGCAGTCCATGTCCGTTAGCTGCTCTGTGGATCGTCAATCTGGAATTCATTTTTTTCCCCGTTTTGCGTTGCCTGTGGTAGGAGCTATCAAATGTTTCATGGGCATTTGATACAGGTTGACTTTTTCAGCTCCCTGTGGACTGTATCTGAGCTTGCCAACAGCACGGTAGGCCAAACATGAGCTTATTAACTGGGCCCTGGACCAAATGAGTGAACTTCAATCTTTTCCCCTCATATTAGACAGCATCTGTTTTGCCATTCTCAGAGGAGACTGTTGCAACAAGCCTTCTTTGTCGTTAATGACATTTTTTGACGTAGTCACCGAACAAACCACATCGTTTTTTGTGTATCGATCGACACCACGTTTTTTCGATGTTTGCATTGATAAGGATTGTTTGTTTGTTTTCCCCACCTGGGATGTTCATGCAGTTTCTTAGCCTGTTGTTTTTGTCCTCTGTCAGTTTGAGTATATTGTTGGCATGCATGTGGAAGAGCCTGCATGCAGATGCGGGGTTTTAAAGGACGTCTGACTAGCCATACAAACTGACCGCTTCGTGCTCCTGCTGCACTGGGCTACTGCTGCCTTCATTCAGTGCCATTCACACACAGAAGCATTATGTACAGAATAAAGTGATTAAAACCAAAAGCGTTGCCTTGCATGGGTTTCATGTGAACGTCATCTCCAGTCAGTACAGACAGGATTCAGCTAGTACTGTACTGAGTTTTAGCCTCATACCAATACACAAGCTAACCTTCCCACTTGAGTCAAACATTTCTGAAACCACATTGAAAACCATTGTTTAAAAACCATTATTCACTTGACTTCTGTTGCTGTGTCATGCGGCACTTAGTATGCGTTAGCCACATTATTGAAAATGCTTATTTTTTGCAATCAGAGACTGCAGCTCAGCTGTTGCACAGTTTCTATTATCCATCCTCTAGCTCTTCATCAGTGGTCAGTTTCTTACCACAGAGCCACTATTGGCTGGTGGACCACTCTCAGCATAAAACCGCTGTGCCTGACCCACTCACGCACTACCATATCAGTGTCACTGCTGTGCTGAAAATGGTCCATGACCCAAATAATGTCTGTCAGCAGCAGTCTTGTGGTCAGAAACTGACCAGTTATGAATTGGCGATGAATGAGTGGGGCTTACAAAATGAAAACAGATAATCAACAGTCTGTTATTGTACACCTATATAGTAGGTATATATCTATAAGGTAATTTTGTCCAATAAAATGGCCTGTGAACAAAAGTACAAAGTAGAAGTTTCTAATAAAGTGGTCAGTAAGTGAAAGTACAAGTAAGGGTTTCTGATAAAGTGGCCAGTGAGTGTAAGTACAAGGTATGAGTTTCTAGTAAAGTGGCTAGTTAGGTAAAGTGCAAGTAGGGGTTTCTGATAAGTGGCCAGTGAGTGGGAGTACAAGTAGGGGTTTTTTATAAAGTGGCCAGTGAGTAGAAGTACAAGTAGGAGTTTCTGATAAAGTGGCCAGTAGGTAAAATACAAGTAGGGGTTTCTGATAAAATGGCCAGTGAGAGGAAGTACAAGGAAGGGGTTTCTTTTATAGTGGCCAGCTAGGTAATGTACAAGTAGGGTTTTCTGATGAAGTGGTCAGTGAGTGGAAGTACAAGTAGGGTTTTTTTATAAAGTGGCCAGTGAGTGGAAGTACAAGGTAGGAGATTCTAATAAAGTGGCCAGTTAGGTAATGTACAAGTAGGGATCTCTGATAAAGTGGCCAGTGAGTGGAAGTACAAAGAAGGAGTTTCTGGTAAAGTGCCCAGTGAGTGCAGGTATAAGGTACAGGTTGTTGCTGATGAAGTGACCAGTACAAAGTAGGGGTTTCTGATAAAGCGAAGTGTGTGTGTTATGTAGCTAATTATAGTGACTTAGCAAATGCAGCATTATTCGAATATCACAAGTGTGCGTCATGGATTTTCCCAAAGTGAGGTTTCCCAGGTGAGGTGAGTGGTGGCTTTATTTTTCTGAAATCAGGCTGGGCCTTTACCCTCCATTCGTGTTCATACACCCACATACCACTCTCTCAGTGCACCGTAACAGTGCCTTTGTATGGCTGTCAAACGCTTTCAGTCCCTGTAGATGAATAGGACTATTGACCCAAATTGATGTGGAAGGGTGTAAGAGGCTAGAACACTGAGGTTCAGGCTGAGAGCAGAGGGGATGACTCATCATCATTACGCCGCTAATGGCACTCCAGTTAGTACTTGCAATTATTATTAGTTACAATTAGTCTAAGATGCAGTATTCAATTTCACGCTCACTGTCCGGGCCAAATGGGCTTGTACATGACACTCATTCTTCATGAATCTTGAACGCTGAGTCACAGTCAAACTATACTGTCTAATATAACATTAAATGCATAAATAATTGTATATACGTTCATGTATACAATAATAAGATCTTTGCTCATAGAATGTAATGCCAGTGCTGGAATACATATAAAAATCATGTATTAAATATTTGAAAATACATATTTGAAATACTTTTTTGAAAAATATTCTAAACATACATTCTAAACAATTTCTAAACAAAAGTCAGATATAATAGAAGGGATATTTTATTATAGTTGTAAATTTGATGAAAAGTTATTATTGAGTCCTGTTATCTTGTTATTAATATTACCTCAAATGTAAATGTAATGCACTAACATGACATATATATATATATATATATATATATATATATATATATATATATATATATATATATATATTTACATGTGTGTGTGCCCATTGTTTTGAAGTCTGCCCCGAAATCTGAAATTAGTGTTGTCACTACCCAAACACATATTTTCTGAAATTAAGTAAACTTTTTTGTGTGTTTTAATGATAAACTGTTCAAAGCTGTACTGGCTAATGTTTTTGAGTTCTGCTAGTTAGCTAGTATTATTGTCGCTACTGAAACAGTTACTATGTTTTGGTAGTGTTATGATTGTTTTAGTAGTGACAAAATTGAATGTTCAATCATTTGTATTAATAAAATAAACATAATGTCATTCAGAGCAAAAGGATTTTAGTCTAAAGTCTAAGTATATATCTATATATATATATAAATGTGTGTGTGTGTGTGTGTGTGTGTTTGTTTGTATAGCAAAACGCAGTAATAACTCATTACTTGGACCCTCAGTTGCTGAAAAATGCTATACAAATGGTTTAATTCCTAAAGATTACTGAATTTTCGGTAATTCAGTCACCGTGACCTACACATTTCATTATGTACCTATACATATTATTCTCGTCACCATGATCTGTATATTTATTGTGTACTCTTATGCTTTGTCATAATGGTAAGACTTTTTAAGCACCTCCACCCATTGTCTATACATCTCTACAACCCCTGGCCTACTGCACAATAATGCACACATTCCTGTTGAAGGTGTGGAGCATGTATAGAGACTATACATACACTGGCTATATAAGAAGATGGTCAGACTTCTCTGCATTGAGAGTAACAGCAGTAAGTGGAGACAAATGGCTGGGACAAAAGCATGTAGCATTCTGATCACAGGTGCTAACAGAGGCCTAGGTTTAGAGATGGTCAGGCAGCTGGTGGAGGGACCCTGCACAGCCCAGAAGATTTTTGCTGGATGCCATAGTCCTCAAGGACCTCAGTCAAAGGTGAGTCAGCAGCAGAACTGTAATGGAGAGTGTTAGAAGTTTGTTGTAAAACTCTCTTTCTTTTCTCCTATTTATTATTTACTATTTATTTTTGTGGGTGTTATTTATTTTTTAGGCACTGCAAGATCTGGCAGAAAAATACCCAGACATCATCACTGTTGTCCCTCTTGGTAAACATACATTTTAACTTTGATTATTATTTAATTTAACACAGTAGTCTGTTCCTCTATCAGATTGGCTAAAAAGCAATTTTTTATCACAATGTCTCATATTCTCAATATCATTCAGCTGACAACCGGTTCCTAAGTAACAACAATGGAACGATGGAAGCTGCTGTAGAAAAAAGAAATATCTAGTCTGTCATTAGGATTGTGCTGTATGCAGAGTGAGTTTGGGCGCTATAAGGCTTATGGTGGGACAAGCCAACTTTAGCTGAATATTGTTGACTTCCTAAGTCCTCTCTGTACTAATACAAATTAGTTTCCAGCCAGCATCAGGCTAATGTAGGCCCACAGTCCAGTGCTGGTGGCGAGCCAACATCGAGCCAGTGTAGGCCTCCCAGGAAAAATTATGCTGGCCGACTTTGGGCCAACATATACAACCCTATTTCCAAAAAAATAGGGACTGCTAAACAGTTCGGGGTCTCCTTTGTCGTATTTTTCATTTCATAATGTGCCAAATGTTTTCAGTGGTGACAGGTCTGGACTGCAGGCAGGCCAGTTTAGCACCTGGACTCTTTTAATGCGGAGCAATGCTGTTGTAATACATGCAGAATGTGGTTTGACATTAACTTACTGAAATAAGTAAGGCCTTCCTTGAAAAAGACGTTGTCTAGATGGCAGCATATGTTGCCAAAACATGTATCTATTGTTCAGCATTAATGGTGCCTTTATAGATGTGCACGTCACCCATGCCATGTGCACTAATGCACCCTTATACCATCATAAATACTGGCTTTTGAACTGTGCACTGATAAAAAGCTGAGTGGTCTTTAGCCCGGAGGACGCAGTGTCCATGATTTCCAAAAAGAATTTCATTGATAATTTTATTAATTAGATGTAAACACACAAATGAATTCTGCTTTTCTTTATCATCAACCTGCACCAGCATTCACCTGTCAAGACAAAGATGTCATCAATCAGATAGTTCTTGTTCTAAAGTCTGATTGGCTGAGCCACATTTGAAACCTTGTAAAATACTTAATGGATAAACGTGAGCATGCATACATCATTTAATTTCTGTATTAATGCAGCAAGTGATTAAAAACTGGTGTGTTATTCATGGAAAACTCTTTAACCTGTTACATTTCTTTGCCAGCATAGATTACTGTTACCAAACCATTACTTGGTGGAAGAATTGTTTATTGTGATTACTATTATTAACCACTATTAATACATTGAATTATTTACTGAGAATTGATCCATCATATCATATTTTATTGCCAGTTATTAAAGCAGTAAGCCCTTCAAGGTTGTGTGTTACAGTCATTTTCTGGAGTAAAATCACTGTAATGTGCTTCCTTTGACATTAATTTGAAACATCATTCAGGGCTTTTTTGCTTGACGTTGGTCTTTGAAAAAACCTTGTACAAAAGCAAAAGAACACTAAACGTTGTGTGTTATTGCAGATAAAAACCATGATCTTATTCACAGGAGTGGAAAATACTTGAGTAAAATATATAACTGTGTGATGCATGAGTAGCTCCAGGCCTGACGTCAGGAAACAGTCTCTCCTTGTTGATGTTATAAATGCTGGACAGCGACTGTAATGGAAAACACATTTTTTGACCAACCTTTTAAATTGCCTTTGCTAGACACTACTGACCCCAGCAGCATTAAAGAGTCTGCTAAGATGGTGGGGTCGCAGGTGGGGGACAAGGGGCTGAACGTGCTGGTGAATAACGCTGGTGTGCTGGCTCACGGAAAAATGCAGGACACCTCCGCTGATGACATGCTCTGTGCTTTCACTACCAATGTGATAGGACCCATGTCTGTCACCAAGGTAATCGGACTGAGCAGATTCAGAAGGTGTTGACTTTGGATCAGTTTTAGCTTTGAAAGCAACAGTTTGATGAACCATGTAATGTAAATGGAGTTGATCAGCTGATCACTTTATTAATGTCCAAAGTTTGCTTCTTTAGCACTGGAGCTAAGGTTGGCTAACACTTCTATTGCATGGACGTATATCATACATTATCAGAAATCCAATGTGTTACATGATCGTTACCTGTCTTTTCTGCCTTAAGGAGTACTTACCGTATCTGCGTGTTGCAGCCAGAAGTAGTGGCGAACCAGGCATGTCCTGTTGTAAGGCAGCTGTGATCAACATCTCCAGTAGGCTAGGCTCCATGAGCAGCATTCCCCAGCTCTACTCCATCTTCCCTGCTTTCTCTTACAGCATCAGCAAGGTAGGCCTCGTAACAGCTGGTTCAAAAATTTGATGGAAGAGGGCAGTACTGAATTTTAAGAAGCTAATATTATATCCTGTTTTTAGGCTTAGTTAGAATGAAATTTGGGCTGAATTTTGGTCTGAAATGTTTTAGCTACATAGGGTCACTTGGGGGGAAGTCATACACGGTAAGATGCCCCCCACCTCCCTTGTATTCTTTGCTGATGAAAAGATGGGACCATATTTATTCTGAACACACTCACTAAATGGCTTTACTCTAAAATGTCATCTGGTTCACTGTATTGCTAAGATTTATTCCCCCAGAAACTTTTTGGGGTCAGCTGATCAAATGTTTTGGCATTAGATAATCAGTTTGTCATTTTCAGGGTTGCCAGTATTTACAGGCCTTTTACAAGATGTAGAAGAGAAGAAAAAAAAGACTTACTGACAAACAGAACAAAAAGTCAGACGAGTCCTGAATACTCCCACCGCAATGTCACCATAACGCCGAAAAGTTCACGCCCTTCACTCTAACGTCTACCTATAATCTACACAATAGAGTTATGACATTCCCTGGAGAATTACTCACATTGGCTATCGTATTTTCCATTGAGTTTTCAGTCATAAGCATAAGCCACTCTGTAACCTCTGGTTTATGTGGGCTCTTCCATTTACAAACTTAAGTCTGGTTGCAGCAATAAAACCTGCTAGAGCCAATCCACACTCTGCTTCAGTGACTCCTGGTGGAACCAGAGACCTGTCTACAAGGAGACGCAACTGCAGAGATCGTTATATGATATTGATTTATACATCAAATTAAGTTGTTTGAAGTATATGATTATACTTAATGGTCCACCTCAGACCACACAGATTATTGTCCTTACAACTAGTTTTTATTCTCCTCAAACAGATTTTCAATGCACAGCTTTTTATTTTGGAAAATAAGACAAAAAATTACAAACAACTGAGAGGAAAAAAAATACTGTCTAGGCCTAATATAAAATAATTTTGTTCAAAATGTTGCTGACACTGTGCTAGATTAATTTACAAAGTATAGAAAAGAGAGAAATGAAGGAAAAATGAGTAAATTGGACTGTGAGTAGAAACTGAGTGATGAAAAGTGTAATTTTTTCTAATATTCTGCTTAAGCACTGGTGGGCCACCTGGAAAACGTTGGGCAAAAACCCAGTGGGCTGCCAGCTTTGCCATCATATCCTCTTGCTGTCATTGTTAGCCTTGTTTGGCTATACTGTCTCATTTAGACCTGCTCGAACACATTGTACGGAATATGTTTCCAAAGCTCGGATTAAGTGACATCAGATCTGCTTCTGTCTCTCAGGCCGGCCTGAACATGTTGACAGTGTATGCTGCTCTGGAGCTGAGGAAGGATGAAATCCTCTGCACTGCTCTGCACCCAGGCTGGGTGCGCACAGACACAGGAGGAGAACAGGTGAATGAAAAAGAAAGTGAGACAGGCGAAAACCGAAGCTAATTTTCAGTGGAAAGTGCAGCAAGCTAACTGCTAGTTATAAGTTTGGAGTGCTGGGCAATGAACTGGAAACTTTAAAGTGATTTCCAAATTTCAAAAATCTCCCCTTCGGGATTCTGAGTGTATTTTTATGCATATTTTATGCATCAAAATGATGAACGTATGTAATGAGAGATGTGAGAGGTGAGTCATTTAACTGGGAGCTTTGCAATACTGAACTATTTTTAAGGTACTTTGACATACCCCATTATCCTCGCAGGAACACCAGCGGTTGTGCCAAATTTTTAAACATAGCCCATTCCAGATCACTGAATTACCACATTAAAACAGATTCTGGTTAAGCACTCCAGAAATGTCATCTAAGTAAATGTAAATCAAATCAGTAAGAGGACAGAAGTGCTTTGCTTATTTCTGTTTATTTCAAAACATGCTGAAAACTGTTTGGATTCCAGTCAGTTTAACCATGACTGCATGCATTGGTTGACGTTTGCTTGATAGCTGATAAACCATCCATCTCCAGTTACACACTAATCATAGCATTTAGCTAATGTGTTCACCCAAAGCAACTCCCAGCACCCTGACCGCTAAGCTCTCTCTGTTTTTTGTTTTTTTTTGCTAGGCATCAATGGAGGCCAAGCAGAGTGTTGAAGCCCTGCTGAAAGTGATGAGTTCACTCAATGAACAGCATCACGGTGGGTTCTTGGATTACGCTGGGAACACTGTGCCCTGGTGATCCATGACCGTTTACATACGTACATATTGAAGATCCAAACATCATGAAAGACATCTTGAACGTTACAGTAGAACATTTTTATACCATACTAATATGTCTTATTTTATACAGTAATATTTTGTACACTGCAGAGTTAAACTAGAGGCCAAAAGCTTGTTTCTTTCAATAGTTGGAGTTTTTAAATGATAAATAATAATAATAATATGCTGTAATTATCTATTTTTATCAGGTTTTCTGCCTCTTGATTTGATCACCACCTTTTATAAAGGATATTCAGAACTTAATTCTTGATGTTATACAGCTTTCTCAGTCATTTTGGAATCATCTACATCACTATTCATTCTGGACATTTTTACAGCGTCCTAATAATTAGTAGTAATCGCTTTAACCTGTTTTACGCATTAAGCATTTTACAAGAATTTAATACATTTATCTGGTTTTATATTATTTAAAATATTGATTGCAAACTTTTGAACTGTAGTGAAACCCTCACCAACGTACAACACCTAACCAACTTGAATAAAAGTGGAATTTTGAATGTATTTTCATTACATTGCATTGATTTAACAGCTGATTACAGTTCATCAGTCAAGAGCACAACAGAATGTAACAACTTAATACACAACTAGGAATATAAGTACATCCTGCTTGCTTTTAAAAGCCACTGTCACCAGGAGATGCTGTTCCACACCGCCACTTTAACCGGGCAGATCTTCAGAGGGCCTGGGTTGCTGCCGTTAATATTTGCCCCGGGGCAGAAAAAGGGAAACATCCTCTCTGTAAAGTGGTCAGTGAAGGTGTAGATGGGCGTTAGGTCCAGAGGGTTGGAGAAGCTCACCTCCCCAGCCTCATAATCCAGCTTCACCCTCACTCTCTCCAAATGACCACTTATGTTCAGCTGTGTTGGCGGAGCCGTCATGGCCGTGTAGCGGCCGTCCGACCGAGCTATGGTCCAGGAGCCTCCCTCGGGACCTCCTGAGATCTTGCCCTTCCTGGATATGGACTCCTTCACCACACCGATGACCCAGTCGTTGTTCTCCCCCACCATTACCTCCCAAGCATGGCGGCCCGAGGTGAAGCCCTCAGATCCGAGCACGAACACAAAGTGGTCGAAGCGCTCTGGGTTATCAGGCAGCTTGTGCATGACCCCGGTGTTGCTCACGCTGGTCAGGTTCCTGGATAGGGACAGGCAGGGGTAGGCCGTGTTGGGGTCCAGAGTCACAGGAGCTAAAAAAGTGGAAAAGATGATGGAGGTGTGTCTTAAAGCAATAAGTGCTCACTAATTTTGTTATAACTAAGTAGCAAGGAAAAAAAACATGATAAAATACGCACAGACTCAAAAAGAAGGGCCGGCTCGATGTTTAGGTTTCAAACATAAAATCAACGTTATACTGATGAAGATATGATGACAATAGTAGATAATTAACAAAATTTTGACTGCATTCTCTTTGAATACTCTTTCAATACGGTCACAGTCATCAGATTAATCTCAGGGAAGGGCACCAAAGCCCAACTATCATTACAAAATGCTCTTCTGTATGTTGCATGCAATTACACATTTCCACCAGAGAGGTCTCCAAATCCCCAAAACTGTCATAATTTTTTTATTATTTAAGTTATTTTATTTTACACAAGCATTTCTGAACTTGCACACTTTTACTTTTTACTCATGAGAAAATGATACTGTTTCATGTTCATGTTTTCATGTACATCTTCAAAATGCTTGGTATTAATCCCAAAGATCTATTTTTTCCTCTTGCCAGTCAGTTGGGCTTATTGTTTTTATAAAAACACCCAACCAAATAAAATTCATATCAATATAAAAGGAAAATGCCCACAACTACATTAAGTTGGCTTAAACAAGTATGAAACTAGAAAGAGTAAAATGATCTTAAACCCTACACTAATCTCAAAATAAGAATATTTAGATATAATGATTAGACTTAAAAGGGAATTCTTCAAAGTTACTGCATAAATCATAATTCAGAGTTGTTTAATGTGAAATGGTCCACTCTGGAGAAACTTTCTACGTTAGAATTAATTACACAAAATGGTTACAAATACGATGCCTGATGGCTGAGACATTGTTTTATGTTAGTTTTGAGATAAAGCTTTGGCCTACAATGTATTTTTAAAATCCACTTACTGTGGTGGGGTACATGCAGGGTGTTGTGAGGCAACATAATCCCCTAAAGAAAACATAATTTTTCTGATTTTACCACTATGTTACCATCCACAACAGAGAAACTCAGAATGTCAGTGTAAATTCACTGGTGGTTTTGGACAGTAAATAAAATGGCTATTTGTGTTGTAGACGCAGCGATCCAATGTTCCTATCAGCACCACAGTAAAGAAAACAGAATCAAGAAGTTTCTCTACAGTGAGCCATTTTACATCAGACCACTCTGAATGACCTTGTTTACATTTCAACCACTGAATTATGCTGAAATTTTAAAAATCTGTTAAATTCCTTGTTGAAATTATTTTTCATTGCCAAGTATTTATGCTGTGAATCAGTTCAACAGTGTTTCTCTGTTCCGATACATCACAGTTATTTAACACATACTGCAAAAGTCGGACCCACCAACATCTCTTGAACCTGCCAGTGTTTGGAGAACTTACTATATTCCACCATGGCCTGCATTTTCTCCCACACGCTGAACTTCAGAGAGCTCACATACTTGGCCACATTGATTAGAGCAGCTGGAACCTTCTCTGGTTCAACGAATGTTAACTGAGTCCTGCAATCGCAACAGCGAGATCAATCAGCAGACTGTGGATTTAGGATAAATATAGGAATGTAACGCTCTCAGTGGAGTGTACTGACCTCTTTTTTATGAGCTTGTAGTGCTGCAAAGGAAAGACAAGTATCAGCATTAAAATGCAGATTATAAACCTTGTTATTATTGTATTATAAAGAAAGTGTCACACCTGCAGAAACTGGGAGTCAGCGTTAGCGATCTCGTCATCCACGGCCTTGACGGCATGAGAGAACGTGAGAATGTCACGCGTGATGTTGTCCGTCTTTTTCTTCATCAGCTGCTTCTTCTCCTCCTCTTCCTCGGCCAGCTGAGCCAGCCTTGCTGCCTCTTCTTTGTCCAAGAACTGCCTTATCTCTGCAAACTCCTCCCGTATCTGTTTCTCAGCCTGCTGCCTTTGGTTCTGTGGAAACAGAGAAGGGACGCTAAGCTGCAAAACACCAATTTTCACATGAGGCGTAGAAAGGCGCTCCATGTCGAGTGAATTGCTGCACGCGAAAACAGTAATTGTGCAGTAAATTACAGATAATTGCCACAGTCACTGATTTGTTGCTTTCTGTTTACAACTCCCTCAGCTGTGGGAACTTCATTGGCTTTGTTTGCAACTCCCTAAGCTGGATGGATTCTTTGGCATAGCTTTACGGTTTATTTTGAGCGGTTTAAATGTTCTGGAAAGTTCAGTCTGATCTCTGTTGATACCTTGATGTGTACAGTAACGTCGTCGTGCTCCTGCTTGGCCTCGTAAAGGCGCCGGAGGTTTTTCTTCATGGGCACAAGTTCCTTCTTCAACTCCGCCTACAGAACAGGACAAAGTCAGGTTGAGAGGTGACAGAGGTGACAGACACAAAGCACCATAACAGCAAAGATACAGCAGGGACCACAAGTCTGAGACCACTAGTGAAGGTGCTTCTGTTCTGCATTCTTTTCTAATTCAATACAGTTTTTCATTACAAATTATATTATCAGCATAACAATCTGGGAGAACAGTATAATCTTTGAAATTTTAACATGAATTTAAGAATTTCGTAAGTGTTTGTTCCCTTTTTGATTTAATCACAGAATGCGCTCAAGCTAGTGCAGTTTCTGATCACTAACAGTGACAAGAATCTCTGAAAAGTCGAGTCACAAAACAGCTTTACAGAAAAATCCAGCTCCAAGCCCCCATAAGCATCGCCAATGGCAAGGAAAAACTCCCTAAGAGCAGGAGGAAGAAACCTTGAGAGAAACCAAGACCCAAAAGGGGAACCCATCCTCCTCTGGTCGACACCGGATAACAAACAGCAGTAGTATAAAATATTAGAATACAAAACGGGGAGAAACAGGTGGAGTAATGGTTAATTAGATAGTTTGTGTTTATGCAGCAGCAGCAGCAGCATCATCAGGGTCAGTTCATGAAGCTCACCACGTTTGCACAGCGTTGTACAGCATGAAGCTCAGTGGTGGTCAAAATGGTCCAGAAGGCTAAAACGGTCCAGAAGGCTGGCAAGCAGTGGGCACTCGATGATAAGTAGATCAAATCCACCTGAGAGTCATCTGAACATGAGCTTAAGGCCAATTTCAGAGATTTGCTTAAATTTGAATGGTGAGCTAGAAATCATGCAGAATCTTGAATATTTCTTCTTCATTTTACTTGTAATAAATTTATACAATTCAAAATTCTAAAATTTTTTGTTTATTTGCAGGATTAAATAAAAACAATCCTAGATTTCCAAAGTGGCCTCAGACTTTTGGACCCCACTGTATGTCCAAAAGTATCCAGAAACCCCTTCTAATTAGTGAATTCAGCCACTTTAGGTGCCCCCATTGCAATTGTGTGCGCCCAGCTTGCATAATCTCCATAGAAAAGTGTTGCCAGTAAAATGGGACGCTCTGGAACAGCCACATACTAGCCTAAGGTCACCGTGCCTATTGTCAAGCATCGGCCTGAGCACTGTAAAGCCCTTCAGCTCTGGAATTGTATTCTCTGGAGTGATGGAGCGCCATCCAACACCTTTGGAATGAGCTGGAGAAGAATTTGTGACCCAGCACTAATAATCTGACATCAGTACCTGACCACAATAATGATCTTGTGGCTGAATGCAATCAAATCCTCACAGCAAAGAGTAGAGGCTGTTACTGCAGCAAAGGGAGACAAACTCCCTATTAATACACTTTGTTTCAAAAGAAACACTGTATGAGCAGATGTATACAAACTTTTGGACATTTAGTGTAACAGCAGTGATAATATGGCGCTCAACTTTGTGCCTTACAGCGACACTTTAATGTATTAATACATAACTTAATGATACTGTTATTAAATACAACATTTCATATGAAGGTCCAGATACAATATGATTGAATTTAATATTTAACATCTGATGACAAATGCTAAAACTGGTTTTCACACTGCCTGTCCCAAAACAGATGGGGTTGAGTGTCCTAGTACAGCTAATCACAGCTTCTTTTTAGGGAGACTTGCTTTCAGTTTTCACAGAGAATTGCACATTGCAAAAAACATGAGATGTCATCATAAAAGTAGTCTAAATATCTAATATTTTCCATTTGAGATGGTTTTAGAAATATTCTAAGATTATTTTCTATATAAGATTATTTATATTTCTTCAAATAAGCAAAATTATCTGCCAATATAGTGAGAAATTTTTACTTAATTGCTCAAATGAATTACTCAAAACAATTAAAAAATATCTAGAAATAAGATACATAATCTTATAATAAGCGTACAACTATCTCAACATGAGAAATATTAGATATATCAATGAGATTTATGACAATTTCACTTGCCAAGACACTATTTTTTGCAGTGTGCAGGGATATTTTTCTACTCTTCTGAAGTTCAGTTCTAGAAGTTGGTTGTATTTTGAGTTGGCGTGGTAAAGTATCCTTAAACCATGCTAAATATTCTGATATGGAACTGATATGAAAATTTTAGGCCAATGCCAATAACCGATATTTCTTATATACATATCTACCAATGAATTTGCTGATGCCAACCTAAACTTTTACAAAAATGTTGAGGGACTAGTATTATGGAGAACTCTACTGTGTACCTCTTTATGGTTAATGCAGCAAAATGAATAAAATTCTGACATTTCAGTGCAGTAAAAGTTCTGCTCTTGAGTAGTTCATTAAATATATTAAATACATCATTAAATATCAATTTGATATTTGCAAGCAATTATCTGGCAATATGATTATGATATTATCGTGCATCCCTATAAAATGCATTAAAGGTGTTCACAATGCAATGGTGAGATCAACAATCAGGTTTGAAAATGACTAAAACGCTAAGTTAGAATTGTTGAATTGCAGTATACCTTATGTTTAAACAAGGGTTGGGAATAAAAAGTAAGTTCCTCACCTAAATGCTTCAAGCATTATCATTTAAAACACTCGCAAAAGAACAATTCATCACAAATCCATCACAATTTTAAGGCCCTGAGTAAATGGAAGTAGTTACTGCTATGTAGGGTTGGGCAATATGTCAATATTTTATTATAGAGTGATCGACTAGTTTTTCTGAGTATATTGAAAGTATAGTGAGTACTTCAAGAACACTGACTAATGTCATGTTTTATTACACATGGAGCATAATTAGTCATCTTTAACTGGATGTAATGCAATGCAGTGTTTGAAATACTGCATAAAATGCAGTGTATTCATAGATATTGATTGTATTTTTAAATGTCTGCTGTTTCAACTTATTAAATCTCACAAAAACTAACTATCGTTATTCTTGGTGTATATTGTGAAATGTTTTTAAGTATTGTGATATTATATTTTTGCCAGAAGAAGCCGTCCGTCTATGCCAGTGTATGAACATAAAGAAATGATAAAGGAGCATTTGTTGGATAGAGAATGGATTTATAATGAAGTTGTCGAAGGAACTAAATCAATGCTACATATCATTTTTGTATGTATGTATGTATGTATTTTGTAAGTTACGTGCCAATGCGTCAGCCCTGTCATGCATGTAATGCGCTTATGCAATACTGCCTTGCTGCTATGCAGTGCTGACCAACAGAGAAAAACAGTAAAGCGTGGTTAATCAGTAAACACTATTCCTGTAAAAATGCCTGCAGTGTTTTTGAAAAAACTGTGGATTATTGACAAAACAGAGTGCTTGAGCGGAATAAACCACATTCTAGTTGTACTTCAAGCAATCCATCCTTCACCACTCGTACAAAATGCAGCAGCATGGAGCTCTGTATAGAACCATGAACATTCAAAGAACCCTTTATGCAATTAAAATGTTCTTTGCATTGTGAAAGCGTTCTTCAGATTGATGGAGAATGTGGTGCAGAAAAGGGTTTGAAAAGGGTTCAATATAGCGCCAAAAAAGGTCCTTCTATTACAAGCTTGGCATCGTAACAGTAGAAGAACCCTTTTACACCACATCTCCACCAATCTAAAGAACCATTTCACGATGGAAAGAACCCTCTAATCATGCAAAGAGTGTTCATGGTTCTATATTTTTTAAGAGTGTACTTGTATCTTTTGGGACAGATTGTAAAGTTCTGCTTCTTTTTATGACTCTAAAGGACCTAGCACCCACTGTGTATGTTCCAACATGAGGTCTTAGATCTGAAGGTACTTGCCTTCTGTAAATACCGCAAAATACAGAAAATGTGGAGAGACTCTTTCAGTTACTATGCTTCTGAACTGTGGAACTCCACCTTTGTTAGACAGACAAGCTCAGTGCAAATGTTTAAGAAACATTTGAAAATGTATCTAATTGTATTTAATTAATATTGTACGTCTCTTTCTGTATTTGTGTTTTTCATTTGATCTGTGTCACTGTCTTACATCATTTTGCATTAATACTCAGTATCTTCTATTAGGGATGAGCTAGAGTGGGGTTTGTGATCCAAAACTAATCATCAAGCATCAGTACTTGACCGCATTCCAACATCTAGTGTAAAGCCTTCCCAAAAGAGTAGAGGCTGTTTCTGCAACAGAGGGGGGGCAAACTCCCTATCAGTAGCCTTCATTTCATACACTGGATGATTTTGGAAATGTAACGTATATTTAATTAACATTAAGATGACCGAGACCCAAAAACATGACCTAAACACACTTGAATAATTATTAATATATGATATATAAATAAGAAAACATTAAACTGTATATAAAATACTCTTGATGTGGTATTTATAAAGATTCTTAACTTGTAAAAATGTATAGAATTTTGTAATCTTTGAATCAACCAAACATATAAGTCTGATATAGTGTACAATGCCGACTTCAGAGGCCTTCATTAATTTCTGGTAAAAATAAAAAAAAAAGTTCATTCACTGTTCAGTGTCAGGAAAAAAGCAGAAAATATTTACCAGAAAGCCTCCACAACCAAATATAATATTTCTTTTTCAGTATATAGTGTGTTCACTCTTTGTCTTGATAAAACCTTCCAGTCTTTTAAGGAGACTTGTTTTCAGTTTTTCAGAGAAATCTGCAGGGATATTTTTCCACACCTCCAAAGTTCAGTCTTAGAAGTTGGTTGCTTTTTCTGCTTCTCACAAACAAAGTAATCAAACACAATCTGTGATGTTGAGGTCTGGACTCTGGGGTGGACACCTGCAGCTTCGTTTGATTTGCAAATGTTCTCCTTTTGTCTATTTACTGTTCTCACTAAGAGCTTCTTGACAGCTACACATCCTTTCAGACTCAGTGCTGAGTTGTCTTCTCACAGTGGAAGGATGGACAGAAACACCTGTGGATGTTTCAGATCTGAAGCAGCTTGATTTTCTCCTCTCTCACAAAGATGAAAGCTTTTAGTGCTGTTTATCTGATGGGGACAGTTTTGGTGGTCTACCAGGTCTTGTCTAGTTGTTAGGAGTCCCATTTTCTGTATTTTAAAAGAAATTTTAATTATTTTTAACTCCACTTTTCGAAATTCCTGTTTTTTCACTCATTTTCCTTGATTTTTTCCCTCCTTATGGAAATGAATAATCTCATAATTAGTCTTCTCAGAAGTATCTTCTGAAAAATGAGCAGGTTTATAATGGCAGTTTTGACTGGACTTTAAATAAATGAAGGGTGGTCTCTGACTATTGCACAGCACTGTATGAGAAGCTGGAATGTAACTAGTAAAAAGGTTTATAGCACATCATTTACATATTTGAGCTACTTAAACAACCAGTGATATCACGTCCGCTTGTTGTCAGCATTACACAAAAGGTCAGCAGGGTACTGGGTTGCTAATGTCAGAAGGCAGTTTGGTCAAGCTCCTGTCCAGCCAAAAAAACTCACCTTGAGGTCATGCGCAGCCTCCTCCATGGGACACACGCGGTGGCCCTGGTGCTTCTTGGATGTGTGACACACGCAGCAGAGCAGCTCCTCATCATCCTGACAGAAGAGCTTGAGTGGTTCTTTGTGAGCAGGACACAGGTCAGGAGGCCTGGACGCAAGAGTGAGCGAAATGGCAAAAAATATATCACATGCTGACATTTTCATGATAACTTAATATGTATCAGACTATTTAGTTGTGGTCAACAAAATGCACCAGCAAAAAAGTAAAGATCATTAAAACTATGATAACCATAATTTTTAATTCAACGCTGGTAAGATAATAACATAATGGGTTGACATCCAACCAGCTATTTGTAGCTATGCAGAATCTGCACTCACTAGTTTATGTTGTTTACACACTCTCTGTAATTGAAAGATTTTATTTCATAATGTATTAAATGTGACTTTAACGTGATATTGGGTGTTTGTGAGTGGGCTTTACACACATAGAAGAAATATCAATCCTATATCATGATTAATACCCCCTTTATTATAGAAATACAAATTCATGTATATACAGGGAGATTCACTCAAAAGAGGCCCCGAATATTCTGTTGTAACTCCCGTTAGGATGATGCAATCTGAACCAAGAAAATATGCTACATAGCTTGACGTCTGTGTAATCGATTGCATTACATGCAATGCTGGAAGTCATGTCTATTTTCTGCCAGACACATGAAGGGGTACGGGGGTATGCACCTGGAAGTTGCATACGGAGGTTAAACGTCGCGATGGCTGTCCGGCGCGTACCTCATCGCTCCGACGCAGGGGCATCCCAGTTTGTTCGAAGCTCCATATACTGAGGAGCACATTGCACGTTGTTTTGTTCAGATTGCTTTGTCCTAGCGAGAGTTATAACAGAATATTCGGGGCCTCTTTCGAGTGAATCTCCCTGTATAAAGTTGGTACATGAACCTGTTGGTACAGTTCACAACAAATTAGGTTAATTGGCAACCGGGCAGTAACATGGCTGGGTATAAAAAAAGCATCCCAAAAAGGCGAAGTCTTTCAGCAGAAGTGAAATTTTGTGGGCAAATGACGTTTCTCGATGTGAAATCACAAAGAACTAGGAAATTTCTTCATCTACGGTACATAATATAATTAAAAGATTCAGAGAATCCAGATAAATCTCTGTATGCAAGAGACAAAGCCAAAAACCAGCACTGGCTTGCTGTGATCTTTGGGCCCTCAGGTGGTACTGCATTAAAAACAGAAATGATTCTGTAGTGGAAATCACTGCATGGACTCAGAAACACTTCTGAAAAACACTGTCTGTGAATACAGTTCATTGCTGCGTCCACAAATGCAAGTTAAACCCTACCCTGCAAAGGAGAAATCATAAATAAACAGGATCCAGAAACGCTGCCACCTTCTCTGGGCCCGAGCTTATTTAAGATGGCCTGAGGTGAAGTGAAAAAGTGTCCTGTGGACCGAGGAATCAAAAATTGAATTTCTTCTTGGAAATCATGGGTGCTACATCCTCTGGGCTAAAGAGGAGAGGGACCATATGGCTTGTTATCAGCACACAGTTCAAAAGCCAGCATCCATGATGGTATGGGGGTGTATTAGTGCACTTGGCCTGTTCACTAGTTAATCATAAGGTAGACTGGTTTTGTTGAAAATTAAATTATAGATAACAAGTTGGTTAGTTTTGGCTAAAAAAACAACTGGCAAAGCTACTGAATGAAGAGCCAAACGTGTCTTTATGATCTGACTCACTGAAAAGAGCTGGAATGACCACTGTGGGTATTAGAGATGGCACCAGTCCAGTACCAGGTATCGGGTAGTGTTGGTCATTCTGCTTCTTCTTATGAGATGAGCTAATTGAGCTATTTCAATCTATACTGTATAATATACTATATAAATGATCTAAATAGCATAAATTCAAATTGTAGAAAACAACAGCAATTTATAATATAACAACTGATTCTAAACTTTCGAAGACCCACAAAGATCTTTTGTTCACCCCTACCTGGATGCACCGTTGGAGGTGGCTGCACCACCCAGTCCGTTGGTGGCCAGTCCCATCTGCTCCTGCACAAGGGTGTCACAGACATTCTTCAGAACCAGGCTGACCGTGGGCTCGGTCAACGAGCACCTCTTCCTGCAGACAGGACAGTCGCGCTTGGTCCCCTTCTTGCTCCAGAACTGGTGCAGACAGGCCCTGCAGAAGCTGTGGCTACACCGGAGCACCACAGGGTCTGCAAAGATCTCACAGCACACAGGGCATGACAGCTGGTCCTCCACAGCTGCTCGAGAGCTAGAGGTCAAGGCGCGGGGTCGAAGGACCGCCGTCACTTTGGGGCTGAGACGCACTGCGGACATCCCAGGTTGTGAGGAAGCCCTGGGTCTTAAGGGCATTGCCACAGCAGCTACAAACACCAAGTCTAGATTCTAGACCAGAGCTATCAAATTCAGCTTGCAGAATGTTTTTTTCTTCTGAGAGATCGAATTCAACCTTTGAAAAACTGTTGTTTCCCCTCTTCTGAGAGATCAAATTGGACTCAGAAAAAGTGTTTTCCTTCTTCTAAGAGAAAAAAATCAACTCACAAAACTTGGTTTCAGTGTTTTTACAGGTCAAATTACAAAAAATGGTATCTTCTTCTGAGATCAAGTAGAACTTAAAAAAAACAACAAAGTTGTTTTCCTTCTTCTTCCAGATCAAAATTCAGCTTACAAAAAGTGGTTTTCTTTTTCCATAAGATCCAAATAGACTTGGAAATTCTTTTTTTCCCATCCTCTGACAGACCCGATTCAACGTACCCAGTGTGTTTTCCTTCTTCTTAGATCAAATTCAACTTAAAGTATCCCTCTACTATCAGAGACATTTCAAATTCCAAAATCTTTACCAATTAGTTGATGAGTTGGATCAAGCGTTGAATGAATGCCAAATTCTGTGGTGCTGTGACCCTCCTGAATTGGACACCCTTGTCCTACAGTGTAGACCAGAGTCTTAAAAAACATGCGCCGGTTTGTCCTCAACCTGACACTGACGCTCGCTTCTGGGACTCACCATTTTACTATGAGCTTCCCACCCACCTGTGTAGGTGTTCCACCCTAGAAGAACAGGTCAAACATGATCCTTTCTAGCTTTTTATAGCCCTTTGTAGGCCCGTCTCCATCCACTAACTGACCACACTAGAGTAAATAAGACCAACCCTTATGTGCACTTCACCCTGCCTTATGGAGGTGAGGTCGTCATGCTGAGATCATGGCAGGATCAGCGGGCACTGAGGGAAAACAAGCACTGCTTGGGAAATATGTGAGATGTTTGCTGTAAACATCAGTGTTTTGGAGACTCGGACAGTGTTGACTATAGCAGGCACTGCTGCCCTTTCCACAGGGCACCACACAACGTATTCAGAGCTCACACATCCACATCAGAAACACCGTCAATCATTTCTAATTGGATTTTTATTTGAGGTATATTAGTGCTGGTTAGGACAGAACGATTTTGGAAAAATATTTCATTGCAATTTTATCTGACCGATATTGCGGTTGTTTTCTATATATTGAGGTATGGGCTAAGAAGACCAGCATATACTTCTTCTGGCTTGAGGCTTGAAGGCTAAATACAATATCTTTTTTAGTATCAATGCAATATCCAAGTTAAATAACCCAACAGCCTGAAGGTAAATTGTGGTTGTGATGTCACAGCACATGGATGTCTGGTTGCTTCTGTTTAGTCAAATTAATCTAAAAGCAGTTCATAAGCTCCATGTTACTAGGTTAAATTTCCTTTTTTTAAAACTTGCACTGTTTCAACGTTGCTGATAACAGGCTATAAGATTATAAGAAACACTGCAGCTCTTGCAATTTGAAAACTGCACTTTTTCATTTGCCATTTCATTATAAAAGCTGTTAATCTTTCAGCCCTAGTGCTGGGAGTTATTATTCACAATTATTTCCAAATATGTCACAGTATTACATTATCAGATGAAACTGAAATGATCAAATTAATGAACCCATGCTTAAGGGCTGGTACGCTATACAAGAGGATGAAAGAATGTCTCGATACCTGATATACAGTTGTATGCAAAAGCTCGGTCAAATTACGTGTTGATTTTCTATGTGAAAATAAGTGAACACATCCTCTACAGAGAACACACTTCCGCATATTTTAATTCCCAATACTGTTTACTTGCTGAATGTAACATATATGTTTTCTACTATTTTTTTCCCAAAGTTCTAAACAGAAACATGCGTTATTTAAGTTTGTTCCCAGCAGAGGATGTGATCGTTTTCACTTATTAACAGAACATATATTTGACTGTGGGTATTCAAACCTTTGCATACAACTGTAGCTTGATTTGATTGTTCTGTTTCCTTCTGTTAAAACTGATTCAAATGGAACCTCACATAATAATGTAAAAAGTTGACTGGACAGAAAACTTTTATTCTTTTTTATTCAAGTCTTATTGTTGTTTCCAAAATTTTGCATTACTTAACCACTGAGATGTAAACAAAAGCAATCGGAGTGCTTTGATGTGAAATGGTTTATTGTAGAGAAACTTGCTGATTTTCTTTAAAGTGGTGGTAATAGGAACCAGGGGCCGCTTGCTATCCAAAAATGTCTTCTGAGTTTTTGTACATAACGCTGATAATGATAAAGTAGTGGTAAATCTGGAAGAAAAAAAAATCTGTTGCAAATCTATTTTGTCAAGAATGGCATATTTCACATCAAACTCCTCTGAATTACTGTCTACATCAGTGGTCTCCAACCCTCCTTCTGGAAATCTACTTTTCTGCAGCATTTAGAGCCAACCTGCATCTAACACACTCACCTGTGGTTTCAGCTATACTTCGTGGTAAGGCAGATCTCCTAGACCAGGGTCGGTGGCCACTTGTTTACATCTTAACAACTAAATTACACAGAATTTTTCAAAAATCAGTGGAATCTGTTCAGTATATAAATCCTTTTTTGCACTGAACAAGGCAGGTGTGATAAAATGATCTTAATCATTATACTCTGTCCACAGTACAATGAGTTTAAAGGCACTAGAGCACTTAAAACACCTCCAAAAGAAAGAAGTTCGTTTAAGTCTGCTGCTAGAGGATGTACACCACATGAACATTACTATGGGCTATAGTAAATCATCTCATCAATTTCAGCATGTAGAATGTCAGGCCCTTCAACCCCAGGTCAATTTGTCCCTCTCTTAACTAGGTCAGTAAGTACACACAGGCCTCTCTGTGAACCCAAGGGCTTTCCGGTGTCTAGAATCCCCTATGCAGATAGACTAAGGCCTACCCTTTGTGAGAGAATTAATACTCTGCCAATATTACCTATTTGATTATTGATTACAATATCTAATCTGCTTGATTACTGATTAAGGGAATATTTATTCAAAATCTCCATCAAGAAGAGGTTTCTGTGACCTACCATGTTTTCATCATTGTATAAAAAGCTGCAAAATGCAGTTTGCATTTTGTTTAATCAAGGTAACAACTAATGAGTAAGATATTCCTGTGTTTTTTTTTTTTCAATAAGGTATGACACACACTGTATAAACATTTCAGAATGTTTTGGCTTCGTTAGATCACATAGATTACATACCAAGATCACTAAAATACAAAAAAATACCAAACTCACCAAAATCACGTAATTAATGGAAAAGAGTAGTTAAAAAAAAAAAAACAAAGCCATTTTTGTGTTTGCCCTTAAAGGGTTAATGATCGATCAGCCTCCAAAACATGCACACACAAACAATTCCAAGAGTTCAGGATACCCTCACTGATGTCATTCAGCTAGAAAAAACAAGCCCAGTACTTCCAAGAACTGCCATAAGAAAACACACACACACCTCATCACACAGAAAAGAACAAAACATGAACATCAGATCAATAAAAAAATGACGACTGAAGATGGTACATTGTTCATTTTAATGATGCTGAGAAATCGGTGCAATGAGTAACAACTGAGTAAACATCGGAAACAGTATTCCTGCCCTGAAGACATGACGGACAACATATGACTCTGAATCTTGATTATTATTGCAATTTAACGGTAGTTCAAGACATTGAAACAGTGTAACATTGAAGTCATCAAAAACCAGAACAGTATCAGTGTAACAGCATCTATCATCTTTTTTAAAAACAGGTTTTTAGGCTATAATACATCCAAACGAGCACTGAAGGAAGACAAAGCAAATCATCCACAACAGAACTGTTTTCCGCTGTTGAAAAAGGCAACAACGAAAGCATTTTATAAGTAAAAAACAATGAACTGATTCAAACATGAAATTAGATTAGCCAGAAAGAGTGTCACAGCTAAATACTGAAAGCGAACGGCTTGGTTCCTCATCACATGAGCAAGAAGTCCTCACTTTACAGAGCTCAGGCTTTGTGTTCTTGTCATTATGCAAGTGGAAAATCTAATCTTTAAACTTTACTACACCCCCCTACCCCAACAATGTGTCCTATGTCCACATACATTTAACCACATTTGCGTAATTGTAACATCATCCTACAACACTGTAATAAAAGCTACAGTGAGATTCCAAGTCTTGAGAAATCTCTCTCTCACCTGTCAAAGCTTAAAGACAACGTCTTTGAAATCCACACCGTCACGGCCCTGTTCCAGTTTGAGATTCAAAGACCTTTTTTTGTCCAATGTACAACAACAGAGATGATGCAACAGCTGAAATACTGGTTGTAATACTCATTGAATACTGCTTTAATACTGATCTCTTACAAAACGGTTTCTGGAAGTTTGGCATTAGGCTGCAGTTTACCAAAAATCCAACAAAAAAGTAGTGTTTCCACCTTTCTCATTTCTTTGCACGTAAAAATAAATTCATTCACCTTCATATCATGTCTTGAAGTAGGAATGTGGGCCATATTAAAGGAATACTGCTTTTCAATCAAACCAATCACATCATATCACATCAGTAGTGTACGGTTCATTACCATGGACAATAATTTCTCTACTCAGAAAAGAACAGAAAACTAGTTGAATCAAAACTCACTTAGAAGCCAATGGACAGATGCTGAAGCACCCAGTCATTGAGTTCAGCTGTGTGAGTGCTTTGGTTAACCATTAATGGACAAATCAACATCTGGTAAAAGAATGTTAATTTAATAAACAACAGTTCCTATGTGAACAGGTGAGTTTTTCATTCTAGTTGAGAAATGTATTTGAATTTTACACATGACGGCAGTTGGTTCTGCTAGACAGGTCTTCTACAAATGAATCACCTCTAAAAATAGTGGCATGCTGGACCATTTTGAGATTACGACCATGCGCCATATCAAACACATTCAGAAGCAAACATCCACCAAGACAGTAAGTGCGTTTGCATGCAGTTAATAATCCGATCATTATTGGATTTTGACAGTTATCTAATTATTCGAGTGGCCATATAAACAGCATACTCCAATTTCTTAGATTGGATTAAGGCCTTGAAATCCAATTACAAAATCCCAAAAAGATGGATTTTAGCTCAGTATTGAGATTTTTCAGCACACGTATACCCTTACTCTGATTTTTCTCAGTCTGCGCAAGTGTGAAAACAGAGCGCTGTCCCAAAAATAGCAAGCATCATTTAACACAGCACCAACAAAATGGCAAGAAAACACTTTGAGTGATGCTGACATTGAATACAAGCTTAACAAAATGAAGGATTTTAATATTTTTCATCTTATAGATGATGTATGCACATATTTTCCGCTAAAGTGACTCAATGTTTTAATAAAAGCTGTAGCATGTTGTTGACGTTTTACATTACATTTAAATGATATCTTCTTCTGTAACTTTATTGGCAGGTTTCAAAGCAGAATTGCCTCATGAAGACCTGGAGTTTTCTCCAGTGTACAAAATACCCAATGGTGTTCGGGGGTGGGGTCCCATATTGGCTGGCTAGTTTTCAGACTTACAGATATGCTACGGCACATTGTAAAGTTTTTTTTTCAGAGGTATCCCGGCCATAGTTACAGTTGCTAAGCTGTGAAGGACCAACAAGGTGAACCAATTTGCTACAGCACCACCCTGAGGCAGACCAGTCCTGCATCTGTAGTTAGTTTAGAACACCAAAGATAGAAGCTCATTGTTTCATGGGCAAAGCACTGACAGCATGACGCCAGAATAAGTAATTTTGATTTTGAGACATTCAGGGGGTCAAAGAGGTTAATCACGGGATCCTGGACGACCCCCCCCCCGAGAACCCCCTGTATTTCGCACCTTGGTTTTCCCTTTATCTGATTACCCAAGTGCATGTAAACGCATTGAATGAATTACTGACAAAATCTGATTTACTGCAGTTACTGGATTATTAAGTGCATGTAAACGTCCTCAACTATTTGGTCCATAAATGAAGTGTGATGCATGGCGATGGGAGGAAAGCACACAAGTGTGCAAAATTATGGATGTGATGGACAGTGATGGCTTTCTAGAATTACTGAGGAACACCGAACCAAAGCCAGCTCAGGGCATGGAGGTTATGTTGGTTTTAACTTGGCCTAGTAATGAGTGGCAAATTTAACTTTAGAATGTGGAACTTTCAGCAGCTGTATATTCCAGTCATTTTGTCACCTTCAGAATTTCTGGTCATATAATCATTAACATATTACAAGCTGTCAGCCCCTCAGCTTAAACAATACCAACTACTTATGTAGGGCATGTTTAATATGGTTTGGGGTTGTTTACTTCATGTACATACCTGATTCCACCTACAGCTGTATGCAGAAGTTTTAGCACCCCTGTTCAATTTGCATGTTTAGGTGATTTTCTATATGAAAATAAGTTAACAAATTCTCTACAGGGAACAAACTTAAACATGGCATTTCCCTAAAACAATTTTAGAGCACAATTTGTATTTATCTGCTAGATTTAACATACCTGGAAAAGAATGAGAATGCCATATTTTAATGTTTTACTTTGTTTGCCAATATGTTAAGTTCAGCAAATAAACAGTAACTGCCCTTACAATGTGCTGAAGTGCATTTTCTGTAGAAAACAAGCTTATTTTAACTTAGGAAATCAACAAAACGTAATTTAACTAGGGGCACACACTTTTGCATACAACTGTATCAGTACTACATTCATTGGTACATACAAGGTATTTTTTTTAAACTTGGTGCATTAATACAGAATTCAGTTGATGTGTGCAGCCAGAAGTGTGCGTATATCTTACAACGACTTCAAACGTGGCTCAGCCATTCAGATTTCAGAACCAGAACTATCCATTCTATAACTCATATTTTGATGGGTTGCATCCTTGATCCCTGCATCCCTACAACATATGCGTCAAACTGATTGGCTGTGGTAACGAACCGCTAGCTACAAATGCAGCAGACAGAGATTAGACTGAAAAACACTGGAATATTCCTTTAACAAGCCATTAGGGGGGAAAAAAGTTTACAGTGCAGTTGCTTTTGCTCAGTTTACCACCTTCAAAATGACTATTTTTAAACCAAATCACCAACATCTGTGGCATGCTTTCATTCTTCCCAGACACTCATTTTGATAATTATGTCTGTACAGAGCCATTATTTAGCAAATGGGACCTTAAATTTGATATGACTGTCTGTCTGCCTGGAGTCAAACATTAGCTCTCTGTTAGATTACTATGTTTTGGGAAAGTGATAAGGAACGTCTTTTTAATGTTTTCCAGCCTTGCTTATGCCCACAGTATCAGCTTTGTCAAGGACTCGTTTCATACATGCATTCATAAGATATCTCAAAACATATTTCAAAACATGAAGCTGTGCAGTTTTAAAGTGGAACTCATCTGGACTCTTATGACTGCTAGTGTGTGGAAACCTTTCTTAGAGGGGAAAACCCACTTTTTTAATCAAAATTTCTGTATAATTACATCATTTAGACTGGGCTGCTTCATTATAGAGAAACTTACCAGTTCAGAATGGTTCACAGAGGTGGTGAAGGGAACCAGACGCCCGTAGAGTTTTTGTCTCTAAAAGCTATACTACAGAGAGTTATTAGCTATACTACAGAGAGTCTGATAGCTAAATATTGTTTTATGAAGGTTTTGAGATATTGAGGCTCACAATAAATTTTTAGAATCCATATATGGTAGAGAGATACATGTAGGGCACCGAAAGGCAAAAATACTCCCCAAATATATATATATATATTTTAGTTACCACTATTTTTACCATTACAAACTATGCATATTAAGGCAAACAAAATGGTTGTATTTGCATTCCATTCAAAACTACTGTCAAGTTTCTTTACAAAGAATTATCTCAACAATTTATGCAGTTATATTCCCATAGCATACTTCACTTAGAACAAGTAATGCCTTAATCATTTGAGAGAGAGCATGCCACAGATTTTTTTAAAAAATGAAGAAAAGCAATTTGGTTCAAATTTGGTCAAAATCACTGAGCCTTCAGTCCTTCATATAAAAACAAGACAATATAGAGAATATAAAATGACAGTACATGCTTGAAGGAGTCATGTAGTGTAACATCTAACAAAGTGGTCCAAAACTGCACTGCGCATGCACATCAGCCAAAGCAGCTGCACACAGTGTATGGCTGTGCATTAGGGCTGCACAGTATATTAGGAGTGGGCAATATGTCAAAAAGCCTTATCATGATACTTGAAATTTTCAGGATACACAATACATATCGCATCAACTCTGGGCACAAACATTTTTATTCATTTCATCACTTTGCTACACTAAATCCAATTAAACAGGTCTAATTATACTCTTTTTGCAATGAAACATGCAGTTGTCCAGTGTTTAAGTATTGACAATACCCAATGACATGCTCAGAGATGCATATGGTTTATCATGATCATAAAATATCAATCACACTGCCCATCTGTACAATGTCTTGTTTCATGATAGTTGCCTGTGCAAAACTAATATGGCAGAAAGCTAAAAAAAACTACAAAACTACTGCCACCAACACAATATTGTTAAATTACATAATATGCTTCTCTGAGCATATCATGGATATCATCAGTACTTAAAGAACATTGGCCAACTGCATGTTTAATTACAAATTATTAGCATTACTAGTCCAGTTTAACAGGATTTAGTGCAGTAAACACTACTGATTCCTTACTGTCTGTTCCAACTTACCATCCCTCTAAAAAATTAAATATCATGATGCGTATCATGTATTGAGAAAATATTATTATATTTTGCAATATTGAACACCCCAACCATGACATACTTTTATATGTTATGGGGCTGGAAGCAATCTGACAAATCTTGAATGATCCAAAAGAGTTTCTGTGGATCAAACAAATCAAACTATGCACTTTACAAAGATTCGCCAACATGCTTTACTATACATATTGGAAGGTATACTGCAACAGCAATATCTTGCAAAATAATTACAATATGAAATTTTGCCCATATTGTGCAAGCCCATCACAGTGCAGTTCATACAGCGCAACAGTGCAACACAGTGCAAAATGAAACTCACAGTTTCTCGGGATTGACCGAGTAAAGCCACGGTCCCTACAAGTCTCCCAGTGGTATGTGACACCTGGAAAAGGTGCTGAAAACCCATTTGGAATTTTGCTAGTGGTTTTCTGCTAGTGGTACAATGGCGAGACTTTTGATAGCAATTATCAAACACAATTAGTGTCTGAAATTCAGTGAAATACAAATCTGCAAATTTGTACTTGCACATTAGTGTGTCTTTAGCAACAGCATTTGAGTTAAGACGAGGGTCAGAAGAAAGTGGAATTTAAAGTTCTGCATACAAGTTGCATAAAAACAAACAAATAAACAAACAAAAAAAAAACCAATAAAAAAATAAAATAAAAACACTTACACACTCCCAGAGTATGCTCCCAACAAAAGACAGCTGAAGTATTTCGGTTTGTAAAATTCAACTATAAACAGACACTATAAGGGTGCTATAGTGTTTTCTAGTAGCACTGTGACTGGTGGCTGTTCCACCTCCTTTAAACGCCTCCGCCTGGATCCCATTTAGTTCCGCTGTCTCCCATTTCTAGCACTAGACCCGACCGACCTTTGCATCACCGATGGCTCCCCACACGTCAAATACAAATTCATCCGGGAAGGCAAAATCTCCAAGTGTCTCGTCCAAGGCCTCGGCAAACTCGTCTGGGTTCTTTTTGTCTTTCCCCAGCTCCACCATCGTAGCAGCTGAGTGGAAGAAAAACAGCCTCAGTCACGACAGATAGGCACAACAATAAAACACATATATTTACACACAAAACCAGAAATAACAAAAAAAAAGATATGGCTCAAAAGCATATCACCTACCAAGCTCACTATCTCTTATACCCATGTAACTCTCCAGCAGATCGTCAACCTTTTCAATAGCCTTTTCCTCAAATGCTGAAGGCTGGAAACAGATTTTTAAAAAACAGTAAATAAAATTTAGCATTCAGTTTGTCAAAATGTCTGCACACGTTTAACGTTAATACGTCAGTGAAATAACTAGTTTACAAATGTAGTCAAGACATTTGTGTTTATTAAGTTATGCACTGCAACTACAAGGCTAATAAGGCTAACAAGCAGCAGAAGAAAGTAGAAGAAAGCCGTTCTTTAACTCTGCCACCATATGAGTTACTTACAGATGAGATACTGCGTCCACATCCCAAACATTTAACCAATTTATCAATCACTTTATCAATGTCAGCATGTAGAACTGGAGAATTCTGTGTGATACAGTGTTTTCTATCATTATAATAAACATGCACAAGGCTTCCTTTATTGTTGGTTGCACCATGTTTTTTCTGAGCAAACGCACAAGCTCATTCATTCAGAGCACAATTTTGATTGGTAAGCGTTTACTATAAAAAAAACTAGTGATGCAACACTACTGATGACTTAAACTCCATGTATTTTCTTGTTCAAAAACGGTAGTGTGTGGCAAAAACTGAATAAAACTCACAGAATTTTCAGTTTTGTTGGACTGTATTCTTTATGTACCAAAATAAGTGCAACAGCAGTGCTGAGAAATTGTGTATTAACAGAAAAGAGCAATAAACTAGAAGAATTTTTTTTGCATCGATCTCAAAGCATTAAGTAATCTACAACAGACTTGCTTATGTGGTTTCTGACCCAATATGTCATACTCTATAAAAAATATACAGACACACAAAATTCAATACGATGGAATCTACCATTATTAGCTATGCAACTTAAACAACACGTTCGGACACTAATTACAGTGGTCTACAGCGGTCTGAACAGGAGCTTAAAGGAAGGAATAAGACAAAAATAAATCAGACCTTTTTGTATAAAGGCCTAATCATGGTCAGTGTCACAAATTTGAATAGTGACATAGAAACAGTACAGAATCCTGAATATTTTCAACTATTTTATTTATTTATTTTTTTAATGAATTTTAAAGTGATCTGTTGTTTATTTCTAGTTTAAATGAAAAATCCTAGATTGTCAATAGAGTCTCATTCTTTTGGACCCCACTGTATGTCTTGATTAATCAACAATATTTGGCTTAAGAGGTAAATTGTGCAAACTTCTGCTTTAACATGCACACTAACCAGTTCCTCTACTGTTGCTGGTCCTTTGGATCTCAGACGTAGTGTTCCCCTGCCAGTGCCCAACTGAACCCCAGAGCCTGAGCGTCCCCCAGTCCGCTGACTAATCATATCTGAGACAGATTAATTTCAATGTATTAGACAAAACACTGCTTAACAACACGGTCATTACAACATATATTTTGTTCCATAACAAGCTGAAACAGATATTTGAATACCCCTGGTCAAATTACATGTTTTGTTGATTTTTAAAGTGAAAATAAGTTAACACATCCTTTACAGAGAACTTAAATATGGCAGCTGTCTGCAAATTTTAGTGCACTATTTCTGTTTATTTGCTGAGTTTAACATATTGGCAAGAATAAACATAATATATACAATATGCCTTAACTTTTTTCTTCTAATATGTTAAATTCAGCAAATAAACAGTAATTCTGCATTAAAATGTGCAGAAAAGTGTTCTCTGTAGAGGATGTGTTAACCCTCTATTGCAGGGTGTTGCCATATGGCAACACTGACTTTACCTCAATTTTACTAAAAGCAGTAATGTAAAACCTGTGTTCTCCTATTTAATTGTGGAAAAATGGGCCTTTTACTTTAAAAAGGACAAATAGTTTATGACATTATAGTATAAGTTGGATTTGGACAAGTATAAGTTGGATTTGGGAATGGTTTCAATAAGAGGATGTTTTCAGAGGAAAAATTAGATTTTATGTTTTTTTTTTATAATTATTCTAATGGTGCTATAGTACAATTGTGCATTGTTGCCATATGGCAACAATTTACCAAATACACCAATTAAAAAAAAAAACAACTTGTTTCAAATATTTCCATTACTTAAGCGATTTTAAATAACAAAAACACATTAAAACATTTTTATCCTGTTTGAGTAATAATTCATGCAACAGAGGGTTAACTTATTTTCACTAACAAATTCACAGAAACAATATTACCAATATCATTATAATATGTAAAAGCTAGCAAGAGACCATTAGGCAAATGAGTTCATGTTAATGGGTCCCCAAAGTGGTGTTTTTCAGTCTTTATAAAGCTTACTAATAACTGTTCATCAAATTAGCCCTATAAAGTGATTTTTTTTATTCAATATTGTGTCAAAAACAAATACCAAAGGCCTTCAATGGTTCCACCAGCTTCAAGACAAAGTTCTTCCCCTTGGGCAATTCTTTGAGCATCTTGGCAACCTCATAGTGTCGACAGCCAATGAGTATCTGACCATTGATTGACTCAATCATGTCTCCAACGTTGATGACCTGGATTTGATGAATGATACTGCCCTCCCTTATTCTCTGCAAAGGAAACATCTATTTTTAGCACATCCTGGCTTCATTTTGTCTCGACAGTAGCAGCTTTTCTAAGCACTCCTTTTCTTCTCCACAAAATGCATTTCCTAAAGAAGATCATCTGTCTGTCTGTCTTACCTTAATGAACGCATAGCCAGCTCCATTGTCAGTGATTGTGAGTCCAAGAGCATCCTCACCCTTAAAAACCTCTACTTCTTTCCTCTGGCCCTTCACATGAGCAAAAATGAAGTCCTCCAAGCCAATCTGGCCACCGAGGAGTTTGTCCATGTCCACTTTGTGAGTGTTCAGTGTGCAAAACATGACCTAATACAAGAGGAAAGAGGTCATTAAAAATACAAGACAGCGAACACAGCCCTCGTGAGAATACTGTATGGATCTTACCTCTGCAGGAGGAATCCCAAATGCTTCTCCAATCTTGGCATAAAGCTCACGGACATTACCGAATCCTTCAATGCGGCCTGTGGGGCTGCCGTGTGCCAGCTGGGTGTGGAAAATCAGGCGAGGGCGAAGGTTAGTAGGTGGGGGCGGCAGGCCTTCCTGTGTCGCACCCTCAGCAAGTCCTACACCACCACCATCAAGTCCATCCAGTCCAGGCACGTTAAGACCAGCACGGATGGGTTCTGCCTCCTCATTTTCCACCAGTGGAGACGCTTTCTTCCTTCGTCCCAAACCAAGTGGCATTTTGGATGCTTCACTAGTGTTCAATTGTATGGAAGAGCAGGCACGATGATGTGTCAACACAGCCTCACAGCTAATCTCAAAGAAGTCTCTGAATGTTGCCTGTTTAGATTCAAGCCATTTAAATGGGAGTCTGCAGACCTAGAAATTCAAACAAAAGATATAAAAACAAATAACAACATAAACACATATGGCACATAGGGGTGGGAAATATGATGATAAATTACATCACAATGCTTTTTCTGAGCATATCACTTAAAGATCACTGATCAACTGCATGTTTTGTTAAAAAGTGAATGGAGTTAGGCCTGTTGAGGTGGATTAAGTGCTGTACAGGGTGTGAATAAAAACCATTACACTTGTGGAAACTGATCGTATTTTTTTTAAAAATGTGGAACTACTGGTGTTTTTTGTCTTTTCTGACTTCCAAATTAAGCAAACACCATATCCCAACAAAAAATTGCAAATTTTACATTAAAGTGGGTAGCAGTGTGATGTATGTAAACCGCAAAGAAACACAGTGTGAGTGCAGTACAACTCTGATACTAAGCTTATCACTTGGACACTGTGATTAGTAACACTGAGATTAATAACTGACCATCACATTGATTTATCAGTCTACTCAGGCTTTAGCAGAGCTCAGTAACACTGAGATTAATAACTGATCACATTGATTTATCAGTCTACTCAGGCTTTGGCAGAGCTAAATAACACAGATTAATAACTGATCACATTGATTTATCAGTCTACTCAGGCTTTGGCAGAGCTAAGTAACACTGAGATTAATAACTGATCACATTGATTTATCAGTCTACTCAGGCTTTGGCAGAGCTAAGTAACACTGAGATTAATAACTGATCATCACACTGATTTATCAGTCTACTCAGGCTTTAGCAGGACTTCCAGTGTTCGTAAAGAAGTAATTTATTGAGTTCTTCTTTAGAGTACGTTTTCACATGCCATGTACTGAAAAGACTGATGGTTCTCTTTTGAAGATGGTGTATAATTTTTAATTTAATTACTATGTATGCTCGAAGTATTCCCCTAAAAATATAAAAAAGAGAGCATTGTGAAAAAGTAACTATTCTAAATGCTGCCTTTACAAAATGTAATTTAATCTAAACACAGATACTTAACTTCTGTATTCTGAATATAATATAACGTATTCCCAATACTTGTATTCCGTTAACTTACAGCCCAGCTGTGAGTTAACCTACAGTACACAGACATTTGATTCAAACACACCTTCATGACAATCCCTTACCCTTACTGTTCAATGGCTTCGAGTTACTGTTTTTGAGTAAACCGATAAATCTGTTAACAAAGGATTGAGAGTTTCTCGAGCTATATAACGTAAACATAGTAATAAATACTAATAAAAATCACCGACCTCAGAGTTTTTAACGGAAAGACAGACAGACTTTCAACAGGAAACAACTTTATTTAGCTAGCCCGTTAGCTAAGTTACCTCGGCAGGGACAACTAAGAACAGCAGCCTAACGTTACACCGCAAGTTTTCTACCGACGTAGCAGCCGATACTAACTATCTGATAGCAAAATAATATCTTAACACGAGAGAAACTGTAGTTATTTGGGGCTTCCATGCTTACAGAAAGCCTCGCCCAGCGCTGCAGACAGACAGACTTCAGATGTCTAACTTTGCTAGCTTGCTAACTATCGTTAGCTAATTAGCTTGTTCCTAGCCGTTACCCACACGGCGTTATTAATGAGCTCAAATCGCAGCCACTTACCAGATTAACTGCTGTTCTGTGACTGAATGTCGGCCTTATGCGCACAAAATATGTAACAGCAGGATATTTTTAACCGTGAGTTAATTTCGAGAGTGCTAAAGGATGAGAGAGGATGGACTGCAGGAATGTTTCAATACGGTCTTCTTCTCCTTGGGCTTCAGACAGAGACACACACATCCCGTAAGAAGGGCACTGCTGCCATCTAGTCTTTAACTACGTCTTTTTCCAGAAGGCTGGACCTGCTGGACCGTGTTGGGATCCGTTGTATGTGCCATTCATTCTCCTTCTATGATGAAAACGCCTCATCTAGATGCTCCGATGGTTTGAATAACTGTCTATAGTCACAGTTCTCTGAAACTTCTATGCCTGAACTCATAATCTCCTTCTGGAAGCTGCATTCGTTTCCATACCTCAAGGCCACTCACAGGCACCAAACTGCTCATCCACCATATAATACTTATATGTGAACATTTAGGATTCAATGCATCTATTACTTTTGAAAAATATTTTACATTTTACATTACCAAAAACTCCCACACCTGCCTAGTCATTTTAAACTTATTACCACCAAGATTGATAGATTCAGGCTATGTAAGGTGTGTGTGCAATGCTCTTTTTGACTTTTATATTGTTGAAAATATGCTGTAGCGTGTTCAAGAAAAGTTTATGTTCATTTTAAGCTGTGCATTCTTCAGCATGTATTCACTGGGTTCATTTTGCTACGGACTCTTATTGTGGAGGGTGGGGCAAGGAGCTGCCCAGAGCCACTTCATGAGGAGCCTGGCCTCTACCCCCAGTTATATCATAAATATGACCACGTAACGCCAGAGGGCGCCCGCGAACGAGTCCTCAGTGAGCAAGTGAATGAAGCTAAACGGCTAAAAACGAAAACTTAAAATAGTTTCTAATCACTTGCCCAAAACTTTCCTTTAATTTTAGAAAGTAGAAAGATGTTTTTCATTTAAAAAAGCAAAGAAAACTTACCTGCATGTTTCCTTTTTTCTACAGCAAACGGGTTTTGGGCAGCAGGACGCTAACATTGCTGCTACTGAGTGCTGATTGTTTGCCCAGCAGAGCAGCTCATTGGTTGCTCACTAATATCATGAACTTATAAGAAGCGCTGTTTTAAACTTCTATAACTGGAGACAGTCAGCTAATCAGGCAATTGTGTCTTACTGTTTTTGGAGGCAACAAAATGTGTTTTGTAATTTTTTTTCTCCTGGTGACCATTTATTAACATTTTTTCATTTTATTTACCAAAATTAGCCATAATTATTTTCCATATGACCATTTAACAATCTCTCTTTATCCCTTAAAATGAAACAGGTGTTTTTGTTTTGGTGCCTTTAAGACTGATATATATATATATATATATATATATATATATATATGACTTCTGTTCTGACCTGCTGTCCTGTGTTGTGAACTTCATCCAAAAAGCAGTCCAGGCTGAAACACTCCTTATAGCCTTATGAATGGGTGGAGCTAAACTGCTCGTGGCTGAAAAGGTCACACACACACACAATGTAAAGGATAACAGGTATTTTCAAATTATGTTAAAAATTGAAAAACAACAAAAATGGAGATACAAGGTTTTCTTCCGACGGCAGCGATGCCAAGGTTTTTGTAACATTACAAAACCAATGAATTTCAAACTGTTTTCCAAGATACAGGCCCTTGAGATCTGCATTGATGAAAGTGAGAAAATGTATTTGGTACATAATCAAAGCACGACACTGTACAAGTGATTAATCTCCTTTAATTTTCACATACATCACCAAGCTTTCATCCCAATTTATTTTAGCCCTAAGTAAGTAAAGGATGCCTCTGTGGGGGAAAAAAAATGCAAATTTTTGTCCTCTCAAATGGAAAAGACTTGCTCCTCGTACAAGCTCTGTCTACCTTAAAAGGAATATGGTATAGTTTTTCCATCCTAGTCTCTTATTTTCACTTAGAAAAGCCACAAAACATAACATTTGACCAGGGGTACCAAAACTTTTGCATTTGACTATTACAGGAATACCCCATAGTTTTTCAACTTAATCTCTATTTGGTCCATCTGTAGAATTATCAAAGACAATAATTCATGGTTGCTTACAATTGTTAAACAGAAAACCTGCTAACTTAAAGCAGTCTTAGAACAGAAGCTGAAGCAACTGCCCACTGGATTCTATTATAAGTGTTTTGAGTGAAAAAGTTTTCTGTTCTTTTAATAAGTACTGGGAGATTATGGTCTGTGGTAATCGACCACATAGCAGCACCAAATAGATATTAAGTTGAAAAAACGATGAAGTATTCTTTAAATACAGCTGTATGCAAACGTTTGGCCTCCCCTTTGTGTTTTGTTGAAGTGAAAATAAGTTAACACATGCTCTAAAGACCAGACACTTCTGCACATGTTTATTATTCACTGAATTTAACAAAATTTGGTCTGTGCAAACATTATGGCACATTTGATATTTTATGCTTTTTTCATGTTTTATATGTTAAACTTAGCAAACAAATAAAATTGTACATTAAAACTTGCAGAAAAATGCCAAATATAGCTGTGAAGGTTATTTTTGGCTGTTCAAACATTTGTATATGACTGTATGAGTTCAGAAAATGACGAGCTGTGACCTGCTAATAAACAATATGAATATGGAAAATAATTTCGGGGAACCCAAAAGGTATATGCCTATAACCCAACATAGTAAAAGCTACATTCAGACATTTTTTGACCTACCTGAAACACAATAATCACACTGCCTGCAATACAGAGAGGGCAGCTTTGGAAGCACTGTGAGAAAATGCCCAAAGCTCGTGTGGAATTCCTGGACCAAGCACAGGTTCTTCTTTTCCTCCCAACAAGCTCTGCAGCTGTGTCTCAGATCCTCACATTCACATGTGCACACACAACTCACAACAAGTACCTTCAATGATGAACAAGAGGGGGAAAAAAGGAAGAAATACACGGTTTAATCTACTGAAGAACAGAGACAGAAATAAGCTTAGCTTTGGACAGAAAAGGAAAAATACACTCTTAAAAATAAAAGTGCCACATGGTTTTTTTGTTTGCTTGTTAGTTTTTTTTTTACAAAAATACCACAGAGGAGCCCATTTCTGGTTCCTTGAGGATCATCTCAGTGGACGGCTCTTTAAAAACTCAACTGAAACCACTCAATTAAAGGGCTGATATTTTTGGTGTATTTCATTTTATTTTTACCTCGACTCCAATTGTAATATTTGTCATGATTATTTGTTTACATGATCAGTTTCCAACCTCAACCTCTAGAATTAAACATGCTGCCTTTGTATGTAAGACTGCTATATGTAAATGAGCTATGTTTTGACTGGTTCCCCTTATTCAAAAAGCAGTCTAAGCTAAAACACTACAACTTCTGCATGAATGGAGCTAAATTGCTGTAGGCTAAACAGGCAGCTAGATGTAAATATGTTTGTTTTTGTGACATCACACAAACATTAACTTCAAAACGGGCTGTTTTTTGCAGCTTATGTTTCTATGTACGGACTGCACAGACTGGGAATTAATGTGCTTGCAATGAGTGCATTTTGAATCTTAAACAATGTTTACACACCGAACATTCCAGCCAAACTGTTTAACGGCTGATTTTTATTTATTTTTTTTAACCTAAAGCTCAGACTGTGTAGCTTAAATGAACACATGAAACATTAGAGTACTAGTACTTTGTTAGGCAAAGCTGCAACATAAATAAAATTATTTATGGGTCAAACTGGTATTTTTGAATTCCGTAAATAAAACATCAGTTGCCTTTTTAAATCAATTTAGGGCAGCATTTTACTACAAATACCTGTTTAATATTTCTGAAAAAGTATTCAAATTCTCATCCTCATATGCAGCCTTAAAGGGCCTAGAATCTACATTTTTCTTGTTTTTTTTTTTTTTACCCCCAAAGTCCACTTCAAACATTTGTGTGTGATTTTATGTATCAAAAATAGTCATAATTCACTCATTGATTGGATGCCAATTTTCCAACCTCTTTTTATGTCTTGGAGTTAAACAGGCTGCTTTTTGTTACTGTGCTTTTAAAGCTGGTATGTAAATGTGTTCTGTTGTGAGTGGCTGCCTTGTATTGTGCCTTAACGAAAAAAAAAATCATTCTGGGCATCAAGACTCCTTATTACTTCAATTTGAATTTGCGGAGACAAACAACAGTAGGCAGAACAGGTGGAGGTACGTATCAGATAATTAAATGAATTTTCATGACATCACACAAACAATGACTTTAAAAGAGACTGTGTTTATAATGTAGTTTCAATCTTTGAACTGGGGAGTAATTGGTATGTTTTAGATTTTAATGTTTGCAAAGTACATCAAACTCATTTATTAAAAAATGTGAGGGAAAGTTTTCCATGATACGGGCCATTTAAAACAATATAATTGAAGCATTTATAGCAGTCGGTGAGATGGAACAGATGCGATTTAATAAACATTTCGGTTCACAACGGCTGTGCTAGACAAATCAAATAAAAAGCTACGTCAAAAGTAAGAGGCAAATGACTGTTCAGCACAGTGAAACTGCAGTAAAACTAGACATTTGCATTTACTTAAAAAATGGCCGTTAACGAGGTTGGTGCGGAAAACCGGTGGAAAAACCCTCCACATCAGTGCATTTAGCAAATTAGCTCACTCACTAACCACATACAGTAATGACACAAACGTGATCAAATCAGATAATTATACGTTGATGAGTGCAGCCACTCAATAACGTTTTCTGGGTTTGTCAAACACTAGGGGGTGCTGCTGAGCAATTCCACAATGAATGGATTAATATGGAGATTTTGTGCAAAAATCAGTTTGTAAATGCTTAATTAGTGAGTGTGTTTAATGCACTTAATAATTCGATAACTGCAGAAAATTCGATCAATTTACATGCACTTGGGTAATTAAATCATGGGTAAACTCCAGGTCTACATGAGTCAGGCAGTAATCTGATTTCTGCTTTGCAACCAGCCAATAAACCCACACAAGAAGACGCAACATAAACGTAAAACCCAAACTTAATGCTGTGGATGTGTTTGTTTTTAAACATCACACTACTTTACCTGAAAATATGAACACACATCATCTAGAACAGGATATCAAACTGGTGACGTTCCTGGCCAAAGTGCTGCAGAGATCAGCATTTACCTTCATCTAACACTATGAATCCAGTTCATGACGGACCTGCTAATTAGCTGATGGGCTGAATCAGGTGTGTTTAATGGGACAGTGTGCCGAAGTCTGCAATGTTTAGGCCCGCAAGGACTGGAGCCTGACACATGATCTAGAAGATAAAGAATATTTCTGGTATAGAAAAATGAGCTAATTTTCTGAACACAGAACAGCATAAAATATTTCACCATTGCTGTTACGTTTTAAGTGCTTTTGAACTGGTTATACTCGGAACAGCGCCTCATGTACGTTCATGACATCAGTGAGCATGAACCGCTTTACTTCGCCAATAAGCCGATCAGCCCACAAACCAATCAGTGCTCAGTAGCAGTAATGCCAACCAATCAGCACCCAGTAGCAGTAACACTAGTGTCCCACTGCCCTAAACCTGTTTGATGTAGAAAAACGGAATGATATGATTAAGATGGTAAAGATACTATAGATTTTTTGGAAGCTCCAACACAGCTGGTTAGAATTAGTTAAATTTATGTTTAGCTCCATTCAGCCCCATTCACTGAAGACTAGCTCATGGGTCCCCTTAAGCATTTTGCAGTCATGTTTTTGAAATAACGGGTAAATAGGAAGTAGCCAGGCTCACCTTAAACTGGCTCTAGTAGCGCTGTTTGTAGAAAATGCAAATTTAAGTTTTTGCACCCAAAATTAACTCACCCCAGAGGTCTGCGAAGTGAATTTCCCCATTTGTGGGACTAGTAAAGGATTATCTTATCTTAAGTGAATTTGCTCATCACAACAATTTCCACTGAAAAGAATTTCACTCACAAAAAAATTGCTGGCAAACACAAGTGTGCCTTTTAGTACAGGTGTAACAGGAGCATTGAAATACAGCATGACAGCTTTTACCTGCCTCACATTTTTTACCTCATAAAATTACAACACCAATCATCCAAATTAAAAATAATAAACTGCCCAATTTCCAATTGTGCACCCTCAAATAATTATTCATGAAATCTCCACAAAGAACCCACTTTGCACCGGTATTTGTAAGAGTGTACTGTTCATAATGTTGCAGGACTTGAGCAATGAAAAGAAGGTAGCTGCATAACCTCTGAGGTACTGCATACCCTGCACATTTCTCTGCGTAAGTCCACCATTACTGTACATATGAAAGGGTTTCACAGTGATGTGAAAAGAGCACTGAATATGGGTGTTGGGTTTATAACTTAATACTCTGGAAGTGATGGAAAAAAAAACAAAGATACGTTTCAGCTGTACTAAACATTAGTGTGCTGAAGCAGGCTTAAAGAGTTTCTCCTGACCAGTCCACTCCAATCATGGCGGGAGGATTTGCAGCAGAGCATCACGAGTGTTTGGGTTCAACTTTTCAGGAAACTTCACCACAAACTCCAGCACCATGTCCCCTCTCTTCTCTGGACACTTGGACAGAGGCAGCCCTTCACCCACTATCCTCTTCTTCATGCCTGGCTTTATGACGTCACGGGACGTCACTGTGACAGTCCTGCCATCCAGTGTGGGGGCGTTGATCGTGCAGCCACACAGGGCCTAAAGAGAGAGAGATGAAGCAGAAAAAAGTACTACTACTACTAATAATAAGAATCATAGTAATAATAATAATAATAATAACAGTAATACTTAGTGATGCACCAAAATGAAAATTATTGGCCAAAACCAAAACTGTAATTTAGAACACACTGGGACAAAAACAAACAAAAAAAGGAGACTAAAAAAAGGTTTACATGAAAAAAATAAATGAACTTAAAAATAATCTAAACCTACAGCAGCATGTAGGGTACAGTACAGATCTGGATGATATATAAAAACAATTAGCATAATATTTACTAATTATAAAGTTCTATTAATAAAGATTGATGTCATCAATTATGCCCTGTCCCCACTATTTTCAGTTTACATGCTGTTTTAAACAATAACTGTTTAAATGAAAACCTTCAACCTTCAACCTTCAACAACAATCACATATTAAATAACAGAGCACTAAATATCCCAACATCTTGATTTTTTTATATTTTTATGTATTTTAATAGGTGTTGTTGCAAACATACATTCATGAGCTCCTTCTGGTGTGGGTTCATGATGACGTGGGTTGATGGAAACACTTCAGACTGCAACACGTGCTCTAAATGAGTGATTTCCAAAAGCTGTGCTCTTGGATTTACATGTTAAAGATACAAATTGTTTACTATCATTATAGCTCAGTCAATCTAGAATTGATCTATGGACGCCTTTGGAAAAGGACGTTGTATATTATTTCCATGATTTTCATAAATTAACTCATCTGAACTAGTAACACGCAAGAAGTTAATAAACCATTATGTGTACATATTATTTAATATTACTTAGCAAGCTGTTTAAAAGCAAATTATCTCTCTCAAGTTCTCTGCCAGTTCTCTTTCCCAACATGGTGATTATCGCCTTTTAAGCATGGTCACTGGGTTACTTGTCAATCATCAACGATATCCGATTACATTGCCCTGTCACCCAAGTCCGGAATAGTATTTGCCACAAAATACAAAGTTCCACAGTCATCCAAAGCAATGATTTATTTAATTATTAATAATAATAATTATTATTTTTTTAAGTTTGGCACTGTCATTTGTGAATGTCTTTTTTCAAAACCGAGGCTAAACCGGCGTTGTTGTGCTCTCATTTTTATTACTGTTATTTGTCTCTGACTTTGTTTGGAGGCCTAAAATTTTCGCTGTTTGGCATTTTCCTGCATCCCTAAAAATAATTATAAAAATTAAATAATAATAAATGTAGTAAATAATCAGCATGAAGCATCAACACATGTAATAAAGGCAATACTCCAGCATAGCCTCTCTCTGCTCCATCTGTAGCACTGGGTCAGTCACTACAGAAAACAATTACTCTGCACTTAGAAAAGACCAGAAAACCTGTTGACTCAAAACACATTTGTAAAAGCCACCAGGCAGCTGCTGATTTCCATTAGAAAACATTTGAGATGTGTTTTGAGAACACTTTCATGTACATTTCAGTCAAAGGTATCTGGAAATGACGCTGTAAATATGTAATTTGCTCTTTCAGAGATGAGACTGTGTCCCAGAGGGAAGAATCAGTAGTAAAATGCTATTAGAGTAGTGCTGTGGGTGGAGGCTCCTGACCAAATGCACACAGATATCAGAAAACATAACCAATACTGGTTACATAACCAATACTGCTTTTTTTGCTGTTCACATTTTGGAAGTTGGATAAAACTTCATAAGAACAGTTTTGATGAGACATTTTTGTAGGTCCACATCGTTATAAGATCTATACTGGTAGAGTATAATAGTGGTAGTGTTATATTAGCATTATATTCACTCACAGAACTCAGCAACTGCACACTGGCTTCTATTATACTCTTGTACAGGAAGGCTTGGTAACTCCTGATCTTGTTTTGTTGATTTTCTAAGGGAAAATAACACATTCTCTACAGAAAATGCACCCTTTTATGCACAATTACTGTTTATTTGCTGAATGTAATGTATTGGCAAAAAAAATAAAACAGAAAAAAACGGACTGTGCAAAAGTTATGACTTTTTATATTTTATTTTTCCAATAAGTTAAACTCAGCATATAAACAGAAATTGTGCAGTAACACTTGCAGAAAAATGCCATATTTAAGTTTGTTCACTGTAGAAGGTGTGTTAACTTACTTTCTCTTAGAAAATCAACAAAACAAGTTAGTGAGTGAGAGATTAGGTAAAAGTTTAGGTAAAAAAATGCTGGATTTTTCCCATTACTTTGTTCTAGCGCCTCAAATAACTGTAATAGTGTGATTAAGCAGTCACCCAAAGAAATCAGTTCACTCTGAAAATATTACTAAAGTGAAACAATGACTATAAAGCTGGAACAATGACTATATAATAATTATATATCCATACAATGCAAGAATATCAACGTTCACCTAATCTTAATCACTTAATTAATGCTGCTAAGCAGTTTGAACACAGGCTAGTGAGCAGTAACTGGTGTTTAATGTAACTGAATCCAGCCTGGAAAACAGACACTCACGTCTCTGAGGGATATCCTTGCAGGGTAGATGACATCGGAGCCGTCTCTGCGGAAGACTGGGTGTGTCTTGTCTTTGACCACGAATACAATGTCAGCAGGGATGTTGGTGGGCGTCTCGTCACCTTCTCTGGGGAAAGTGATCTTGGTTCCCTCCTTCCAGCCGCGCTTGATGTCCACCGTCAGGATCTTATCTTCGGTGCGCACCGAGCAGCCGTCAGGGTTCAGCCGCTTGCGGGAAATCTTCATCTTTTTGGTGCAGCCTGAGAACACTTCCTCCAGGCTCACCTTCAGCTCGTGGATGACCGGAGGGTCTTTCTTCTTTTCTCGGCTTCCATGAGCACCTCCCACGCGAGACTTGAAGGACCTGGGGAAGCCGCCCATACCGCCCATGCCCCCCATGCCCCCCATGCCAAAAGCAGCAAAAGGGTCATCAATGTCCATGTCATCATCGTCACCGTGAGCGAAGAACTGGTCAAATGGACTGCGGCCACCGAAAAACTCCGCAAACATGGCGTGTGGATCTCCATGGAACGTGTAGCTGGGGCCATTGCCACCTCCACCGCCAGAGTGGCCTTTAAGTCCTACAGCAAAATAAACATGGATACACAACAAATATTTGAGTACTAATAGTGCCACCTTGGTACTGGGAAGAGAGAATTTCTCTCACCATCTGACATCACCTGAATACGACACAGTCAGAATCATAACTTTACCCAACTACAATGAATGTCAAACATGCATTAATGCATTACTGGGGAATGAGCATTAAGCCTTGTTCCTATATTCATTAACTATATTCATTATATTCACATTTTTCTTAAATGTTTTGTTTGCATCATTGTCCAGTTTTAACATGCACTTACATTTGCTCAATATATATATTGTGTATGTATCTCCATTTTTTGTCGATTTTTATTTTTCTACATCGTTTCAACACACAAGCTGTCCTTTAAATTGTATGAAAATTTCATGATGAATGGTCCAACAGAAATGCCCTAAAATCACTTAAAATAAAATCTTTACATTAACTTACATTGAAAGTCAAGAGTGTTTTTACCTTCCCCTTTAAAGTTACTGTTGTGGAGATACTTGTTTTTCTTTGGACAGCAACGATATACAAACACGCACACACACACACACTATATACATATATATATATATATATATATATATATATATATATATATATATATATATATATATATATACATAAAAATACTTGTGTGTGTGTGTGTGTGTGTGTGTGTTTGTGTGGAAAATCAGTCTGAAATACAAACTGAATCAGAAAAACTCATCTACTAGCAATATGTTAACTAACTCACTTCTTTGCACTTAAGTAGCTTGAATTTTAATACCTTTCCTGGTACATATATATATATATATACATACACGCACATACATATATACACACACACATTATACATATATTAATAAAACATTATATATATATATATATATATATATATATATATATATATATATATATATATATATATATATAATATATATATATACACACACACACACCAAAGTAGTTCCTAATTTCTTTTTAGGATTTTTCACTCTGCTCTTTGGCTCCTGAACTGCACTGCTGTTCTTCACATCTCTCGCTTTCGAAGATTTGCTATATTCTTTCATTTTAGACCAAAAAGAAACAGAAGAGCAGAGCCCAACAAACTTCAGCTCCTGTGCTGTCAGATGCTGGATGGAGTGAGAAGTTCCACTGCAGCTCTACAGTGAACCCGCACATCTGGAGCTCCTCCAACACCCTGTTATCTTATGTTATACCATGATATGCTGCGCTGGATATGGACTCACCCTCTTCTCCGTATCGGTCATATATCTCCTTCTTCTTGGAGTCGCTCAGCACGTCGTAGGCCTCGGCGATCTCCTTAAATTTATCCTCGGCTCCGGGAGCTTTGTTTTTGTCCGGGTGGAAGCGGAGAGCCTGCTTTCTGTACGCCTTCTTAATCTCATCATCAGAAGCGCCTTTCTGGATGCCCAGGACCTTGTAGTAATCTTTACCCATCACAAACCCCTACAAAACACACCGCTGTCGCAGAAACCGCAGAGCGTTAAGCTGCCGAGATCATGTTCAACACATCCACTCAGAGAGCGCTTTATAGGAGAGAAGCAGCAGCTTCGGGTCCAGAGACCTCAGCTCTGACAGACAGTCCTGTCTCAGTAATGTCACCGACCGCAGCCCGAGTCCGGCACGACTGAACTCCGGCTTCACACGAATACGCCTCGGCCTTAGTGAACGGACTCAGCCGCATTCCTGACACGTCCAGCAAAGATTCGTGCCAGTATTAAATACCGCAATGTAAACTTTTCACGTGTCATGTAAGACCCGAACCTCAACCTCAGGAAAGTTCGAGAAGAACCGCATTTCTTCGTTAAAAATGTTGTAGCGAGTTATGCGATCTGGCGCACAGCGCCCCCTACGGAAATGGAGAGCAGCTGGTGACAGGCGCGGCGGGCTTTTGAGGGAGTCTCCAAAACACCTCTAGTGTCTACATAGTGGCTTAACTACCTACTACCACGGGAGATGAATACCACAGATATACATACCTATAATACATACCTAGATGCCGCGTTGCCTGTTGTTCTCTGACTGAGGCGATACGGCTGCACGTCCGCCATGTTGGAGCGGTCAAGATCCGCTTGTGAACAAGTTCACTTGTATTGAGAGATGAAGAGTCTCAGAATTAAATCGGCCACAACTTCCTTATTACTCAACCGATTTTCACCAAATTTGTTTTGTTATACTCCTCAGACATAGATTAATCTAGGCTGCACGGTAGCTTTTATGCATGTATGTATATCTATGATGAATATGTTGGACGAAAGCCCTTATTCACTTTTAGCTCAATTCACCCCCATTGATTTAGGACTTGCTTGCCCTTTGGCATTTTACAGTCATTGTTTGAAATAATGGGAGAAATAGGAAGTAGCCAGACTCCCCTTAAATTGGCTCTGGTGGGTTACGAGCTTTCCCATTCATATTTTAACCTGTGACTGCCTCCTCCTATATAACATCTTTGGTTGGACGCCATCAGAAAATACCAATACTTCTGGTCAATTTAAGCTGCTACAGTGATGAGACATGACTTGAGAAACCTATGTTCCCTGTATAACATGTGGCATGTAAATTCTCCTAGCTACTAGGTAGGGAACTAGAGGTCAATTTAAGACACAGCCCCTAGTCCGTCCCCTTCTTAGCCTCAAATCGCCTCACTTGTTCCATACTTTTAGAGAATTATTATTTAGGGTACTGAATGTGAGTGACGGTCGTAACTTTACTATGCATTTGCTGGGAAATTAACTTATATTTAAATGTCATTTTGATTTATATATTTTTTGTTGTTGGTTGATTTGCAGCGCAGTGAAGGCCTCCTGCATTTTGAAGTGCAGTGCCTGAGCAGCCAATGTGTGGAGCTCGAGAAGTGGCCAAAAACATCTAAGTAAAGGCATTGTTAGCTCAATAATGTCACGGTTCAAGTAGAAGTTAAAGTACTCAAATACAGCTTGAGGACTTTAAATACTGACTTCTCTATAGAACTACAGCAGAGCACCATAGTACACCCAGCATCTACCAGCACAGAAAGTGAAGGTTTCTTTTTGTCGGTTGCTGTTCTTCTTGGCATACTTCTGGTCAAATTAAAACTGTAAAGCTCAAAAGTGAGAAGTGTTTGTGCAGGGCTGCTTCTTTCTATAAGCTGTATAAGCAGTTGCTCAGGCACTCAGGCCACCAGGGGGCCCCATAAGTATGCAGTATTTTTTCTTTTTTTATGCATTGTTTGTGTTTATTCATTTACTTAATATATTTCCTGTATAAACATAAGTATTGTTTTATTATCTCTACCTTAGCATTTATTAAACTTTGTTCTTGATCAAAGATAACAAAGTATGGACTGGATTGGGAAGGCGGCCCCCAGGTAGGATGCCTCCAAACGTTCCAAAACAGCTTTGTAACTTTGTGTGACTAATAAGGAACTAAAGAAGATGAAAGAGAAGTAGAACTGTTTTCACATGAGTAAGTAAAGTTATCATTTGAAAGTAATTAGAAAAATACAAGGATATCCAGGATATTTTGCTTAACAGACTGGTGAATGGAGAAGGAAGACAAAAGCTAATGTTACTGTTAGGAATATACAACTGTGGTAACTGTCATCAAATCATCATTACAACAAGCGGACAACAAGTTAAAAGCTAAACTTAGCATGGTAGCTGCCTGGCTAGATACCTTACCTCAGTTTGGTTTCTTTTTTCTGGCCAAAAGAGGAAAGAAACTCGTCTCTTGTGCCCATTTTGTACTAAATAAAGCTGTTTTCTTTACAGTTTAGACAACTGACATAAAAGTTACTCTAATGCTAGCTTGGTTGCAGGGGTGTCACCTGGCCTGGACTTCCAGGGCTGTAGCTCTGATTATGTTTTAATCAGCCCCGAACCTTATGTTGTAACACAGGGGCACATTCACTACCCCTCAAACTCAGAGAAAGAGAGAGAGAACCCATCAGGCTCAGGTCGGGTGGTGGATCTCTAAAATGTTTATCATGGAATGATGTGTTGTCTCATTGTGTTTAATGTTGTTTGTTGTTCTGTTTGAGGTAAGAAGAATTTTACTAAATGACTATTTAGCTTTTAAAATATATAAATAACTAGATAAAAAGTTCTTTGTTAGCAGGACATTGGAGAGCTATCTAGAAGAGATAGCTGATGTGGAACCTTTTTTAATAATATTGTTTATAAGACATGCTAGTTAACATTGGTACATCACTGCAACCTTTGTTAATGTATAAATTCTTACATTAAATTTTAAAAGTTACACATTTTACAGGTTATTTTTACAGATACATATATGAAGGAGGATATCTCAAACCAAATCTACAATAAACTGGGCTGAACCACAGACCATTACATTTTATTAGCACATAGCTAGAACAGCAGTAATGACTGGTTGACACCACAGAGGTTGCTAAGTGGTTGATTGATAAATTTACATAAAGCATGCTGGGTATTGTAGTAAGGGAATGTTGATGAATGAAAACATAAAAAAGGTATAAAATTGTTGAGGCTGAGGGATAAATATCACTTCAGACTGCTTATCACGACAAATAACATATTAAACTTTAGTTTTGATGTTATATTGCTTAGTGCTTCCACATAAGGTTTGGGAATCAATGTCAATGTCACACTTCATAATGAGGTCATTCCACTTCGGCAGGGTTCTTTCTTTGTTTACATGCTGCAAATAGACACAAGAGCTTAAACAGAATGCTGTTTATTGTGCTGTTTTCAGACTTGTCATGCTAAAAAGTGAATGAAATGAAAAGGAGTGTATCTTATCCATTTCCAGAGAGATGCCAAACAACAGAATATGGTTAAATTAGCCTTATTGTCAATGTGGTTTCATACAAACTCCTAAACAAAGAGTGGAGTAATGTTCTGGACATGCTAACATTACCTTCTTATTTATTCCTAGCTGGTATGTGGCTAAAGTGCCTGTTCTTTTGAGTACTTTAGATTTTTCAAGTCACTTGAAGCCCATGCAGAGTTTAAAAATGGATATTCAACTCAAGCACTAGCATATTGAACTCTTTAGCTACTGACGCTTAGCTGCTGTTGCATTTCACTCAGCCTTTTAACAAACACTGCCAGCCTAGATGGTTAGCAAATGACACTATTACAGCCATAAATATCTATGATTACAGCGCTGTACTGTATAAACACCACAAAAATCTTTAATAATAGATGTTGCTTGAGGTTTACACTGAAAATGCTAATCGTCTGTTACCTCAGCTAATGTTACTAGCCTAGTCACAGCACACAACTTACTTCATCTCATACCTTTTAGCTTGAAAGCAGTAAATTATGAAGAGTTAGCTGATTCCAAACGTGACAAACTAACTTGATGTTGAAAGTTTTATTAAAGTAGCGTGTAAAATGTGCTTGAGTTCATATATTTTATGTGGCATCTGGCTGTACATGACAAAACGCCCCCTTTATATATATTGTTGCTTTGGGGTTGGCACTTGTTTTCACTCGAATTAAAGTCTTGTCTGTTCTTGATGGCATGTGTGGTTCAAGATCGAGGGAACGGTGTGAAATTCTTTTCATGTCATGCTTGGACAGGTGCAACAGTCATCACTATGCTGTGTTCTAGCATCTAAATAGACGAAAATAAATAAATAGATTTCTAAGCTTAGTTTGCAGATGCATGGTCAGCAAATCCTGGTCACTCTGAGGTCACATATGAGAGGGGTCAAGTATCCACAGTGAAGTTGTGCTCTTTTCATCCACTGAGTTTAGAGAAGACACATCTGAAGCTGAGTATACCTCGAGGAACTACCCTTCCCAACACTATGAGGCAATGTGAGGTAAGGCCTGGTTCTTTTCTCTTTTAAAGGAATATTTCAAAGTTTTTTGACCAACTATCTGTCTTATGTATCTGTAGTATACAATTACCATGATATTAAAGAACAGAAAACCTGTTGACTCAAAATACCCTTATAGTAGACGCCAATGGGCAGGTGCTGAAGCCTACACCAGGGTCAAGTTGAACTGTTTTAGTTCAGTACATGAAAACATGTTAAAGATACTGTCTATAGTAACTGACCATATGCTACACAAACAGCATACAGAGATTTGGTTGAAAAAAAGTATGCAACCACTTGTCACATGTTGTTATTTTATCTAATAATAACTTACAGTGTAGAGTGAAATACTTTAAGCTAGACACCAGAAGGTATTTGAAGTTGTGTGTTTTTAAAAAATATTTCAGGTTTTGTGAGAACCAAAGAAGTCATAAAATAATAGATACATTAATATTTATTTATAGTAATTTTCTAAATGACGTCTGTCTCGATCAACCACTTTCTGAAGCTGGATGTTAATTTTAGCATAACTTTATTCTCACTGTCTTCTGATTGAATCATCTACAGTGATTTAACCAAATACTATGCTATACAACAGAATATGGTTAACATTATCCTTATTGACAGTATGGATCCATACAAACTCCCAAAGAGTGGACGAATGATTTGGATATGCTAACATGAATAGACCTTTTTCCAGCTGGTTTGCTTAAGTGCTTATTCTTTTGAGTAATTTAGAATTTAAGTAACTCCAAGGCCATGTACAGTTTACAAGTGGATATTTCACTTAACCATGGGCAGATTTGGCTCAGTTACTGGCATATTTCACTCAGTTATTAGCATATTTCACTCATCATATTTCACTCAGCTATTGACATATTTCACTCAGTTATTAGCATATATCGCTCATCATATTTCACTCAGCTATTGACATATTTCACTCAGTTATTGGCATATTTTAATCAGTTTATAGCATAATTAACTCAGTTATTAGAATATTTCTCTTCGTTATTGGCATTTTTCACTGAGTTAGCATATTTCACTCAGTTATTGGCACACTTTACTCAGTTATTGGCATATTTCACATATTCCTCTGTAGGTAGCCTTTTAGCTGACATACCAGCCTAGATAGTTAGGCAATTAATGACACTATTATTGTACAGAACTGTATTAAACACCACAGAAATTCATAGTAGATCACATATGACTTGAAGTTTATGCTAAAACACAATTGATCTAAACTCTTTGAGATAAACAGACAAATGCTAATCATCTACATCAGCTAATTTTACTAGTCTAGCCGCATTATAATTTAGTTCAACTTGTACTTTTCAGCTTGAAAACAATGAGTTATAAAGAGGTAGTTAGCCAATGCCAAATATGATCAATTCACTAAATTGTGTTTCAATGTTTAACCCATTCATACTATCAAGTATAAAAATCAGCAGTTTAGAAGCATCTCTGTTTATCTGTTCATAATTCTGGACACAGTTATTTTACAGCTATACTACTGATTAATTGAAATCTGTGAAAGTTGTAGAGTAGCAGCATCATAATAGAATAATTTTATACACTTATCTGCGACCTTCAAAAATACATTGAAAACAGTGATCCTAAATTTTGAACGCTAGTTTATGTCTTTATATTTTCTGAAACTTTTGGAAACCAAGTAATAAAATGACAAATCAAAGAAAGTACTGAACTGAAGCTAATTCACTTTCTAAGTGCCAGCATTTCATTGTATTACATGTTCTATTCAGATGTTGGCCTTGGTACATTAGTAGGACAGTCATGTTTCAGACTTGTAGGAATTCAATAGTGGTAAATGACACACCGTGCTTTGCCCACTTTTAATCAAGTGTTGCTAGGTTAGACAAGCTTTCCTGAATGTTGACGTAAAACCCCATGGTTGTGGTGGTGGTGCCAGGGTTTTGGGGGGATAGGGGGGAAATCGCACTGAAGCCACTAATATAGATACTGACACAATTGTACATCCATGACTCACAGAACGATCCAATTTCTTAACAACATACCTCACCAGTTCACTTACATCAACACTGCACAGACAGCCCTCATATCTATTTACCTCCATCTTAATCATAACACATCTTATCCATGGTAACTTTTCTCATACAGATCCTTCACAACCTGCAGTGTAATATATCCATTATTTATCATTCCACAATCTTAAAAGATCATCATAATTCTCTTTAAATAATATATCAGACAGATACATGTCACACAGAAAGGCTCAGAGACTACCTTTTATTTATTTAATTCTTGTTCAAATGCAAGTTATTCATTTTTTAGGAGATATTTCTGAGAAGATTAGATATAAGATAATCCATGTGCAGAAAGAAGGACGATGTCAAAAAAAAAAAGAGCTTTCATCTTTGAGAGAGAGGAGAAAATCAATCCCCACTTTTGCTTCAGATCTGAAAAAATCCACAGGTGTTTCTGTCCATCCTTCCACTGTGAGAAGACAACTCAACACTATGAGTCTGAAAGGATGTGTAGCTGCCAAGAAGCTCTTACTGAAAAAAGGAAATAGACAAAGAAGAGGAAAACGTGCAAATCAAATAAGAATCAAAGAGACTGCTGGTATTTTCAGAACAATGGACAGTCCACTCCAGACTCCAGACTCCAGAGATCAACATCACTGAATGTGTTTGGGATTACTTGGATTGTATTGGCTGGCTACTCCAGCACTGGCTGGCTGCTAACTCACTCATTATAGTAGCACTGATGCTCACAGTAAATGGCAACAAAATATTTGTTTTACCAATTCTTCTCTCAGAAACGCTCTTTTCTAGTTTCGTAACGTGGTCTTCCACACATTGATTGAGATCTCATCTTGTGTCTTTCAGTTCACTCTTTCCACCAAACTCTTGCGAAATTGGACAAGTTTCCAGATTTACAAACATACTACGACATATTGTAAAGTTTTTCAGATGTATCCTGGCCATAGCAACAGTTGCTAGGCCATGAAGGCCCAACTGAATGAACCAGTTTGCTGCAGCGCCACCCTGAGGCAGACCAGTGCTGCATTTCTAGTTAGCTGAGAATACCAAAGACCAATGCTTGCTGAGTGTAGGTGAAACAGGCTAAACAATAACCTTTCCCTGAATTTGTATTTGAGCATCTATTTTTTCCTAACAAACAGCATAACTTCATAATAAGCTTATTTTCAGGGACATTGAGGGGGCACAAAAGGTTAAGTAGAGGATCCCGGACCCCCAGGATTTCACACCTTGATTGCAATCAAAACAAATAGTTAGACAGATAGTCAATGAAAGCATTTAAGTTAACGTTAAATGCTAGTGTCATGCTTTAAGAACATCAACCTGTTCGAGACACAACCAACAAATTATACTATAATTTTTTATTAATTGAAAGTCATTTATATATGTTGGGGCCCATAGTTACGCCACTGTTAGTATAGCTAGGCAAGATTAGTCAATTATATGTAATTTTGGTCAGTGCCGACAGTTGACATCTATGTTATTTAGTTCTCCCTTTGCACTGGAGAGTTTAAGCTGTAGACTTTTCAAAAGTCTAAATGAAACTCAATGATTTAATTTTAAATTTAGGTGTAAATGCTCGTAACCAAGCCTGTGCGCTGTTCTGCACTATTGCAGATTCTTCAAGGCCTGCCTACAGCTGATGTAAAGCTAAAAAGCCGCTCTAAATAAACTGGATTACTTGGGGCACTTTGCCTATCGCTGTGTTTGCTTTATCTGCTCGAGACTGATGGACAACTATAAATTAGAATTATACAGCACTAATATTGGTCTTAATGTCAGAGACCCCTGGGAGACCACTCTGAGTGAAGTGCTTGCAGAATACTAGATTAAATTGCTGACGTGGTTGCGGGCAAATGGGAGGGTGCAGCAGTGTGGCTGCACTGCCCCATCAGATGCTCTGCATGCTAGAGGACGTGTAACCGATGAGGAGTAACATGCCAAAAATACAAGTCGAACTCTAAACCCTGCATATGATCCCAGTGTAGATAGGTAGGACCCTAGGACCCAGTAGACAGTGGCAGTGGATCAGGAAGTACAATGATTTTGAAGGATCATTACTCTTACCAGAGCAAGGACATTTCAAACAGTGTTGTTTTTCTTTAAAATGACAAACTCTTACTTGATGGAGCCAAAAGGTAAATCAAATCTGAATGAGCAGGACACTATTTGGTGTCAACCATAATATATCTGAAAATCACTTGTACTTTTTACAAATGCATATTAAAATATTTGTTTTTATTTAATTTATTTTTTAAAAACAATTTTAACCTGACTTTTATTACACAATTCTATAACCTAAGAATAACCCACTTTGCATTGTGGTATCAGCATGTAATAAGTCTGGGGTTTCAAAGGTTTAAACTGGGTATATTTCCCACATTGCATCATCTCTTGATCAGCAAGGAAGGCTGTCCAAGATGCAGGATTTTACATGGGTCAATGACATCATTGCATTTCTCTCCATTATATTTTCCTATAAACTATTTTCATAAGTACTTTACATCTGTCATATTATTCTACACTACATGCTTTATCAAAATTCCTTTTGGGCATTTAGGCCTCCAAAAGTCAAAAATGTCAGCTGGTGCAACCATCCAACCATATAAGCAGATTAAGTAAACTATTAAAAATGTAATTCAGTTATAAAGAATTCTGAATAAAATAGTTTGGCATGTTTTTTTTATGAAACTGTGAAAGTTTTCAAATCGTAACATGTTGAAAAATAAAGCTTTAAAGATAACCAACTAACTGTAAATTCTGCTTTCCTCAAGCGACACATGGCACAATTGAGAACAAAGGACTTTTATTCTGACATACCTTTAAGAAGAGTGGGCCGAGTATTGCGCCATGAAGAAGACCCCAAGTAATCTTCATGGTACAATGCCAAGCCTGGTAGACCTTTCACAAATACTGAAGAAACTGTTAATTTTGAGTGAAGTTTAGGCTGGCTTAGTTTACCAAGTCAGGCAGTTTGACCCCAGGAAAACCAGGAAAATGTGATATAATAATAATGTTAATTCATTAAAAAAACAGAAATATAACATTGAATTCTAGGAAAAAAGGTTTACACAGATGTCCAAATACAAAGACTAGTATATACAATATAATTTTAATTAATTAATGTGTGGTTGCGCCACCTGACATTTTCCTGGTTATATATATATGTATATATATATATATATATATATGAACTCAATTGGTCAATTTTTTTTTTCTTACTAAATAAATGATTCAGCCAGCTAGTGAAAAAAATCAAACAGCCCACCCCCAAGTATCCACCCCAAAGCACCTGTAGTCTTTCAAAATATACTTCCACCTTCAACATACATCATCAGAAGGGGGTATTCCTAGTCTTTAATCCCTTAAATGGCCATGGCCCAAAGTTTTATAACATACTTCTAGAACCTAAGAATAGCTTAACGAGTTTGCTTTGGAGTTCCTGTAGTTACTCAATAATAAGCCTTAATATGTAATAAGCCTGAGATTTAAAGGCGTCAAACCAGGAAATCTTGCTTTAGAGACTACTATGGTCTCTCTGTAAGAGGTGCGTAGGAATGTTTACAGCAGATGTAGTGATGGTTACATTTTTCAGTTTGGCCGAAGCAATTTTATACTGGACCTCAGCTTCTTAAAGTGCCCATGTTATGAATAATAACTGAATCACTTTTTTGAAGTTTGATGTTGTATGTAAAGACTGTTAAAAGTTTAAAAACATAGCATTCACTCCTGTGTCAGTACAATCAAAATAATGAAGCTAAACTGCAAAAAACAGCCCATTTTGAATTCACTGTTTTTGTGATGTCACAAAAACCAACACATTTACATATGCGTTCAGCCTACAGCAGTTTAGCCCCACCCACTCACACAGACGTTATAAGGAGTGTTTCAGCCTGGACTGATTTTTGAAAGAGGCAAAATACAGAGCAACCAATCAGAACAGAGCTCATTAACATACACAAGTCTCAAAGGCATAATAACAAAAACGACCTGTTTAATTATCAGGAATAAAGAGAGGTTGTAAAATGGTCATGAACAAATGAATTATTATAATTAGTACATAAAACCAGCCAAATATCATAAGTGGAGCTCAGGGCAAGAATGAAAATGCAAGAACAATGTAGAACATAGATCGTTTAAAAGCAATTGGCTTGTGCTGTTAAATAATTTGAGTCAATCTACAGTAGAGTCACTCAAGTCCAACAGTAGAATGATATGGATCAAGTGACATTAGCAGGCTGGTGGAGAAACGTCCTGTGCTACTTTGGTATGCGGCCAGCTCTTTCTCCCTCTCTCTCTCTCTCTCTCTCTCTCTCTCTCTCTCTCTCTCTCTCTCTCTCTCTCTGGCCCAAACTCTGCTTCAGAATAGTCTCTGAGCAAGAGAGTCATGAGGGCCACTTCTGCTGGACTGCTCTGGCTCGCAGAGGTACGGAGAAGCAGGGGGGTTGTATATTTAGCTGAGTGAAAATCATGTCGTAGATTATGTCTTGGGGCTCTCAGGTTTCACCTTCAGAGGTTTTCTGGTGGACCCAAGGGCACTGGAGTGAGCAAGCAGCCCCCCAGGTGTTAAGGGGGCAGGAGACATTTTCCACTCACTTCATGGCCGGACGTTCGACTTAACACACCTCTCTGGACTGAAAAGGGAAGACAGAGACCTCGATAGAAAAATCAGGGAGAGCTCCAAAACCTTCCATTGCAAGAAGGCCACAACAGAGATACTCTTTGGAGGGGTTCTGGTTTAGACTTGCAACCACCCGCAGTGTGGACCTCTGGAGTTATATTTGAGGAGCAGTAATGGATATTTTGGCTTTAGAGGCAAAGGGGGGCAAGGCTGAGGCTGCTTCAGCATCTGCCCCAGCTAAAAGCAGGCCCAAAGTGCCCAAAAAGCCTAAACGAATTGTTTACTTTGAGGTGGAGATCCTGGACGCCAAGACCAAGGAGAAACTGCTGCTGCTGGACAAGGTACTGTGCATGGCCGTGCATTTCAGTGTGTCAGTGTCTTACATGAGCTTTTACAGTGCAAGTTATTACATTTTAAACCAAATTTTCACCCCAGAGAAACTTGTATTTTGTCTGATGTGGTCACACACATTTTATAGTTGGTACAAATGGACTACATTTATTACTAAAACATTAGTATTTGAGATATATTGGACATACTAGCTACAGTACCATACAAAAAGACCACAATTTTTCATGAGATATTTCTGTGAATATTAGATATAACATAATTCAGTTGCACAAAAATGAGGAAAGTTAAAGGTAAATAGTGAAACACAGGATTTTTCATACCTAGAGTTCACAAACTGATTTAAAGATACAGAGAAATGGGACTCCAAAGAGCTGGTAGACCAACAAAATGGTCACTATCAGATTGACAGCACTCAAAGTTTTTATTTTTGAGAGAGAGGAGAAGATCAAGGTCCACTTTTGCTTTAGGTCTGAAAAAATCCACAGGTGTTTTTGTCCATCCTTCCACTGTGAGAAGACAACTCAACACTATGACTCAACACTGAAAGGATGTGTAGCTGTCAAGAAGCCTCATTGAGAAAAGGACAAAAATGAAGAGAATTTGCATGTAAACACTGAAACTGTACATCTGATGTGGAGTGAGGTTTTATGGACTTATGAGTCTAAATTTGTAATTAAGAATAGTCTAAGCCTAAACTTTGGAGGTGTTGAAAAATAGCTCCACAGACAGAGAATGGAAACTGTAATAAAGAGTGGACACTGAATGAATGAAGGGTGGTCTTCGAGTTCTGCACAGTACTGGGAACATCTGTAAACATTATCCTCTCTCTGCAGGTTGAACCTTCTGCCACTATTTTGGACATAAAGTCTATGTTCCACAAATCAAGTAGGTTACTTTTCAGAATTGGAATTGAAAACCTTTTGTGACGATGCTAAGCTGCTTGGCCATGTGTCAGTGTTACATTCTATTCCATGTTCACTCTGTTTCTCCAGATCAGCGCTGGTATCCTGCCAGGCAGTCGCTGTGCCTGGACCCCAGTGAGTGGATCCTGTTTCTTAGTGCTGCTTGTGAATATGTCCTCATGTGTTGCATTGATTTATAAGGAGCTGAGTGCAAGGGGGTAGTTTTAGTTTCAGAAATGCAGGAGGGGGGCACCATGAAGTTGCATATTATCTGTGTAGAGCTGTTTGTCACACTGTATTGTTGACACAATCTCATATACATACAGAATCATTCTATACTGTAGGTGTTTTCTGACTTTAGTAATAGGAGCTTGTAGCACAGATCGAGTTTGGTATGGCAACAATCTGCTAACGTAAGCTAACTAAGTCAGCTCATTTCACTATTCGGTGTATTCTAGCGTAACCATGGACATTAGTATAGTGTAACCATGGAAATGGGTGCAGTTTAACCATGGAATTTGATATGGTGTAATCATGGAAATAGGTGTAGAATAACCATGGAAATAAGAATAGTGTAGTCATGAAAAAGGGCTTAGCATAGCTATGAAAATGGGTGTAGCATAAATGGATGCAGTGTACCCTTGGAAGTAGGTGTAGTGTAACCATGAAAATGGTTATGGCATAACCAAGGAAACGGTTGTAGTGTAACCATGGAAATGGGTGCAGTGTAACCGTGGAACTTCACCATAACATAACATAGCACAACATTGGAAATGGACTTAGTGTAACATTGGAAATGGGTGTAGCATATGTTTGGAAATGAATATAGCGTAACCATGAAAATGGGTGCAGTTTAACCATGGAAATGGGTACAGTGTAACCATGGAAATGAGTGTAGTGTAACCTTAGAAACAGACTTAGCATAACTATGGAAATGGGTGTAGTGTAACCGTGGAAATGGGTGTAGTATAAAACTGGAAATGGCTGTTGTATAACAATGGAAATGGATGCAGTGTAGTCATGGAAACGAGCATAGTGTAACTATGGAAATTAGTGTAGCATAAACATGGAAATGGATGCAGTGTAACCATGGAAATTAGTGTAGCCTAACATTGGAAATGGACTTAGTGTAACCTTGGAAATGAGTGTAGCATAACCATGAAAATGGGTGTAGCATAATGATGGAAATGGGTGCAGGCAACCATGGAAACAGACTTAATGTAACTATAGAAATGGGTGTAGTGTAATGACGGAAATGGGTGTAGTATAAAACAGAAATGGCTGTTGTATTATAATGGAAATGTGTGCAGTGTAACTATGGAAATAAGTTTAGCCTCTCTATTTGCCAGTGATGTAGTCCTCCAGATGTATTTCTACATTTCTGTCATCCTGATTATGACAGCAGTAATACTTGACCTGCATTATTTAGAGATTTCCCCACAACTTCCGGCTAACTTTGAAAGTGCAGGGACAAAACTGAATTGTAAAAAGTGGAAAATATGTCCGTGTTCCAGAGCTGCATTAGTGGTGGTTTATTTTACTGTGTGATTTCAGAGGGAAAGCCCTTGAAAGATGAAGAGGTGCTCCAGCTGCTTCCTGTGGGAACCACAGCGACTTTCTACTTCAGAGACCTGGGATCACAGATCAGCTGGAGAACCGTGAGTGGAGCACAGAAACACTTAACCTAAAAAACACACAGACAGTCATGCATTCACCCACAATCTGAATCCCTACTGACTCTAACTGGAGGAAATGAGGCTGGTCGACCCAGCAGCAAGGTTCTATTCTCAATACACACACACACACACACATCTTCTAAGCCGCTTCTCCTTCTGGGTCACAGGGGGAGCTGGAGCCTATCTCAGCAGTCATTGGGTGGAAGGCAGGATACACCCTGGACAGGTCACCAGTCCATCACAGGGCTCTATTCTCAATAATTGTTGTAATATTTAACATAATTTTATATTTAATGAATTACTTAATACATATGTGTACATCTGTATTAATTAGTTATGTATTTAAGTATATTTACTATAGTACTGTGCAGAAGTATGCAAGTGAGTTAGCTAAACCATTTCTAGTCTCATGGGCCAGACATCATCTCATAATGAGAATGTCTGGGGATCCCATAAGAAATTTTGGGCTAAATGTGGGTGGGAAAGTAGACTAATTAAGGTGGGAACAAACTGAGAGTGGAATGTCTATACTAATCCAATGCTTTGTGAAGATGGAGCTCAAAGTATTGGGCAATGGTGAGCTTGTCAAAATTGTCTAATATAGAACAAGCCTGTCATTAGCTCATAGTAAGTTAGCAGGGCTGAAAAGCCCCCCAGAAACACCAATTAACGTCCCAGGGAACACAGAATAAAATATATATATAAAAAGTTTGTATGATACTAAACTTGAGTTTTATATTAAACATCCAGAAAAGTTTGAATGAAAATTATAAGATATTAATGTAATAAAACATGGCTTAAAAAACGCTGGTGAGACCTATCGGAGAACTGTGTGGGTGTGGCTAAAGAGCAGCTTGATTGACAGCTCGCTGTCAAACACTCTTAGCCTGCTCTGCCCCTCAAACAGAACTAAAATTGTTATCCAGCTTTTATGTGATGGTAACTGGACGAAAAAATCAAGGATAAACAGATGTGCAAACAGATAAACAAACGGGTGGACGAAGCACCGAATGATGAAACAGACATACAAACAACGCTGGCATATGGATAAACGAATAAAAGGGTGACAGACAGCAACAGACATGTGGTCTAGCTTGCTAAATTTGCTTATGCTGGGTTAGCTTTAGCTCGCTTAGTTTCTCTGACTCTGAAACTGTTTTGTGTGGGCGGGGCAAGAGACATCAGCCTTGTGATTGGTTAGGGGAATGCTTACGGAAGCATTACCCAAGATTAGGACCGCTCAGTTTACATTGAGAAGAATTAAATATGGTGAAATATATCAGTCAGTTATTGGTCATAGAAGCATTATTCAAAGGGTATATTAAGTACATGTTTACTGTTTACCTGCAAGACCAAGATAAACCAAATTAGAAAGAATACACAGATTTAGCTTCCCTGGGTCTTTAAGCATAAAGAAGTGTGTCATGTTTGCAAAGAACATATTACACACTGTAAAATGAACATTACCATTTACAAGGAACGGTTAGTAAGAAAAAAGAACAGTTCCATTAGTTAACGTCAGTGTTTCACCATCTTGCTTAAAAGCACAGACTAGAGGAATTTGCCGGGTTTTAGAGTCGGAGTGGGTCTTGTTTCCAATCCAGCACCAAAACTAAATTGTCCCCAGATTCTCGTTACGAGATCATGTCTGGCCTAACAAGACTGAACCATTTCCAGACCTCTCCTTGAGGAAGCCCTGTGTTAACATCCAATACCTAGTTTATCTGTTAATCCTTCATTAAATTAAATCATGAAATTTAACAAATCCCTGTAATGGCTGGAGTGGCAGCGAGACGTCAGGAACCAAAACAGTGTTCAGTGTTCATTCTAACCGACATTTTACAACTTTACTGAAAATAAGCCAGTCTTACTATGTTTTACTGTAATTAAGTTTATTTATTTTAATGTTATATAGTGTTTTATATTTTATATTTGTTTACTGCCAAAAACAGAATTACTGGCGAGACAGTTTCAAATTTCTTTGCTGCCTGAGCCTATTGCCCAATACTGCTTGTATGAATATAGCAATGCAATGTACTACACTAACATTTGATTTATGACAGGTTTGATACACTTCTTTTTTTGCACTTCTGTCTGTCAAAGGCCAAAGTGGCATCGTCTGAAAGTTTACAATTTTCATTTATGACAGAACTGCTCCACTTGTGAAATTAAACAAAATGTAAGAAAATGTGTTTCAAAGCATATATGCACCTCGAGGGACCTCGGCTATGGAGGTTAACAGTGTATGTGTGTGAGTTATTTTACCATACAGGAGATTTGCCGTCCTCTAGTTTTGTTTTCTCTCACCTTCAGAGCAACATATCCTCTTTCTGAGTACATCTAATCTCCATGGCCCCGTTTTCCCACCAGGTGTTGATCCCCTTAACCTCCTACTCACTTACTGCCTGTCCCTGTGTGTCCTGTGTAGTGGCACCGCTGCAGGCCCTGAAGTCTGTTTTTGTGGGGCGTAGTGTTTTAAAGGGGATCATTGAAATTATTCATTTAATCAGAGTCAGAATCAGGTTTTATTGGCACATACAGTAGATCTGGTTCCAGTGACATAGTAGCTCACCATACAAAGTAGGCACCCATACTTCAAGTCTACCATGCATTAACGCTGACACAGCCATCTGACAAAGCTGCATGTGCCTGCAAGGCCATAAGGCAAGAGTCTCAAACATCAGACAGCTTCATTTGGCACATCACATCCACCCTGCATTTTTTTTAATATAAATATATTCATCTGATGGGTAGATTTGCTTCACCCACTAGATACTGTGGCTGGTTACCCAACATAAGCAATATAATGATGCTTACATGGTAAAAAGGCAAAAAGACTCAACTTTTTGTTGTTAAATAGCAAAAGCATAGCGCTGCACACAAGAGGAACCATTCAAAATCTGAAGCACCATGAACACTGCACACTAAATGGGCATGGCTGTCATTTACGTATGACCAACTTAGCTATCATTCTAATTTAGACCAATAGTTTGTTTAATCTACTTTTGTGAATTCATTCATGAAATGTGGTAGACACAGTGTCAGAATTAGGAAATTAATGGAATTATCAAACAAATCCAATGAAAACACAGATTTAGGTGTGTATTTTGCCAACACTTTACCTGCAGCTACTTAAATGAAGATTAACTAATTTAATTAAACACAAAATATTTATTACACGCTATGAATTTATACTACTACTACTATTATTATTATTATTATTATAATTAGTAGTAGTAGTGTTAATTTAATTATAATTGTTTTATTATTAGTGGTACTAGTAATAGTTGTGGTTTGGGGTGACAAACTGCTGATTGCTAATAAATTGCCAATAAACACTGACTATGTTTGCACTCAAATGAGTGCATGTCATATATTTAAAGTTAAAACTTGGAAAAAAAAATTAGAACAATTTCATCCCTGCATTTCAACCAGCCCCTTCTTAGAGTCTCTGGCCAGTGGCCCCCAGGCTCTTGCCGCTGGGTGTCCCATTTCACACTTTGGAGAGTTGCTCTCAATGTGCTCTTACTTTGGCCTTTGGTGAGGACCCTGGTGATGCGGATTCAGCATTGACAAAATCCCTGAAGATGCAGCGAGTGCTATGCAGAGTGGAGGGGTTTGTTTACAGCTGCCTGACCAACAGGGTGGAGAAGAGCATTCAGATGTGAGCTAAAATGCATTTGTCTATTAATTTAAGTTCTTATGATTGAGCCGCATTATGCTTGTAATCTATACTGATCCACTGTATTTGAGCATATTAGCTCATTCAAAAACAAAAACAACGATATCATTTAGCCGGGTACAGCCGATCTCAAATGTCCACTTCTAAACTTGGCACCCCAAAGGTCTCTTGCCCTCTCTGGCCTTACGCTGTTGACATCACCAAAGTAAGGGCTTTGAGAAGGACTGCAGGGCTTAGGGCACCATTTGGGACAAGGCCACTCTCTGCATGTTTCCTGATTCTGGACAGGTACAGGACCAATGGACAATGGAAATTCAGTATTTCAGCAACAATGAAAAGCAAGTGAACACAATGGACTGCTATAACAGACTAACTAAACAGTTCTGCTAGCTACAGTTTGAAACTGTTGCTATCCAACCACTGATTAGGCTACATAGCAAAACCTGTCCAATAGCACTTCCTTAACTGTATGTTAATTTACATGGCATGTAAAATACATTTGATGCCCTTGAAGTGATGGTACATCCCTACATTTCCCTTCTTCCCCTCTTTAGTTGATCAGTTTTTGGTGTCAGATGTTCGCTTCGCTTAGATTTTTGGAGGCTAATGTAGCTAACAATGGAAACTTGTAGTTGTCAGGTTAGCACTGTGCAAACTGCATGCCTAAATCATGTCAATCTTGCCTCAAAGCATTTTAAATTGTTAAATGATTTCAAATAGACTTGGTTTTTGACACTGTGTGGGCAGAAGTGTGTTGTAGAGCTAAAAATAGTAGCAGCAGCTACATCATACTCTTGTTCATTGTTATAGATAACAGAACAGCGTGAGTTAGCTGACCATTACAGATCTTTCAAAGTACTGAATCAGTTCAGTTCACTCACCCAAAAGATTTGTTCAAAAACAACGAATTACATAGTGAGTGGGGTTGCGGCTGCAGGGGTGAAAGTGCACCTCAGGGGTCCCTGTGGAGCTTTGTGACAGCAACATAGTGACCCGGATTCCACATATCGCTGCTGTTGGAACAAAAACTCTTATAATTATAACCTAGTATCTCATAATTGACATAGTGTCTCATAATAATAAAAAATATCTCATAGTTATGACTTATTATCTCATAATAATGAAAACATTTTCTCATCAAAGTTATTACTATGAGATGCTAAGTCATAATTAAGAGATACTAAGTCAAAATAATAAGACTTTATCCTTTAGATTTCATGTTATAAGATAGCAAGTCATAATTATGAGATACTAAGTAGTAATTATGAGATACTAAGACATAATTATGGGAAACTTTCTCATTGATATGACTTACCAAGTAGCTTTCTATTTTTCCTCAGTGGCAGAAACAGGCTTCCATACCTTTCACATCTCTTTCCCTCTCTCCAGGTGTTCCTCACTGAGTGCATTGGGCCGCTCTTCATCTATCTGATGTTCTATTTCAGAGTGCCTTTCATCTACGCCCCCAAATACGACTTCACAACCAGCAAACACTGGGTCGTGCAGTGAGTATCCCATCAAATTCACCCAGACACTCTGCTAAATGGAACTGTAAATGTAAAATCTCCATTTAAAACCGATACATTTAAACTTATTTGAAACTCTAAACTTTGTAAAACAAATTTAAAGAAAAAGCCAATCAAAACAGTGATAACATACCATGTGATCATACCAAACTATATCATAGACCTCTGAAGTAGTGTTTTCATTTGGTTTTATGCCTATATCAGGAACTTTGAGTCTAAGCAGTTTTTCTTTTGGGAAAAATGAATGATTTTTGTGAAAATCACTGCTGTCACACCCTGTAGAGCACAAAGCCTGTGTTTTACTGTGCATATATTTTTCCTCTGAATGTCACTGGAACTGTAGTGCATGAACTGTGTTCTCTGAAGGACAAAGCTATTCTGAACTGACCTCTTAAAACAGCATTCTTCCATTCTTCTGAGATGGCTTTCGGTCACTCCTCTGTCCATTCTCCCCAGCCTAGCATGCCTGTGTCACTCCTTCCATTACGCAAAGAGGATCCTGGAAACACTGTTTGTCCATCGCTTCTGCCAGGGCACCATGCCACTGCGCAACATTTTCAAGGTGTGGCAGCATATTTATTGTATTTAGGTTTGTTTGTGTTTATTCTGATGTTATATTGTTACTGTGCAGATGAATAAGTTTAAATAATTAACACGGTGAAACTTACATGCAACTTCAGGTGCTTGAAAACTACATGAAACTAAAGTGTGCATGAATTGCATAAGGTAAAGCATCCTGCAACTCCCATGACACTTATCTGCAACCACTGCAAGTGTCGGAGTTTCAGGAAACAGTCAATCAAAACGTATCACATGATCACATTCAAAAACATACTTTCAAACCATTGCTTTCACCAGATCAGTGGGCAAGAAAATAAAACAGGAGATGTTTTTTGGGCCCACTCAGGGTTGGTAGTTTTTCATTTTATTAGGTTCCTGAGCCGTGTCAACAATTAAAGTTCTCACAGTTAGGGTTCTAACAGCTGCATTGACTAGCCAGCTAATGCTAACAGCTTGTAAAATGACTGCTCCTGCCACTTTTCTTCTTTAGCCTATTTGGGGGAGTCCCATGCTGGCTGGCTACTCCAGCGTTGACTGGCTGCAAACTCACTCCCCATAGCGGTGCTGATGCTAGCATCAGTGGCAAAAATATGTTGTGTTCAACAATTCGTCTTTTAGAAATGCTCTTTTCTAGTTTGGTAGTGAGCTCATAATTGAGATCTTACATGTCTCATCTTGGGTCTTCATTTTGAGAAATTAGTAACAATTCACTCTTTCCACCAAACTCTTGCAAAGTTGGGCAAGTTTTCAAATTTACAAATATGCTACACCATTCTGTTTTTCAGAGGTAGCTTATCCTGGGCAAACTGCATACATACAACTGAGTGAACCAGTTTACTACAGCGCCACCCTGAGGCAGACCAGTGCTGCATCTCTAGTTACTCGTGCCAGCTGTAGCCAGTTGTAGGTGAACAATGACCCTTGTCTGAATTTGCATTTAATCACCTTTTTTCTCTAACAGACAGCATAACTTCACAATAAATTTATTTTCAGGGACTCCCAGAATTTTGATTTTATGACATTCAGGGGTCCAAGAGGTTACTTAGGGGGTCCCGGACCCTTCAGGACACCTGTATTTCGTACTTTGGCTACATTCATTTTCTCAACACTTGACATCCCCTGTTTTGTCACAGAACTCAGATTACTATCCACAGTATGGAAATTATTATGGGAAGAGAGACTGAGTTGCACTCTGTGATGAGCTTCTAGGTCAGGATGAGTGAGACATCAAGTAGGCTATAAAACATTCATTTTCAAAGGCTTAAGATACACACAACAGATAAAAAACTCTAGATAGACAGATAACTGACAGATGTGTAGCAAAAAGAACTGCAGTGACAGGTGGAAAAACATAAAAACATGTTAAAAATGCTGCAAATATGTGAATTTCACCTTTATGTGGCTTTATAGTGAGGTTGATGCGGTGTATCAAAAATACGAGCTGCTAGTTTGGCTGACTAGAGGAATAACTCTGTGTGTTGTTTGCACCTTTGATTGTTTTTTAATTGCTGTGGAAATGAAATTACAGGCAGCTCACACAATGCAACAATTTGCATAAAGGTTTCACCATGTAATACCAGTCTAAGACATCTTAGTACTAGTCCAATTACTGACTGTAGCCCATCTGTTGATCCTTTTATCAGCCTCCTCTACCTCTTTCATTGTTAGTCAGTGTCTGACCACAAGGCTGCTGTTGAACAGATGTTGTTTGGGTGGCGGTTCATTCTCAGCACAGCAGTGACACTGACATGGCAGTGCATGTATGAGTGTATCAGGCACAGAGGTGTGGCTGGGTTTTTACACACATCAATGTCACTGTTGAGGTTGAGAGTACAACAAAAAAAAAGCACCGTGGTCAGAAGCTGACCATTGACAAAGGGCTAGGGGGTGGCTAACATAAATTGTGCATCAACAAATGGGCTACAGTCTGAACTGTACAGCAGCACTGGAGCTACAAGTGTTTGATGGGTTACACAGAGCACAAACCAAAGTTCTGCTACTCAGCCACCTGATGCCTTAGTATAATGAGCAGAAAGGCTAACAAACCTCTTTCTCTTTCAGAATTGTCTGTACTATTGGTGCTTTGCTGCGTGGATGGCCTACTACATAAACCATCCACTCTACACACCACCGTGTAAGTAAGAATTCCCGCCATGTTTAATTTTGGCCTCTTTGGCTTCAAATCAAAGGCAATTTCTGCAGCTTTCTCAGTGAAACGGAGCGAATCTCTCTGTTTTTAGACTACGGGGAGCAGCAAGTGAAGACAGCGCTTGGGATTTTTCTGGTGAGCATTGCTTTGCTTACTGACTCCCTTTGTTTTACGTTTAGACTGACTGGTCTTTCTCGTCATGTGTTTCTTTGATTTGTCACAGTTCTGCCAGCTGGGGAGCTTCTCCATTCACATCACTCTCCGCAATCTCAAACCTCCTGGTAAGTTCCTACAATCAAAGCCTGCAATCGAAGGCCACAAAAACCTGCAAGATCTCACCGTTTGTTTTATGTCCAAGGTTCTAAGACCAAGAAGATTCCATATCCAACCAAGAATCCTTTCACATGGATCTTTGCACTCGTTTCATGCCCAAATTACACATACGAGGTGAGAGCTGCTTATCATATAAGAATGGTGTTTCAGCAATGAGAATAGGATTTTGTAGATTGTATGATTGATTGATGCTGTCTGAACAAAACCTTGTATCTCTAAGATGATAACTTTACAGCAGAAGGAAAAAACCTATATATAACCAGACTTTTTTTCCAAGTCATTTTGGGATGTTTCTTTTGAGCCATTCATCATGAAACTTACATATATTGTAAACGGTATCCGGCATTTTCAAATTAGGTCAAAAACTGAGAAATAGAGATACAAGGTTTTGCTCCAACAGCGATATATACAGTGGTGCTTGAAAGTTTGTGAATCCTTTGGATTTTTCTATATTTCTGCATAACTTTAACCTAAAACTTCATCAGATTTTCACATAGGTCCTAAAAGTAGATGAAGAGAACCAAATTAAACAAATGAGACAAAAATATTAGACCTGGTCTTTCATTCATTGAGGGAAATGATCCTATATTACATATCTGTGAGTGGCAATAGAATGTGACCCTTGGGATTAGCAATAATTTGAAATTAGAGTCAGGTGTTTTCAATCAATATTCATTATTATACAATCACTTGTTATATTAATAATTGTGGTCATTTTATACAAAAATAACAGTGTAGATTGAAATACTATAACCTAGACACTTAAGATCATCATCATTATTATTATTATTATTATTATTATTATCATCATCAAGGAACACCAACAAGTTACTGAATGATAAGTTATCTGTTTTATTGTAATTTCATGATATGTGCCTTGAGATTTGATCACCACTTTTCCATTATGGTTTGTGTTGTTGTGAGTGAACAGCTAGACTTCTTCTCCCTCCCACTCCCTCCCCGCACATCGCCTCCTAGTGTACCAGAAGAGCAAGTGTTCAAAGTTTAGCCTTTGCTGCCAAGACTGGATTGAGGAGCAGCAGAATAGTTCGATGGAAAATGTTGCATATTACACATTACAGATGGCTAAAATCTATTGTTTTGTCACTCAGGCATGTTGCTGAGCCAGTGATAACCAAGATGTGTTGTACAGCAGTGTAACCACAGTTTGACACCCAAGCTTAACTTTTTATTGCAGTGCTGCCCCCTGCTGGTCAACTGTGCTGGTTCTCCACTATAATGTGAGTGGTACATTAATAAGTGAATGTGCTGTCTATCCAGCCTCAGTGCTGTGATTGCTCTTGTAGGTGGGCTCCTGGCTGGGCTTCACCGTGATGACGCAGTGCGTCCCTGTGGCCTTCTTCACCATCGTCGGCTTCATACAGATGACCGTGTGGGCCAAAGGCAAGCACCGCAGCTACCTGAGGGAGTTTAAAGAATACCCAACACTGCGCTCGCCCATCCTGCCCTTCGTCCTGTAGACTCTTTCTGTCTTACTTACACACTGCTGTACTGGGCCAGTTTGTATGAAGCATCTCAAAGTAAGGCTTCTAATTCAGAATCAGCTCCCAGATCATTGATGAATGACTGCATAAATGGCAGCTGATCTTAGATTTGGCACTTTTAATTGGGAAAAATAGGAAAGATTTTGCATATGCAACCTCAGGAGAGCTCATATCACTCTGTGCACAATTTAAACTGGCAACTGAACAACATTTGTGATGGGATATCGCTTCAGAAAAGAACTAACACCACCAGGGTAAATAGAAACCCCAGCATTTTTCAACCTGATTAGCCATATCTGTATTGTATGGAAGCCTGTTAGAGGAGTTTTTTTCACCCTCCTTCTATATTTGTGTCACAACATTGACTTTCTCAAAATATTGGCTTAACATCTCAAAATGGACTTTGTATCTCAAAATACTGTCATAGTATCTTGAAAATAATGACCTACTTTCTGAAAATATTGACTGAGTATCTGGAAATATGACTTGCTTTTTCAAAATATTGACTTAGTCTCTCAAAATAATTACTTACTTTCTCAAAATATATCTTAAAAATATTTTGAGAATATAAGTCATTATTTTAGGAAACTTACATCAATATTTTTTACACAGTGCTGCCAGAAACAGAGGAAAAAAAACATTTTTTCTCCTCTACCTGGCAGGAATGGGCTTCCATGTTGCACTGTGGATTACCATGGACAGTAATTCTAACTCATTTCCCAGTAATTAGAAAAGTACCAGAAAATCACTGAACCAAAGCACGCTTATAATAGGAGGCAATGGGCCATTGCTTCAGTACCTTTTCTTTTACCATGTATGGGGCTTTCAAACGCTCTAAAGCAGGGGTGCTCCGTCAGGGTCTTGGAGACCTACCTTCCTGGAAAACTCAGATCATATTCGCCTCTAATACTCAGATTTCCCTGAAGGCCTTCATTACCTGGATCAGGTGTTGGTAGGTTAGGGTTGGAACTAAACACTGCAGAGTGGTAGATCTCCAGGACCATGACTGCTCTCAGGGTGAAGGGGAAATTAGGATGACTGGAACAATTCAGTGACCACACTACCTGCCCCTGAAAAAACAACGGTGTAGTTCACAGAAGCACCTAACAGATGTAATCTGAATACTGGTTTAATGAGAATCACAGATAGAAGTCTTAATTATGCATGTATAGTTGCCTCATTTTATATTTCTGAATGAAATATAAAATGATGCAACAGCCGACTGTGCATTTACACTACATTGTAATTGTCTCTGCACCTCGCTAAGTCAGCAAGGGAAGGTACTGGTGTTTAGTAACTGTGGAGCTGATTTGCTCTTTTCTCCAGCCCTGTGCTCTTTTCCAGATGACAAGTAGCTTATTGATTGTTATTTGCAGCCATTTTAATTCTGAAAATCTTAATATTGTAAGCCTCTGGAATCAAACAGAAAGCAATTTAGCTGAGCTAATAAACCAATACTGGATACAACCTACTCCGCATGATCATGTACGATTGCATCAGAAACACAGAGCATTCTAAAAGGGCAATTCCACCAGTTTTTTCAAGATTTTTGCAGAATTCAATAGTTAAGATGTAAACAAAGTCATTCAGGGTGATTTGATTTGAAATGCTTTGTTCTAGACAAACTTACAGAATTGTTCACAGTGTTGGTGATAGGAACCAGACGTCTGAAGAGTTTAATGCCTCTAAAAAATCCTCACTTTTAAGTTTACACTAAATGGTTACAAGTACACTGTCTGATTTATCACTGGTTTATTGACCATTCTCAACATTACATAAGAGAAACCTATACTGGACATTGTGACCCCTGGTTCCTGTTCCCCACCACTGTACAGAAATCAGTCAGAATGTTTCTCTACAATGAACCATTTCACCTCAAACCACTCAGAATGACTGTTTACATCTCAACAGTTGAATTATGCAGAAAAAAAGAAAAAAAAAAAACATCAGTGGAATTTCCGTTTAAAGCAACCACCAAAATATCAAGTGCATTTTTGATGCTTCAGTGAAGAAAGGCAGGTTTAATCCTGAGGGAAGTAGAAATGTCCTCATATAAGTCTAAATCTCTTCATCACTGCAATAGAACAAGTGGGATTACATGCCATGTCTTCAGTGGGCGACATGCCCACATAAGCAGTTCTGTCAGAAAAATGAACGGCGTTAAAAAAAAAAAAGAAAATCACACCCTGTGGTAAACACTAATTTTCCCAAGCTGATGCAGTTTGTCCAGTGTACATGTTTTCCTCAAATGTCACTGGGTCCACTGAATAAGAGGTCACTAAGTAGTCAAAATATGAATTATGATGTTATGTGAAAGTACTGCTGCTACTATAACTATACGCTGCTTCAACACTATTATATAACACCTTTCAGCTTCTAGCTTCTACTGCCAAAACCACAGATTTTACACAGTTTGCTGGTTTGGGTGGGGTTTTCTGGAGAGACTGTCAGTTGAACACACACAAGTTTCAGCTTGCAAGTAGTACCTATGTAGCAGTATTCTCATTTTGACTAATGACTGTATAATTCAAACGACACAGTGATTCAGGTGAAAAGTGCACGAAGCACAAGACATGCCGGCAGACGTGGGCAGTTCAGTTCTAGAAAGTGAAAATCCTCCCCAGGATTTCGTTTGCATCTCTAATAAACTCACACCTTTGAGCTCCTCTACTTTGAGGGTTTGAGGGGTTTGAGGGGTCCTCTGCTGCATGTTTGAGCTTGTCTGCTTTGAGGGGTCTGAGGGGTTCGAGGGATCCTCTGCTGCAGGTTTGAACTCCTCTGCTTTGAAGGGTCTGAAGGGTTTGAGGGGTCCTCTGCTATAGATTTGAGCTCCTATCTATCTACTTCTATGTATAGGCTTTGAACTCAACGAATAACCACAGAGGAGTGATTTCTGAAAACCCCATTCATTTTTCTCCTACACAAAAATGGCTGAGACCCAGGGCTCATTTGGTTGCCAACCTACAAAGTGACATTAACTTAGAGGTCTATATTTAAAGTGGAATTACACAGATTTTTCAGCATTTCTTGTTTGAACTGTTGGGATATAAACAAAGACATTCAGAGTGATATGATGTAAAAAGATCCACTGTAGAGAGATTTACTGACTTAAATTTTTAGAGTGGTGTTGACAGGAACCACAGAGCGTGATACATGCAGCATAAACACAGCCATTGAACCTACATGTGTCTTCTGAGCTTCTATATGTAACAATGATAATGGTAAAACAGGTAAATCTGAAGAAACAAACAAAATAATAGTTCTCTTTTTGGACTATTCTGCCTTATAACGCTCTAAATGTACCTCTCTCTGTGAATGTTTTTTCACATGTCTGATTTCTGCCATCACTACTGTAAACAGTGCTGAAGTGTCTTTATTATGGAGCATTTCACATCAAACCACTCTGTATAACTGTTTACATGTGAATTATTTGATTATACTGATTTTTTGGGGAAATTCTCCACTATGCACATTTTTGCGTTTTCCCTCATCTAACACAGCCGAACACTCAACTCATTATGTAAATAATAAGCCCCTCGTGTGCTGGGTCAGATGAACTGGAGTAGGAAACGCACAAAAATGGACTCACTTGGGATCCAGTAACTGGAATCAAACAACAACAAAACTTAACAACAGGATCTTTCTCAAGTGTGTGTTTTTTTATTGGAGATCCCCAAGTATATGTGTTTGGTGGGAACCAGAGTTTCAACAAGGTGACACATTTGTCTTATAAAATGGACATGAACTGGGCCAAGACAGGCCGAATACATTTCCATTATGTTTCTAGCTTTAAACTCAAGACACATAACTCCAGGACATCCTCTTACCTTCACCTAGCGATTATCCTTGGGACAATTACACATGTAAAATTTTGAAAAGTTGATGATTCTTCCCTTTCACATGGCTCACAGCCAGGTTTCGGGGAACAGTCTTTAAAGTAAGCAATCCGCAGCAGTACGTACCGTACACAGCTTTTTGAAACTTGAATTTATTTCCTAATGTTACGTATGCGTTTCAACAGTTCGGAATTTCTGCTGCTTTACATATTAAAAGTAAAAGGGAAATGTCGATATAATATTGCAAACAAAATATATTACTGAGATACTGTAACTCATATAAAGAAAAACTATACTGGTGGATGAAGAACTATCCTCCCCTTCACGAATAAAAGAATGCCAAAGACACAAAGTCCACAGCTGAGTGGCGTCACTGATGGAGTGAAGTGATGGCGTGAAGAAGGAGAGGAAGCAGAGAGAAATGATATCCTGTGGCAGAGTTTTCTGCCGGTCTGGGGGAAGGATGGATGGATGGATGGATGGATGGAGGCGAGGAAAGGCTGAGTATAGGAGTCCTTTCTCTCCCCGCAGTGTGCCCACGCTGGGCTCTGTGGGTATCAGTCAAGTCTCTGAAGTGGAGGGGGCGGGGCTATGAGATGACATCACCATCCTCCTGAAAGTGGCTCCTCTGCAGCACCTTCACGTGATGTTCGTAAATCTTGAGGGCGGGGCCAAGTCTGATCGACAGACCTGTTAGCACGTCACTGCGCTGCATCAGGAGAAGCGACTTCCCGTCAATTTCCTGTGGATGTGAAAATAAACATCAATAAGCTTAATAAACTAGCTAATATTAGCCAACTAGCTGGACTGAATCAGCTTTAAATTGCAGTCAGTGGGGTTTGTCCATTACAAAAAAAAAACAAAAAAACAAAACACACACACTTTCTCAAGTCCTGTATGCACTACTTCAAAAAGCTGTTCCCTTAATATTAAGCTTTTAGATATAGAATCATATTTACTTTGTAACCAAATAAAAGAATAACCCTTTACTAAATGTAAGATGACTAGTTTAAAAGAGACATTTTTACAACCAAGCCAAAAAAAATATATATATATATATATATTTTTTTTAATTCAATTTCAACCACTGGATCAAAAATGTCTTACAGTTTCTGAGAACAGCCTGTACTGGAACAGCCATCTGGAGCAGTAAAAGCTTACAGTCATCTAAATGCAGAGGCTTATCTACCTCATAACCAAACAACTAAAGAATAAACGTTTATTAAATGAAAGAAGAGAAGAGAAATTATTCTGTTCGGTCAAAAGGCTAGAAACTATAGCCATAGACTGTGAAAGTCCTAGAAGAAAGATGAAGCAACTTCCCCAGTGCAGCTAGAACCAAACTGGTTAAAGAGGAATATCACCAATTTTTCAAAATTTCTTAAGAATTCTATCACCAGATGCAAACAAAGTTATTCAGTTTGAGGTTACACCAGGGATGGTAACATCTTTGATGCAAATGTAGACATAATCCAAAACGACCAGTGACCCTACATGTGTTTTCAAGAGTTTTTAAACGCAATGTTGATGATGGTAAAATAGTGGCAAATCTGAAAAATATATTTTCTTTGGGCACTACTTTGCCTTACAATGGCCTACATGTACCTCTTCTCCATGAATATATTTGAAGAATACATTTTAAATCTCAAAACTATAATAAAACAATATCTCAGGCATCAAGCAGCATTTTGTAACTATTACATGTAATTTTATGTCTTATTATTATGATTATTATTATTATTATTACTTGCTTAAAGTACTGAGATAAACCAGTAGAGCAGGTGGGCCGATGCCCAGTTCCCTGTGGCCATTGTGAGAATTAAAATAATAATAATAATAATAATAATAAATAAAATAAAAATAAAAGAATAAAAAAGGAAACTCTGTAATTTTTCCCAAGAGGATCAACTGCTCCTTAGTGGCTGCAGTACTAAGCAGGCCAGCAGTGCCCAAAAATTTTCCCTGGTTATCCAGAACACAATCTAAGTCAAGGCAAGCCGAGGGCCACAAAATACAAAGTCCATGTTCAATTTGTTTGTGCAATGTTATATTTCTAAGACACTACAATATAATACTCCTGATACTATTCAAGTACGATAGATCAAACCACATAGTATGTCTTCACACGCCAGATTTGGGCAGCCTGGACAGTGCTGAGGTACTAACCTGTGTTCTGAAAGCCACTGCCTGCTCGGGAAATCCCACTGCAGTGAAGTAACTGACCACGTCCGCCACACTCCACTGTAGCAGGTCCTGTGCAATCTCCTCAGGCTTCACCGAGCTGCAGACGAAAGACCAAGACCAGTATTATACCTCACATTAAACACTCTAACCTGTCATTACCAGAACTCCCTATTGTTCCTGACCAGTCTCTGCCCCAATCGGGAAACTACTGTAAAGTACCAGCTAATTTTTCTCCTACAGCATGAACAACAAAAACAAGTTTACAAGACCACACCTATTAAAACAAGAGATTAAGTCTGTTTGCAATGCACTCTGTTAGCAAACTCAGAGCTAGTACTGCAGCAGGTGTGGTAATCCCAGACTGGTGATTTTAAGACTAGTCTTAGAGTTAAAAATAAATAAATAAATAAATAAAAAATAAATATTCACACTGTCAACAGCAACTCAGTATTGAAAGCCCATTTTAGTCAAAGACAGAGCTAATCCCTCACTGAAAAAACATCCCTTTAAGTCTTTTAGGCTACTGTGGGAAATTAATTACATTTTCACACCAAAATCTAATCCAAATACATAAATATAAACACTGTCACTTACACTCCTCTTTTTATCCCTCCATTCTTGGCTTGCTCTATTTCTTGTGGGCAAGCAACATCATCCCCTTTACTGCACTTTTTACCTGAAAAGAAAATGAAAGTTTTATATATTGGCTTAAAGTAGGAACTCTTTTTCGTTCAGGACACAGACTGTTCAATCAGATCACTCACCCTCTTCTGCAGGGACAGAGCCTTTGGCGGGTTCTCGGTCAGAACCAACTGCCTCATCCTGGTGCTGTGGAGCAGAGAGACAATACGAGTCAATTATCCATTCTAATTAAAGCCTCAATCAGGAATAACTGCCACTGGTGGGCCTATTTCAAGTACTGCAGGAACAGAATAAAAACAACACCACTGCCAGTAACACCAAAGGACTCTTATGTAAACTGAGCGCTAGTCCTGGGGCAACCAGGACAATGAATAAAGCACTTCAAACTGATCATTCAGCAAAAAATGTAATGTAGTCTATCAGCAAGACATGTCTGTCCCAGTTTTGCTTCTTTTGTTTTGCATTAATGTAGATAACAAGTAATCAAAGCTTAAAAACAGTAGCAGCGGCCTCCTTTCTTCACGATTTTGTTTATTTTTATATATAACTTTTGGTCATTTTGAGGGGTAGGGGCTCAGGAAAATAAAGGGGCAACATGAACTTGTAATATAATTTATTTTACAGCATAAAGTATTCATGTTTGTCAAGAGAGACCAACTTTTAGTGTTTCAAAGGAAAGCAAACATAGTGTTAGGAGTCTTTCCCAAAGACTCCAATAGGCAGACAGAAATAACATAGTTTTACTGATGAGGAAGTGTTCTCATAGAGAAGACAGGTGATCTCTTTAAAAGCTAAACTGTTCAAACTGTTTTTACAATCATTAAAAACCCATTTTATGTTTGCTTACTCAAAATAACAACATAATGGGATGTGACACTTAGTTAAAGAGAACATTTAGAGAATGGTGAATCATTGGTGGGATTTCCAACACTGTGATACGTCCATGTGAGGTGGGTCGGAGGTAAAATCTCCATAGACAGACAGTACTGCACTTGAAAAGCTTGTGGAAGCTTCATGAAGAAGCTTGTGGAGCCCAAACTGATCCACGAGTTTAATTCTTGGTACAATGTGATATTAAAAATATACAATACAATTACTGCACACCGACCAAGGAGGTACTTGTACAGCCTGAGGGCGAAAAGGGTATGCGCTTAAGCCTCCCCCCGACCCCCCCGGCAATTATCTGTGCACATGCCTGGTCAGAAACCACATACTTAAGATTACTTAACAACTCAACACAACCTGAGGCACTTGTGGGACGATTTAGGCATGCAGTTTGCACGGTGCTTATTGGCGACTATAAGGTTCCATAAGTCTTATAGATTGGATTACTGGCCAAACCATCACTTTAAAAAGGTCTGAACTGCACAGCTGAGAGTGACTGTGCAGTGGAATAATCATATACAGTCCAGCACTGAGCTTAGCCCATGGCGACCTGCAGTCCCTAATGAGCCTCTGATGTTCACTATGATGGACAGCTGGGATGAGCCGCGTGGACGTGCTTACCAGAGAGGCTCTGCAGTCCGACAGCAGCTGATCGGGTGTGAGCGCGCTCTCCTCAACTCTCGGCCCCTCCTCTCCCGTCAGTGTGCTCCGCTGGGCTGAGGGACAGATGGCCGCCGGCTGCCGCGCCAGCTCCAGCTCCGGAGACCCTGAGAGGGACAGTGGCAGACGCAGCACGTCGTAATGAGCTCAGGTACTCACGCTGCCAAGAGCCGCAGCTCCACCATACAAATCACTCATAAAAACACAGCACTTTACTGCTAAATAATGATATATTAGGGGAGTCAAGATGCATCGAAGGTTGGAATAAACTATAACTGTTTCTAATAATAAAGCAAGAAGCCATGCAAGCTTGAGCAGTGCAGAGATTTATTGCTGGTCAAGGCTGTTTTTATAAAACAGAGGTAAAATAAATAATTTATTATTAATAGTAACTGAACCACTCCTCTACTAAACGTGTAGTTTGTTAACAGGTGAATATGGCTGCCAAGCAACATATATTAGGGCATTAATATCAAATTCAATTGATGTTTGCAGTTATATATTTATAACAGGTATTATGTGACATTTTCAGATTTCAATTTTAGCCAATCAGATTACAGGACTGGAACTATGCATTTTACAATAGCCAGTATTTTTTAATTTTTAAAAAATAAAATTCTTAGACTGTTTTCAAAAATCTTTGTGTATTGTTTGTATAGTTCCTCCATTCGGTTCATTTTTTTAAATCATTTTTAATCACACCACTATAACGGAACTGAAAATTCACCTCTGTTTGGTTAAGATGTCTGTTGTGTTTGAAATGTAACAATCACACCTGGTTATGCCTGAACCAAATGTTTTTATACAACGCTGGCTGCTGCCTTTCATTTCCCATAATCCTGTGTGTCAATGCTGACGCAGCCAGGAGAAAAAGGCACAGCAGAAGAGAGAAACCGGTTTGTGTGAAAGTTCTGGTTATTTGTGACTGTTTTAACTGAAGTGAACTGATTTTATTTCTTACTAGAAATAGCCTGTGCGGCTTTCATCCTGTTGTAAAGCGATTTTAGAAAAGAAGTTGACCTCTGTTCTGTTCTATGAACATCTGTTTGTATATTACTTGAACCATGGCTGTTGAAACAGGCTACAGTGTTCATTATGATTAGGCTGAGATTAAAAGCAACTTTTAACTATATTTTTAATATAGTTAAATCATGGCTATTTCACTTTTACTTCAGTTTATTTCTAATAAAGTATTCAACTTGGTTGTTGTTTCCTTTTTAATATATATTACTGGGTAAAAAAATCCCTGTTTTAATTGACAGAAATGGCTGGCTAAACTTATCGATTTTATTAAAAGCTAAACAACTGCTGCGTTCTTTTAGTATTTTTTCTTATTTTGTCATTTTAAAATAGCAGGCGTGTAACTCATGTCAGCTCATGTAATACAGCCAGTGAAACGCTGGCACTTTTTAAGCATTAGAACTTAAACAAATTTATGTAAAATATCACATTTTGGTTATGATAATAACTTTTAAATACATTTGTATTTCTGGTGAAAGAAATCTGAAGGCTAATGCTAATACAGCTAAACGCTTACAGCTAGCACTGAGCTGTTGGTATCTTGGCAATGTTGTGATGCTGCTTTCAAAGTGTGTCTCAAACAGACACAGCATTGGCAGCAAGGCATCGAGACCGCTGCCCTAAGTTTTGGACACAGCCTTCAGAATCCTCTGAATCATTCACTAATTATGAGTCAAACTGAATTGTTGTTATGAGGTCAGACACCCCTAATACATCCCTAATAAATGAGCACCTCTGTTCAGTCACTGGGTTACTTGTTGGCACTGCTAGAAGGATCAGTGTGGTGCAGTGCTGTGTAAGTACCTGTGTCCTGCTGAGCGGCGGGCTGTGTGTGCTCGGGGGGAGCGTGTGGGGTCTCTCTCTCTGGCTCCAGGCTGCTGTGGCTGGGAGAGCTTTTCGGGGCGCTGGGAGACGCGGCAGGCAGGCTGGATCCAGCGTCTGTGATGGGACTCAGGCCGATGCCGGAGTCAGTGGTGCTCTGCATGCATGGCGCATCCAGACTGGCCTCCTCCTCGTCCATGCTGCTGTCCAGGCCAGCAGTGGTGGACAGCTCATCCTGAAAAAAAGCAAGGTGGGGTCAGAGAGCTAAACTTTGACTTCAATAGTGAAAACTGGACCAAGCCTGACAGTTGAACTGTAACTTTAGATTAGCAGGAAGGCTTACATCAGGAGTTTCCAATCCCAGGCCTGAAGACCTCATGCTCTGCACATGACCTGGTTAATTAGTTTGTCTTAAGTTAGTGTTTGGTAACCAGGGAACAACCGATTTACAAGTTAAAAATGCAATATCTCTTCCTAAAAAAAGATGTGTGTGTGTGTATATATATATATATATATATATATATATATATATATATATATATATATATATATATATATATATATATATATATATATATATATATATACACACACACACACACTCACACACATTTAACATATGTCCACGTACTGCAGTTTAGCCCCACATATTCACACTGAAGTTAAAAGAAGAGTTGCAGCCTGGACTGCTTTTTGAACAAAGTTACTATACAGGAAAGCCAATCAGAAATTAGGTCATTTGCAAATATCAGTCTAAACAGCACAGTAACAATACAGCCTGTTTAGTAAGTACAAAGCAACATTGAAAAATAGTCAGAAAAATTATTTATGACTGTTTTTGGTACATAAAACCAAGTACCACTAGTGAAATCTTTTTTATTTTTGCAATTTTCTTTTTTAAATATTTTGCATTCTTTTCGAATTTGATGCAACATTTTCTTTACAAACCATATTATCAGCATAACAGTTTCAGCAAGAAGTATCATCTTTGAATATATTTACTCAAATTTCAGAATTCCTCAGTATTTGGTATGTCTCGCTTTTGCTTTAAATGGCAGCGTGCACTAGAGCTGGCATGGAGTCCACAAGTTTGTGGAAAAGCCCATGATCAGTAGATCAAACCCTCCTGAGAGTTGTCTGAACAAGGGTTTCAGTTTTTGTACAAACTTTGTCATAACTTTCACTTGTTTTTATTTTTTCCAAACTTCTTAAGGTTTAAATGAAAAAGAACATTCCAGATTTTCAGTGTAGTCTCTGACATTTGGGCCCCGCTGCATGTGAACCTCGGGAAAAAATACAAAAAAATACAACAAAATGTAAGCAAAAGATGTAGGATATGAGCCTGTGAATGCTTTTCTAACAGAATGTCTTCACGTTATGTTAAAGGGTAAGTCCACCAATTTTTCTATAATTCTGCATTACTCTATTGCTGGGATTCAATTGCTGACCGAAAAGTCATTCAGAGCGGTTCGATGTGAAATGGCTCATTACAGAGAATCTTACCGAATCTTTTCTTAGTGGTGGTGACATGAACCAGAAATCCATTTCATTTACTTTCCAAACCAGTGAACCTACACGTGTCTTCAGATTTTTTACACATAATGCTCATAAAGTAATCATATAGTCATCATAAATAATCATAAAGTCGTAATTTTTTATACATAATGCTGATGTGCTGATAAATGTATTAAATAATGATCCTGAAGTCCTGAGATGTCTGGTTCCTCTCACCACCACTGTGAACAGTTCTGATTCAGTAAGTTGCTCTACTGCGGAGCATTTCACATCAAACCACTCTGAATGACTTTGTTTACAACTTATCAACGCAATTATGCAGAGGTTATGAAAAATCGGGAACTCCCCTTTTAAAACAAACGGTGGAAATCATCAAATCAAACCATGACTGAAACCGCGATGCATCATCACACTCACAATATGGCTGACCTTTGCATCTGGACTAACTTACAGGCAGAGCGCGCGTTAGCACGCGCTGTTTTTATTAAAGGGGACATTCCATGTGTGTAAGCTCTCGCTAGCAATCGCGCTTTAACTGGAACCGCGTATCACAAGCTGAAAGGTCAGGACGAGGCTGAAGTCGGCTTCCTATTCGCCAGCGTCTTGTTCGAATTTTCCCGTTCCACCTTAAATAGTGCAGCTGTTACAGTAACTGCTGCTCCATTTAAGGTGGAACGGGAAAATTCGAACAAGACGCTGGCGAATAGGAAGCCGACTTCAGCTTCGTAAGGTCAGGACTGCCGCCGCTGTGCTCGTGCTAGTTCACGAACAGCCGAACGGGAGGGAGAAAAGGAGAGAAAGCAGAAAAGAGCCGCCTCCCGGCTCGCGAGCCGAGCTACAAACTTCGAATCCGGGGAAACGGGCGCGTTTACAAAAGCGGCTCACGACCCGCGAGCTGCGGTGCACCCCCTCCGTGCATTGTTTTAACTTCTATTTGTTTTTTCGTGCGCGTGCGTGTTTTGTGTGCGCGCGGACGAGGCTGCTGTTCTGCGCCTTTGAGCGCACGACGTGCGCGCGTATGTGCGCGCGCGTCCTTGCGTAACCAGCTCGAGGCTGCTGAGGCGCTCCTCAAACTCGAGAGAAAGAGCCGAGACCCACCTACCCCAACCCAACCCACTCCAGCACGCGCCATCCCCCCTCCAACACACGCACGCGCTCCGAAGCGCGCGCTGCTGCCCGCGCGAAGCATGGCTGGTCTGATTCGGTTCAGTTCTCTGAACCGGCTCTTTCGGACCGCCCGATTCAATGAATCGAACGTCGGTTCGTTCATTGATTCACAAGCCACTACTTCTACTTCTCTGCTAAAAAAGACGGTTCTTTAGTAAAGACAATGGTTCTATCTATAACCATGAACAGTGTAACCATCTGCATAATTAAATGGTTCTTCAGATTGATGGAGAATGTGGTATGTGGTTCTATACAAAACCTTTTTGGAAACGTTTCTATATTATTCTACTGTTACAAGCTTGACATCATTTTCAAAAAGGTTCTGTTTAAAACCATCTACAGCACATTCTCCATCAAAGAACCATTCCCCCCTGCAAAGAACCATGCAAATGGTTCTTTGAGTGTTCATAGTCCTAGAAAGAACCACTGTCTTTACTAAAGAACCCTTGAAGAACCATTGTTTTTGAGAGTGTACTTGTGCTCTCTGACACTAGCAAGACTCGAAAGGTCCAAAACACAGAAATAACAGAAAGAGAAACCAGGATGCAACACTGACTAAAGATCAAAGACCAATCTGTGGGGATGGATAATACATATACAAACAGTTAGGGGTGGAGCATATGACAATATTTTATCATTCTCGTGATATTTTCCAATTTGCTTTAGTGATCATATCACGGATATCGTCAGTACTTAAAGAACACTAACTACACGTTTACTGCAAACTGAGCACAATTAAGCCTGTATAATTGGTTTTTGAACATTGAACAAAAATCAGTGTAGCTGTAGGTTTATTATTATTATAATAGTATTCTTATATATGGCACTAAGTTCTATTTTGTCTGTTCCAACTTGATGTTTCCTAACTAAATATCATCCATCCATCATCTAAACCGCTTATCCTTCTGGGTCGCGGTGGGGTGCTGGAGCCTATCCCAGCTGTCATTGGGCGGAAGGCAGGATACACCCTGGACAGGTCGCCAGTCCATCGCAGGGCAGACAGACAGACATACACATTCACACACTCACTCACACCTAGGGGCAATTTAGCATGTCCAAATGGCCTGACTGCATGTTTTTGGACTGTGGGAGGAAACCGGAGTACCCGGAGGAAACCCATGCAGACACGGGGAGAACAGGCAAACTCCACACAGAAACGACCCTGGTCACCCAGCCGGGAATCGAACCCAGGCCCTTCTTGCTGTGAGGCGACAGCGCTACCCACTGCGCCACCGTGCTGCCAACTAAATATCAGAAAAACTAAATATAAAGATGCATATTGTGAAAATGTCTTGAAGTACTGTGATAATTTTTGTCATATTGCCCACTCCAACAAATAGTCACTAATGCTAAGGACTAACCATTTTTTTCATGACCCTGTCCAGTTGTCCACTGTTTACTCTTTAGTCTCTACTGTCCTATACTTACAGTCAATGTGAAATACCAATCCTATGCATTTTACATCCGTACCCTGACGTGAAACAAAACGGAGAAGCTAACTGCTGTTCTCAGCTTGCACTCAGAGCTGTAGAATCCAGCTATAAATATATGCAGTAGAACAGCGACTGTTCTCATGTGCCATTTTTGCTACGTTATGAAAAACCACAACTCCAGTCATCATTTTTCACTTCCAAGCGTGAATAAGTTTCTCGCCTGCATCGATCTCCACCCACAAACACACCCACAACAAACCAGCAACGTGCATCAATGCTGAAGGTAGCACCTTGTCCCAGAGGACCAATGATGCTTCTCAGTCAAAACAAAGCTGTGGTGAGAATGAATGTGACAAAATTGACTCTTAGTGACTAACAGCGGCCTGCAGAGACAGCGCTCAAAGAGACTGTACAGATTATCGCTAGAGCAGAGGTGGGTTCAGGTCCAGGGAGTCATTTATTTTATTAAACTGCTTCTGTATTGTTTGCCATCACATGTGTTTTTCTTTGTATTTTCTCAGGCCTGCTAAAGCTGCATCCCAAGCAGCCTCTCTGAAAGTCCACGTTATCGCTCTTACAGCCTAGATGAACAGCAGAATTAGAGCTCTAAGGGAGCCCTGTGGACTTTCTTGGTAATGTGCATGTTAAATCTGCATGTCTGCAGATTCGTTTATAAGGCCAAATTGCAAAAATTATTACTACTGTAAGCAATGCTTATTACATAAACTGTGGCAAAGCCAGGAAAAACCTCCTTTGATGGTGTTTCAAAAGGTGGGAGGAAGTTCTGAAAAACTACAACCGGCCCTACAGGAAGCACTCGCTTTTGTGTGTTTAAAATGTTTGTTTTTTTTAATGAACACTCAAAGAACCCTTTGTATGATTAAAGGGTTCTCTGCATTGTGAAAGAGTTCTTCAGATTGCTGGAGAACGTGCTGTAGATAGTTCTATATAGGACCTTTTAGAAAATGGTTCTATATAGCACAAAAAGCGTTCTGCCATTTTTATGATGTCAAACTTGTAACAACAGAAGAACCCCTTTGGGTGCCACCTAGAACCCTTTTCAAAACGGTTCTACATGAAGCATCTACAGCATATTCTCAATCAATCTGAAGAACCATTTCATAATGCAAAGAACCCTCTGATCAAAGGGTTCTATGAGTGGTCATGGTTGCATACAGAACCATTTTCTTTACTAAACAACCCTTGAAGAACCACCTTTTTTAGAGTGACCTATTAATTTCAATGGTATACGTTTTTTGGATTAGATGATTTTAGGTTATGAAAACGTGCTACCTACAGTTTTATGCAGAGAGCCATCTATAAAGATGCGCTACGGTAGAACACTTCGACAAACTAGCACGGTTCGTCTTAGCGGACACGACTGGACACTCGCATTAAACGGGATGAAAAAGTTCAGTCGAACTTGTGAATCGGTTCCCACGAGCCGATTCGTTCACGAGTCGGTCGTCGCTCAGAGAAGCGGCGCTGCTGCGCTGAACTTAGATCCCGCCCTGCGCTCAGAGGCTCCGAGAGGCGCGCGCTGCTGCCGCCACAGAGGACGAGGGAAGAAAAACACACACACACACACACACACACACACACTAGCGATGAACGCGTGGCTTATCCGACATGACCGGCAGCCGCAAACGCACATCAGTGATGTTGCCAGTCGGAGCGAATAAGCTTTGCAGCTTTACAGTATCGCAGACACCGCCGAGCTCCCCAGCTGCCCGTTATTTCCGCCGACTGTTAAACAGCCTGACGAGCCTGAAGTCAGATTCGTGTTCGAATTTTCCCCGTTCCACCTTAAATGGTGCAGCCTGGGGCGCCACAATGTAACTGCTGCACCATTTAAGGTGGAACGAGAAAAATTCGAACAAGAATCTGGCGAATAAGAAGCTGACTTCAGCTTTGTAACAGCTTGTGCGTTCAAAAACCGTCTTTTTTCTGCCATAGCGGTGTGAGAGTGTGTGTATGTGTGTGTGTGAGTGTGTGTGTATGTGTATGTGTGTGTGTCTCCGTCCCCCCACCTCCACCGCCCCCCCTCCCGCGTCTACGCTCAGCCAACTCACCGTCCTCCTCTGAGACAAGGAGGGGGGTCGGCTTCTCTCGACAAACTGCATTTTTTTGTAATTTGGCGATAAAATATATGCAAGTTTATCGATGCTTTTGTGGTTAAAAACGTCCTTTAACGCTAACTCAGCCGTCGCCCCCTCCCCCTCCTGCCCCCCCACACGCACATACTCTCACGCACACACACACAGAGTCGCTCCGGTCGCTCGGTTCCCCACATCCGCGATGGGTTAGTTTTTGTTGTTTTTTTCTTCGTGAGTGACTTTCTCTCCAACTTCAACCTCCTCCGTGTTAAAAAACATGACAAAACACCCCCAAAACCAGCCGAGAAACCCACCGGGGCCACGAAAAGCTTTTGTTTATGTTAGCCAGCTAACGTTAGTGTTAGCCAGCTAAGCTACCTGAGTGGAATTTTTCTCGCGTTTAAGACAAAAAAACCCCAAACCAGAAAAAGTGTTCGAGAGGCCGCTCGGCCCGGCGGAGGGCCGAAAGCACTCGCTTTTCGTTGTTGTTGGCGTTTTTACGCACTCGGAGGAGAAGCTAACGATAACGTTAGTGCCGCTCCCCGTCCGTCTGCGCCAGTTCGCTCGTGTGTGTGTGTGCGCGTGCGAACGAGTAACGTTAACTGAGTGTGTGAGTGTGTGTGCGCACTTGCTTTTGCGTTGTCGTTTTCAGACGAACTAGTTCACTAATCCCACACTTTGTGTCTCGAAATGTTAAATTTATCCTCTCTACTTCGCCTCAGACTGGCCGAGCACCCCCTCCTCCTTCTCCTCCTCCTCCACAACCTCCACCTCCCCCCTCTCTCTCCCAGACCGGCTCGCTCTCTCTCACCTCCCCGTCCTCCATCGGCTCCTCGTCGGCTGGTCCCAGCGCATTGTCGCCGCCTCCGTCGCGGTTCACCTCGGCCGTGCAGGCTCGCTTGGCCGCGGGCTTGAGGGCGGACGCCTGCTCGAGTTTCCGCCGGCCTCTTTGCACTTTGGCGGCGTTGCGGTACGACACGGAGCCCTTGTAGTTCACTTTGAGCACCGCGTGCTCCTGGATCAGCTTCTCCAGCTCCACGCAGGTCCGGTCCGGCTCCGAGCCGTGCCGCCGCCGCACCATCCGGCAGATCCGCTCCAAGTCCGGCCGCGCTTTCCGCGACCTCAGCGAGTCTATCGTGTCCAGAATCCACTCGCGGAACCTCGGCTCGGACATTATTGTGGGGTTTTTTTTTTTCGCTTTTGTTTTGTCGTTCTCTCTCTCGCTCCCTTCCTCCGTCCGTCCGTGCCCAGCGCTGCCGGCGGGGTGCAGTGAGCGCTGCTCCGAACTCCTTTTTTTGTTTTCGGGCGTTTTTTAAAATTTTTTATCTCCAGGCTTCGCGCTGCTGCCCCGCTGGAAGCCGCGCGGTCCGAGCGAGCGGAAACATCGCACCGCCGCGCGCGCGTGCGTTCGGCGCCTCGTGCGCTTAAGGTGGAACGGCCTGGATTGGCGCGCGCGCAACCGCCACAAGGGGGCGGAGGGATTTAAGGTGGAATGAAAAAGATGCAGGAGGTCTGACACCGTAAAATAAACACTCAGAAATACATAAATAAGGAGAGAAAGGCTTTCGCACTAAATCCCTAACATTAAAAAAGATAAAAGTGAAAAGGTAGTTTATATTAAAAACTGAATGTTTATATAAAAAGGACGTCCAATCCACAAATCAACCATTTTATATCTCATAAGCTGTTTCTTACTAAATATATAAAATGCATCAACTGCTTCATAAATAAAGCCTTAAAATCCAAAATAAGAGATTTTTCAATATTATTAAATACACAGAGGTCCATTATTAATAAATTAAAATAACATTTCAAACAGGACCAACGTTTTTGTAATTTTAACAATTAAAACTTTATTGGAATGATACATGTTGCAAAATATTATTCTGTGTACTTTTTTTGTAATTTTTTTTTTTTTTTTTGTAATTTTAACATACTCCATGTGTCTTACGGGTATCTGTCAAGTTCTCCAGAAGGTAAAATAATTAAGACTGTTAAAGGCAGAGAATATACAGTATTGTTTCCCCGAAAAGGTACAATAAACTACACCATCACCATACCTGTGTCGGGAGGAAAGAGTTTCTTGTTATTGAAAATACACTTAGAAAATATGAAAAAAAGTAAATCAATGTTTTTTTCTTCTTCATGATCTTAAAAAGCAAATAGAAGAGTGTAGGAAACTGGATGTGTACAAAGGCAAATTGAAGCGTGGACTGATGCACACAAAATAGCTGATTGACAATATAGTGAAGGGATGAGAAGGAGACGGAGGGACGTGGGACACCAAACATGTTTCAAGAGAGGAATTGGGCCCAGAGAACCAAGAGGACATAGAGTGGGTGACTGCAACAGCTGAACAACGCAAGGTTTATCACTTATTTACATACTCGGTCAGAAGAGGTCTCAGGAGTGGTGCATCTGAGCATTTCCCATAAATCTTTGGTTGCTGGAAAACGATTAGATGCTGTTTGCAGATAATCTGCTTAGAACCTGCTTATAGATTTACTCCCATATTATCCCAGTACATTCAGGGCCCACATGAACAAGACACATAGTAGAAGTGCTTGTCTGGGACTGACTCCACCCGTTTCATATGACTGTGTCCATCAGGATATGAAAGGCCGTAACAGATCACAGATCTGTTTCACTTTGACAAGCTTTATACATGTGGGTCCTGGGCAAAAAGTCAAGGAAAGGCTCCAATCTGAACCACTTTGGTACATCCTCTGACACAGTATATTAATAGGAGATAGTCCTTGGCCAGTTTTCTTGTCAAAATACCACTGCAGCCAAGCCAAAGTCTGTCGATTTAATTTTTTTAAAAAGTACTTCAGTAAGTTTTCCTAGAACACTGTTTTTTTCCCCCCAGCACTTGAGCTATACAAAACCAGGAGGCGAAGCTGTCTCCCCCATTCATTTATGCTTTGGAGTCTTAAAAGAGAAAATAATAATAACAATAATAATGTGAGCGAAAATATCCATGGTGATGTAAGCCTACAGGTGGCAACTGCAAAATTAAATAATCCAAAGCTCATTTTGTTTTGAGTTCTAAGCAGCCCTACAACGTGGGACACTGCCATTGGGGGTCGTTTCTCTCCCCTCCCTCAAAGTTACTTCTCTGCCACCTCAAACGAGCAAAGCCTGCATCCCAATTACTGTTTCGGCTGTGCAAGTCGAAGGCCTGAATGACACTGGCTTTCTACAGTAGGGAAAATGTGGACAAACAAAACATTACAAAGCATTTCTCAAACAGTGTCCTTTTCACTCGACAGCCATGTCAAAGAGATACTTCTGTTCATCCAAAGACATACATTGTTTCCCCCCCCCAAAGATCTGTTTTTAAGCTGGCACCAATTCATTAGCTTTGAGAACATTCAGTAAAAGTAAATCAAACTACAACACACTTCATTAAAAAAAAAATTTGAGAATCCTCAGTTACATCACATACAAATCACAGAAATGCAGGATTTAGTAGGAGCGGTTAGGACGGCACCTACCAACAGCCTTCCACAGCAAACCGCTGACTCCTGTATGACAGTGCTGAAAGCAAAAAAACGAGCTTCTGCACACGATGACACACACAAGCAAAGCTATGTTTAAAATAAACTAAATAATTACCACAAATGTTTTGCATTATTGCACATGATGGGGCACTATGAACATCTCTGAGATATCTGGGTTTAGATTGTCTTGCATCCTACAGAATTAAAGAGCAAGAATTACTTTTTTTCTCCCCCCATGTTCTCATAGCTCCCATGTCGAAGAACTAGATTTTAATTTAAAATGAGGGCACAGGAGTTCTGCTTACTAGGGAAGCTCATTTCCACCAGGTAGAGGATGTTTCTGGCAGATGTACAACCACATTTTGACGTAGCACTTCAAAAATAATGACTTATTTTCTCAACATTTTGCCTTATTATCTTGAAACTGACTTGACTTGCAATGTCCTGAAATAATTACTTTCTTGAAATTTAATAACTCATTATTTTCACATGTAAAGTCAGAACTTCATCTGAACTCAAAATCTCAAAAAAAGTTAATATTTCACAAAAAAGTCCTTATTTCAAGAAATAAAATCAATATTTTAAGAAAATAAGTCAATATTGTTTGACAATAAGGTAATATTTCATTAAAAGCAACTCATTATTTAGAAAAAAGTTATATACTTTGAGAAAAATCATTATTTCAAGAAACTACATCAAAAATGTTACCTACTGCTGCTGTAAACAGAAAATCAGAAAAAAAAAACAGGCTACTATTTCTGCTCTACCTGGGGGGAATGGGCTTCCATAGCTTTCCAATTTATTACACACATAGAAAGCCCCACCAATAGCCATAAGAGCATCCTGCAATTCATTTTGGATGGGTAGTCAAAAAAAAAAAGAAAAAAATTGTGTGATCTGGATACTTGATTTTTAAAGACTTGTACTAAAAAGAAAAAAGAAAGATGCCTTGCCTGCATGTACGATCATTAGAGTTGTTCACTAAAGGCAGCTTTCTGTAGTGGGCATTCAAAAAAGAAAAAAAACCCTCATCCCTTACCCATCACTCAAAGGATTTTTCTAAGAACTGAACTCCCCAATTCCAGATCTAAAACGCAGGTTGTGGGGTTTGTTCACTGAATGGCAGGACATACAGTGAGTAAACACACCATCACTGCAGCAGAAACCTTGAAACCTAGTCCTGCTTTAACATTTTGCAGTACAAAAATAACATGCAACTCTTTTTTTTTTTCCCTTCCGGAGAGATTTTTGCTACTTTTTTTTTTTTTCATGTCAACACATCAACCAGCTCCACTGCAACTAACAAGCGTTTTGTGCTTGAACAACTCAACTTCACATTTTTTTTCCTTTTTCCATTTCGGCAGTTAAGGTGATTTGATTTACCCTTCATTTAGGTTTCAAAGCTGAACAAAAAAGCTGAAAGGAAAAGACATCAAGGTAATGAGCTGCAGTCCATCATTTAACAGTACACATGCTACCAAAGACTGATATTCAGGAGTGCGGAGGCCATTTTAAAACCACAGAGCTTCCTCCACTATGGCTGCTGTGAAACCCACTGCTGAGATTTGAGCTGACTGTTAGAAACTAAAACTTGCTAGCAAAGTCCAAGTCATAATGCATGTGTTTAAAACACACACACACACAAGTTAAAATTGAGGGACAATTTCACAATTTTAAGTGGTCAACACTGCCTAAACATGTCTGAAAATGTACCAAACGTGAGAAGTATGTATGAAAAAGAGGACAGAAAAAAAAGTGGGACAGGGTGATGTTGCCAAGCTTAATTTTGAGGAAATGACAAAGGGGAGCTTGCCATTCTACCAAAGACAAGGCGCCCCAAACGCCACACTATGGAGGAAAAAAGAATCCCTCCCCACCTGTTTTCCATTACTGCCATTAGGCTGGCTAGTTTGACTTGGTATTGCTAGGACAGATTTGACTGGAAAGATGCAGAAGAGGGGAAAAAAGAAAATCAGTGAAACAACACGGAACAGGGTAGAGAAGAACAGAGCAAGGCTCGGCCGCCGCGCTCGATTAAGAAGCTGCTATCCAGGAGTGAAGTGTCCTGGACGAACCACAATTCAGTACCAGAGATTAAGCTCTGTGCCCCGTGCCAACCAAATCCAGAGAGATGATTGCACCTCTACCTAGAGGACCCTCTCTACAAACCAAAGGGAGACGATGAAAACGGATAAGTATAGTAATAAGTGATAAGCGATCTCGAAAGGCAACAACACTGCTGGCTCTCTCTTGGGACTCTGTTTTCCCTCTCTCCATCTCTGTGTGTGGGGGGGTCTACATCATTGTTGTTGTTACTGAATACAGGCTCAGTCCAGTCTATCATCTCTCTCTTTCTGCCGCCCCCCTTCGTCTTCACCACTCCGTCGCTCTCTCCCTCCACTGCTCCTGGCTGGGTCTAGAACTCAGCAAACTCCTTTCCGCATTTTTCTGTGAACGAGACTCGGATTTCCTCTTCCTCGTAATCGTCGAAGTTGCTGGTGTCCCCAGGTCCTTTACACTTGGGGATGAAGGGGGCTTCCACCTAAGACACAGACAAACACGTAGAGGTTATAACAGGTTCTGATTTCACTGATTGATCAGATTACAGATTATCACGAAATATGACATTTGATTCGATTATTTAGGTTCAGTTCAGAATTACAGTGCCCTCCACAAATATTGGCACACCTGGAAAACATGAGCAAAAAAGGCTGTTAAAAAAAAACAAACAAAAATAAAAAACATTTTTTCTTACTTATCTTTTCCATCATTCATTCAGAATATTAATAAAAATCTAATCTCTACAAGTACAATGATTCCAGAAAAAAAATATTTTTAATCAGGAAATATATGTTTCTCATATCTGTGTGTGCCACAAATAAGTATGTATACACATATAATCATATATCTACCAGAGTGAAGCAGGATGTCATGGCTGACCATTTAAGTGTTCTAATCGCTCAGGTGAACTTTAAAACAAAATATGAATGGGAATACACTAAAAAATAATAATAAAAAATAAATAAATAAATAAAAAGAATAAATAAAAACTATGTGGTTATAATATGGTTAACATCACAAATTTGCTTAAATTTGAAGGGTGAAATACAAATATGCAGAATCTAAAAAAATGTTCTCTTCATGTCACTTGTCCTACAAAACTCTCTTTTGTTCAGGTTTAAATGTGCTCCGTTTGTTCTCAGCCTTTCGGACCCCACTGTAGCTGATCAGTCAAGACATTTTTGGTGTCCAAAGTTTCCTTCCTTAGTTTTGCACTGTGGTAACAGGACTAATGTAGCTAAAAAGTAATGGAAATCTAAAGGTTTGTTTGTTTCCCTATGCACACAAGAAAAGTGCAAGTAGTCAGGGTTCTTTAGAGGTTGTGTGGTGGTAACATGATTTCTTTCTTGGTGCTAATGTTAATAGTGAAACAAAAGCAGCTTTAACCTCTAATTTAGCTTTCAAAATGATATGCAGTGTTACAGACAGCAACTCTGTCTAGTTAGTGTTTTTATAAAAAGGGAAAATATCTGACTATTACATTTGACCAATCAATGGTCTGCAGCATTTCTAGCTTCATCCATGCACTCCAGCTTGGCATATTTGGTACTCTGGCAGGAAGGATAACCAAACTCAGCTTATACACTTAGGGGTGGCATTGGTTTATTGGCAGGGGAAATGACTGTGTGTGATCACGGGTTTGTAATCAGTGGAAAAACCTCACTGACTTCTATTATATTAACTCACAACTCACAGATGGTGAATAAAATGGCAGCACCAAATGAACCACTTTACATTAAATCACTCTGCACGACTTTGTTTACATTTCATACACTGAATTATGCAGACATTCTAAAAACAAAATTAGTGGAAGTTCCCTTTAAGGTTGAAAATAGCCTGAGAATTTTATTTTGACCAATGAGGGCATACGTAACTGAATATTACTGTAATCAATGAAAGTAAGTTTAAGCTCTCCAAAATCAATGCGGTTAAAAAAACACCTTCAGATCAATGCACTGAAATGTATATTTTATGCCGTTAATTACTTGGGAAACAAAAAGAACAATGTCTTTCTCCTGAAAAAGGTTCACTAATGTCCTAAAGTCTTAACCAACTTGAGACCTCCGCTTATGTTCAAGCCATGTTATTTGGCGCTCTCTCACCTTTCTCTGATAAATGGCGATCCAGTCAGTGGTGGCAAACCACTTGTGGCCCTTGATGTCGTTGACACCATTCTTGAGGTTGCCGAAGCGTTTAGTCAGGTCCACCTGCAGCAGGTTTCGCAGCAGGTCCTTCAGGTCCGAGCTGAAGTGGGAGGGGAAGCGCACCTGGGGAGGAGAAGAACAGAAGGCACAAGCTCAGAGTAAAGCAGAACAGGAGAACCAGAGGAGCACCACACTCAGCAGAGGACGGGAGATGCTCACTCACACTCATCCACACTCGAAGGAAATGTTTGGCTTTAGAAATCTGCCTCTTTAGTTTTGTGCTGGAGTTACAGAAATAACGCAGGGGACAGATAATGGAACGATATGTAGACTTCTGAGCACCGTGCAAACTTTTGCCTCAATCTGTGTAAAGTTGTTAAGTAATCTCAAGTAGACTTGTTTCTGACAATGTATGATCTATAAAAATGGACAAATGTACAGACAAAATTCAGGCTCCCAGATGGCTACCTCTGTTTTTACTTATGATACAAATTTAGCCCATTTTTATAGATAAAAGTATGTCACACAGTGTCAGAAACCGTATAAGAAAGTCTGCGGTTCAAGGAGAGTGTAATGATTTCGGCATTCAGTTTTCACAATACTAATTGGTGGGGTATAGCTGCTATTACATGTTAGCTACATTAACTTTGTAGCTCCAATGTAAAACTAAAGAAGCACACTGTCTTGGCTCATTGACATTTGGGATAAAAGGAAAACTGCAAATCTGATTTATCTCTGAACTTTAAGTTGCCACATCAGTGGATAAATATTTAAAACCAGGTGTACACTACACAAAAGACTGCAAAAGCAGACAGCATCTCACAGTTAACGTCAGTCTTCTGTAGAATTGTATGTCTTTTTATCATGAGGGTGTGTAACCTAGGCAATTAGGCATGAGGGTATAACACACTAAAAAGTGCTCAAAATCCAAAATCTCATCGTTATCATGAGACAAAAAAGCTAAACCGGAACAGACTTGTTGGTACAGAAACTGTGGATGGATATGGGGTTGGGAAAGCCAACATCATTCTATTCTGCAGTGAGAACTGTAGAAGCATTTTACTACAAACTGGTAAACTGTGCAAGGGCCTTGAAGTTCTGGGGACAGATTCTCAAAGCACCTAGAGCACAAATAACCCACCAGAAGCATCATATCTTCCAAGCCTCTGTTGTAACTGGCAGCTCCAGTGATTATTTTCTGTATTTTTTTTTTTTTAATCCTATAGCAATTATTTTTAAAGGGTGGAGTTAACAAAGCCCATAGAAGACAGAAGTGATTAAAATAAATTGTCATAATACAATTTAAAATACACAATAATATAAAGAACTTGACCATTCCACTTGTCTTATGATTTAACTGTACTCCACAGAAGTTCCTGTCATTTTTTACTGCATTTTTGCATTTATTTGTACTAACAACATAAATGATGAGGTACATATGTCAATACAAAAACACACATAATAACATACAATAAATGTACGCTTTTACAGCTGTTTATACTAGTCCAAGGGCAATGATGTACTATGTGGGCTTCCTCACTAATTTCCCATTGGCTGTTTGCATACTGAAACGTGTCAGTCTTTGGTAAACATGAAAGCAGCTGATGTGCCACCTTCCCTCAAGGGTAAAGCCCCGGAGTTACGCCACGACTGCCTTAACGTATTCTGTCTTTCTTTTGCGAATGAAGCGTGGGGAAGGTCACTAGCCAGTCAGAGTGGTCCTAGGCTAGGAGGGTCATAAGGCTGATACTACGGCTGTCGTTAGTAACCTCTATGAACTCTGAGAATCTAGCCCGTGGTTTTTAAGGCACTTCAAGTTACTAAAGACACTCAAGCATCTGTCAGTATTCACCAAGCAGCTCCTCCACCTCTGTGCATACAACCTTGCCCTCTCACTGGCTGTTGCCTAAATCACTAATTCAGCTACCTCGCTGAGCATCTTTGACTCGTGAAAGCTATGAGACGTAAAAATCAGCCTGTGATCGCAGGAGAATTCAATCGGAAGACTGAACACCGACACATATCCTCTCTCACAATGCTGGATCATCTGTCCTCAATTACTTCCGATCAAGCGCGAGACCTGGAAAACTGCTTCCAACTATGAAAATCTGTTCAAAGGAGTAAATCAGGGGTAAAAATTGTGTGGCGTTCGCGCTGCTTAAGTGTCTTCCTGACTATTAATTTCCTGTATGACAGCTAGCACATTGCATAAACTGCCTTTGTTGCAGAGCAACTCAGAAGTGACGGATGGCACTAAAGGTTTGTTCCTCTTCTTCACTCACCTTGCCTGAGACAATCTTCTCATAGATCTGAATGGGCTGATCAGCAAAGAAGGGAGGATAACCAGCAGCCATCTCATAAATCAGGACCCCAAGAGCCCACCAGTCCACAGCTTTATTATAGCCCTGAAAGAGAAAAAGCATAGAGAAATTACAGCACAGAACCTCAGTCTATGCGCTCTCTCACTTACTACAAATTTAGGCCTACTATGACTAATAAGCATGTGAGTGTCAGTGTGTTACAACATGACTCAGTGAGAGAACGCATCAGTGTGAAAGGTTATTTATTCATTGCTTATGAATGGGATCGCTAGCACAGCCACAGGTACGCACTTTACTGAGGATAATTTCTGGTGCCAGGTACTCGGGAGTGCCACACAGCGTCCAGGTCCGGCCCTTAACACGCTTGGCAAATCCAAAATCTGTTACCTACATGAAGGAAGCAGAGAGAAGTGATGTAAACAAACAATTAAATCCACGTTTTATAGATGAAGCTCATTTTATTTGCCTCAAATGTGTGGGCTTGTTGAGTAGCTTTTCTTTGGACCATAAGCCACTGTACAACCACATGGGAGCTGTACATTTTTTAAACAAAAGAATTCCATGATTTTTCTATATCATTAAATAAAATTTCCATGCCAAACATTTAGCATAGTGCTATCATCGATATGGATATACTGTAATATTTACATACCATATGATATTGCTTTTCAAGTTTTAGTGATCTTTTTGCAACATATTTGAGAGATAATGAGCATCAGATACATGACAAAAGTTGTTGCCATGTGGTTTGTTTTTAGCTTTTTATTTCATTTTGTGCACTTATGGTATTGAAGCCCTGACAGGTAACTGAAATGTACGTAATTTGTTTAAAGTTCATAAAAAATAAATAAAAATAGCATAGCATGCTTTCTCTCTAGAAATGCACTTTGTCTGTTTAATGTTTACAACAAATTGTGTAAGGTTCCCTTTGATATAATTTTAAAAACAACACAAAAAAAAACGTCCAACCAAAACAAGCTAGGGCAGGTTTGTAAGGCACTCTTAGCACTGAACATGCTCGCAATCAAGAAGTATGGGTTGATTAATCTTCTGCCTGCAATATAAATTACCTAATCGAAGTTCCATGTGGGACCAGTTTTACATGGAAAAGGGAGGTAATGTATTTATCAGCTTTCCAATGATTTTAGTCCCTTCCAAATCCACTGCATGATTTACTTAATGCGTAAAACATTAGGATTATTCTCACACCCAGTATTGTGTTTTAGGTGTGTTACGCATTAATGGCTATGATAGTGAATTGTGCTTTTGTAATATTGTATTTTGCCATTTGCTTAAAGAAAACATAGATTAGATTAAGTTTAGTGGTGTACCCGCTCCAGCACATGTGATTAAGCCCATGTATGGCTGGAAAATTGGCTGATGTGTCATGCATGGTAAAGCAGTGAAAACCTTGGTATGTTACTGACATGATTTTAAGGTCATTAAACAGTTTACAGCAGTCCGTTTTGACATCATATTTTGTTAATTTTCTAAGTGGAAAAAGGGAGAGGGACAAAAAAAATCTTGCCTGTACAAAACTTCAGGCACATTTTATATTTTTGGTTTTATTTTTTCCCCAATGTGTTAAACTAAATAAAATTAGTCACTAAAAATAGTAACCGGTAACCCAATAAGTTAACACATCATCTCAAGTACTGGTCACCAGCCCTGGTCCTGAAGATGTACTTTCCTGCAGAGTCTAGTTCCAACCACAATGTGCTGCACCTACTCCAGCTTATTAACTTCTTTCGAAGTCCATGATTGGCTGAATCAGACGCTTTAATGTTAAGTAAGGGGGCATGGAAACAGAGGGGTTGGTGGGGGGCATCTCCAGAAGGGTTGGTGACCACTGCTCTACAGGGAACGAACTTAAATATTTATTTGAGTTTAACACATTGCAAAAAAACATCATAAAATATAAAATGTCCAATAACCTTTGCACAGGCCACATTATGTTTTTGTTTTTTTAACCCAATATGTTAAAAACAAACAAACACCAAACAAACAGCAAATGCGCATTAAAATGAGGAGGAGGCGTGTTCTCTGTAGAAGATTCTTATTTTCACTTAGAAAATCAACACAACATGCAATTTGATCAGGGTGCTCAAATGTTTGCATACGACTGTCTGCTACTGTGAGTTTGGTGCGTGAGGTGAGCTGTATGCTCTGAACTGTGTGTGTTTACCTGTATATAGCCCTGCTGGTCTATCAGCAGGTTCTCAGGCTTCAGATCTCGGTAGATGAGGTCAAGCGAGTGAAGGTATTCAAAGGTCAGAACTATCTGGGCAGCATAGAAGCGAGCATGGGGCTCACTACAGAGAGAGTACGACACAGAGGGAGAGAGGACTGTAAAAGCAAGCCACTTGACTGAACCACTTGGTTGAAAATGCAAATGCTAACAAATATTCCCAATTAAAGTAATAACCGTGAAAAATTAATTCAGTAACATGATAGTGGATAAGAGCTCCAACATGAGGTGTCAGCATCTGTCTTAACTGCAGAAGAGCAGACATTAGATTATTAATCATATGCGGCCAAGAGATCCTACCTTGATTGCATCGCAAACATGAACATTTTTGATGGTTGCAGCCCTACTAACAGTGCATAAGCTAAAAGGGCTTGGGTGGATTCATACAGTTCAGGTTAGGCCAACTAGTTTCCATTCTCTATTGACCACACCTGCATTTTTGGTCTAATCAGATTGAAGTCAACCATTTATATTTTAAAATCAAACTTGTAAATTGAAATAATATATTATATATTATTAAGTCTATAATAACTAGGAATGGAAATTTCAGTTAAATTTGTAAGGCATTATTTGAAGGATCACCCTATGTTGAAAGGACAATCTTTAGCGGCCAAAAATTAAAAAACATTGTTTTTAAACAGACAAATGCTAGTCGCCTGTTACCTCAGCTAACATTACTAGCCTTGCCATGTCATAACTTCTTTCATCTTGTACCTTTCATCTGGATTACATCAAGCAGATACCACACAAGATAAATTCATTAAATGGCGTTGACAGTTTTATTCCACTAAATCTGTTCGAATAGAGTGTAAAATGAGCTTAAGCTTATCAGCACTTTTCTGAGATGCGGTACAGCTGAGCGTTGTACTGTCTGCTGACTCCACATGCAAGTACATTTACTTTTGATATTTAAAGGTAATTTTCCAAAATTTCTGCATAAACCATTCACTGAGATGTATGTAACAAGCTATTCAGTGTGGTATGAAATGATGCACTGTATAGAACCTTGCTAATTCAGATTTCTTTAAAATGGTGGTGACAGGAACAGGTTATGATGCCTACAACATAAATATAGCACTGTTAGAGTTTTTTTCCTCCTTACTCAGAACGTTTTACTGGCAGGAATGAAGTAATCTTCAAACTTCTGCTTCAGTCCAACATTTATTGGGCATAATTTATTGAGTGCATAAAGTGCAAAATTTTTTTAGTATACAGCCCCTTAACCACCATCCAGGAATTACACTTTATTTGGCGTGATCCTAGACATCACAGATAACTGTAAGTGACTATAGCGAATCATAAGCAACCTTATATTGCATATTTATCAACGGTGAAATCAACTGAGCCTCTCACACTTCACATGCTCCGCATGGCTCTACTTAAGTAACGTTATAGCCACTAGGAGATGGGACTCCATTTACAGATGCCCAGTTTTTTTATGCAAGGAGGACACTGGTCACTCTACATTCTATTCCAAATAACGAGACCAAATCCAAATGGCTCAAATTACTTTCTGGTGTTGAAGTGAAACACAGTACAAGAGTTTGTACTAAGTGTTTTATTGCCAACTCATTTGAAAATACAGCTCTGAATATGCCGGCTCACAAGCTGAAAGAAACAGCTTTCCCAACACACACTGGAGGCAACGTAACCCTTAACAGCCTTGTCTGTATTGCACCTGCACCCCCCCCCCAAAAAGGAGACAACATGCCATTATAATGTTCATCCAGCTCATATTCAGATCATTTTGGAGTTATATATTTACAGTCAGCAATATGAGACTGAAGTTTTCTTCCTATTCGCCAGCTTGTTGTTCGAATTTTCCCATTCCATCTTAAAGGTTGCAGCAGTTATTATAATACAGTTATTATAACACTTCAGCTTCATGGTAAAATTATATCTGAAATGCAAAAGTTTTGCTTAGCTGGCTAATAAACAGAAATCTAAGATGTAGACACTTCAGTATGGCGCAGGCTGGAAGTCAGATCACATCAACGCCGCCTCACTTGTATGAACCTGAAAAAGAAGATTCTGAACATGAACCTGGCCCTGAACCTGAAAAATAGCAGCCTTACAGCAGCTGATTGGTGGTATCGTTCATGGTCAGATTTCTGTTTCTTAGCCAGCTTACCGAAGGTTTTGCATTTCAAAAATACCATTAAAACGAAGCTGATGATGGCCATTGAATTCCTGTTCCTCCTTAAATGGTGCAGCAGTTACGTTCTGCCTGTGCCTGCCCATCCAGGCGGTTACATTTGACCCAGAGGTCATCAGTCAATCCGCTGGGGTCCACGCCCACACAGCAGAATGGTAAAAGATGACAGAGAAAAAAGAAAATCTAAAACAGTCTTTTTAATGTTGTTTTGGGGAAATAACAGAAGGTACTTAAAATTAGCAAATTGTTTGCTATTGTTATTTTTCACAGATTTTAAACAACTGTGCAGGAACTTTAATCTAGAATGATCAGTGAACCTGCACGTCTTCCAAGTTTTTGTATGTAATGCTGAAAATGAGTGGTAAATATGAAAAAATAAACTCCTGTCTTCATATACCTCTCCGTCATGGATTAATTAAAAAAAAAATTAGATTTAGGCAAAAATATTATTTCAAACCTATACTAAAACAATGCTTCAGGTCATGTATTCACAATCATTTCAAGCTTTTTTGTGAGGTAGCTTCGCAGATATTAAACTCTCCATTAAAGTATCCAGTTCCTATCACCACCACTGTGAACAGTTTTGATTCTGTAAGTTTCTCAGAGCGTTTCACACCAAACCACTCTGAATGACAGTGCTGACTTTGTTTAAACTAAACCATGTAAATATGCTGAAACTTAGATAATCAGCGGAATGAGCCTTTAAATACACTGACAAGCATATATTTTTGTATTTTTAATCACCTTGCACTTTTGCTGAACAAACATTTTTACAGTACATTTAAGTACAGAACTACTGTAATTTGGTCACCTATGGGTAACGGTGGAGTGCATTGGTCAAGACTTACCTGAACCTGCCGATTCTTCTCAAGTGAGAGAACATTTCCCCTCCAGGAACGTACTCCATTACCATATAAAGATTAGTATTGTCCTGAGGAATTTCAGACAAAGAAGCACAATTGGAGCTTCACTGATGCCATATTAAGTGCTAATTTAATTATCTATTAATTTAACAAAATTAAATGCTTTTTAATACCTTTTTAAAACCTCAACATAGCAAAAATAATACAATTTCCACCTCACCACATGCACCCAAACTCAAATGCCATGTATTGTTGTCTATTTTATTCAAAGTGATTGGCTGAAGAAGCATGGAGATTACACTTGCACCGTCTTCTGAGTGCATCTGCGTTTTTTGCTAGTTTTGCCGTCCTCTAGTCCTTCATCAGAGGTCAATTTCTGACTAAATGACCACTGTCTGCTGGATCATTTCCACAGGCAAAGTGTTCTGAATTAGTTAAAGGTGGAAAACTTTAAAAATCATCTTAGAATTTAATTAGGGATGGCTTAATTCACCCCCACCCCATCTGATCTGTAATATGTAGCATCAGCTGATGTTGAGTCTAATCCAATTTTTTTTCGTAGATAATACGGCTGCACAAATTAGATAAAATATGCTAGGTTACCAACAAATATTACAGTAAAATGACATCTGTACTGATGTTAGTTTTTTTACATTTTTAAAAAAATTACTACATAGTTTTTTTTTTTACTTCAGATCATTTTATTGACCTCCCTATTGATTTGGCTACCAGTTACTTTAATATTCTACAGTAAAATCTAAAAATAAATTTTTTGTGTAGACTACTTATGTGAAATAAGCATTTAATAGTGGTATGAATACAGTATGAAATCACAACAAGCAGCAGAAAACAAACTAGAATAGCTGCACACTCACATTTTATCTGCCCACGTTTAGACGAAAGGCGGCTAATTCAAACACCGTAGAAACACTAAAGCTGCAGATATTACACATTTTCATTTTCTACCTTTAGACTTACTTTGCTACCTTTAGAAAACCTCCCTGTTACAGGTTGTGGCTAATGCCTGCATCTATGACAGTGAAGTGAACAACGCTAAAATGAAACAGAAGTTTCAGAATGGACTGGGCTAAATATAGCTGATATTCTTTAAAATATCCAAACGCCTAGACGCTCCTGAATTTAATACCTCCAAGAAAAAAAAAAAAAAAACCTTTTTATGACCTTAAACTTTTAACAATTTGGAAAAAAAAGTATCTCACAATACTTACACGTTTTTGTGATATGCATCACAATATTTTGACACAGACAAAATATAGTAGCAGTGCCACATTTAAAAACTGCCTTTAAAAACTAAGAATGATTTTTATTCCACATCACATACCAAACTGAACGAAATCCAATTAAACAGGACTAATTATGATCTCTTTGTAATGAAACATGCAGTTGGTCAGTTTTCTTTAAGTACTGACGATATTCACAACATGCTCAAAGAGTAATTTCTAAGAAAATTCACCCAAACACTGCTCAGAAATGCACACTGTGAAACATTAGAAAAATAAAAATCACAATAACGATATCATCACTTTGCCCATCCATACTTTAAAGACTGGCAGGAATCCTGTACAGCCACACACACACAGTAAAAACAAATGTATACCTTGAAGGAGTGCTCCAACCGTACGAGAAAGGGGAAGCTGACTGCTTGCAGGATGCGTTTCTCATTCAGTGTGTGTTCTATCTGTTTCAGCTTGACCACCTGAAGGACACGACAAACAGATGATCAGTTAAACGCACTCAGCTACACCTTCTCACAACAACCGACCAAACACTTCTAATCCCCCTAAACAGACCAGTCACAGCAGGTGCCTCACTGCCCTGCACCTTTCTGCGTTTTCCTTGCTCTAGGCAAACTCACCTTCTGTTTGTCGAGAATCTTCATGGCAAAGTGCTGTCCTGTTTCTTTGTGCTTGACTAGCATGACTCGGCCGAAGGAGCCTGTGCCCAGCGTCTTCAGCCTCTCGAACTGGTCCAGAGACGCAGTGTTCTGGTAGTGAAAGAAAAATCAAGTAAGGAGGGTAGTAATCAGATGATGGGAACTCTGAATGGGAGCTAAGGCTGTTTTCACACCTAGTTTGTTTGCTGAGGTCCACAACAAAGTTTGGATTTTTGAGACACTGTATCTTTTATTTTATTTGGTTTGGTTTATTTCACATTGCAACGGATGAAGTGCACTAAGCACATACGAGTGTTCTTTGGTCAGAAATCTGGCATAGATACAGGCACTCAGTTACTTTTGTTACTTTCACATTTGCCTCCGTTAGACATTGTTTTTAACTTTTAGTCACATATCAGTATATAAAACCCAGATCAGTCCCTTACATGCACTCTACAAATACAGTTATATGCAAAAGTTAGGGTGCTTTGGCAAAATGATATTTTGTTGAGTTTCTAAATGAAAATAAGTTCATACATCCTCTATAGAGAACACACTTCTGCACCATTATTTTAATGCACCATTACTGTTGTTACTGTTGCAGAACTTAACCAATATACAAAAAAAATAAAAAGAAACGTGACCTGTGCAGACATTTTATACTGTTAGTTTTTTTCCACTATGTTAAAACTTTACTTTACATTTAAGGTTGTCCCGTATAGAAGACATTAACTTATTTTCACTTAGAAAATCAAACAACAAAACATGTAATTTGTTTATCATTTGTTGTACAGTTTGATTCAGTTGTAAATGTATTAACCTATTATGATAAAATACAAGTGAAAGCAGAGGTTCGTAATGCCTACATAAGTCACAAAGTACTAAAAATAAGCCTTACTTGACCCTTATGATTTTCTTTATAGTTGACTGGATTATTTATTTGAGGTCGCTAATGGTCAAAAGTACATTATACATGCTTCAAGAATTATATGAGGCTGTGAATGGTCAAATATTAAAACAAGCAGATTATGCCTGTGCAGCTCTGATGTCTACTGGGACGTCTGACGCCGAATTCCTGTTTGGTGCAAACCATCATAAAAATGTGTTCTAATGAGCTGTGAACTGAACCACTAAACCAGGGTTCAACAAGAAGTGGACCGAGACCTGTGATTTTTGGCAGGCCATGGTCAGTCTACTCTGTGCGTCTGTATGAGAAAGGCACTGTATCAATTCATGAAATATTGTTTGGTGTGGACCAGCGTATGGATGGAGTATTCACATCTTCCAAATTGCACCAAACTAAAGAAAAAGTTTGACTGGTCTGCAGCAAATAACTTATGTGTGAAAGAACCTAGGAAGCCCCCAGACTCAAAGAAGATAAAGATTAACAGACAAAAGATTAACAGGAGCAAAATCTCACATACATTACTGATTCTCATGTAAAAATAATGTTCTTGGTAAACATCCAAGCTGGGCAATCACCATATTCCTTAGATTCCCAACTATTCCCACTGTATTAGCACCTAATATTTTTGCACATGAATCTGTTCCTGATTTTCATATAAAACATATATTTAATTCCATTTTTGTGGCTCCATGGTGCCACTAACTAATTTTTAACACCACAGTACTTGAGTAGGCAAATAGTCACCCCACCCACTGGTGTGAATGACTATAGCTCAGCTGGAGGGCAATATAATAAACAAAATATCTGACAGATACTAAAAATGGTATTAATTTCAGATATAGATCTGTTTCACTTGATCTAGTATTCAAATAAAACAATTACAGTGGTAAAAGTCAATAAAAAAAAAAAAACTTCATTGTGTGTCCAGAAGGGGGCACACAACTTGCATTATGTGTACACATGATGGAGAGCCTCTGAAAAGTATGCTTTCCGCTCCCTCTAGGATTTTTCAGCCACAAGTGGACCTTCAAAGTGTGACCAGCAGGAGGTACACTTTGGCAACTGCTCCCAAATGTACAAATGGTTACCACTGGTCATGCAGCACTGAGCAAAATATAAAAACTATACATAAGTAAGTCCTATAAAATTGTTCTTTCTTCAGTATATTTTAAAAATATCACCTTATGGTCCAGTTTCCTGGACATGGATTCAGCCTAACCTTGGACTTAATTGCAGTGACAACGGTGAATCACAATTTGAAATTCTTTTTAGTCCAGGCTTCAGCTTAATAAGGGCCTGGGAACTGCATGTAATACCACTTCATTTCTGACCAATATCATACATGTTTTAAAAACCAGGCTAGATGTTCTTGCAGTCATAAATACATAAATAAAATAAATAAGAGAGACAAAGAAAAACCTACCTGTGCTGGATTCTCCCATTTCTTGAGGAAATCTTCTTTGGCTTTAGCAAGAAACTCCTTCACTAAAAAATAAAACAAAGCAAATATTATTGACCTTATTTTCACCTTAAAATCACCTGTATGATGGGATAAGAGAACCCCATTTAAAAAGAGAAACTTTTGACGAAAATATATTAAGTCCAGACTTGGGCTTTCTTCAAAGGTTTAATACATGTATGCACAGAAGCTCCACTGACTGACAAAAAACAACACAACCAGTTTAAACTGCTTCAGGTAATGCTAGCTGTACACATGACTGAGGACGTCCATTTCACACTAGGCAGAGAGCTGTTTCTTTTGTTTTGCTTACTTAGTTGTACTTTCAGGCTTAATGCAAAGCATGTAACATTGTATTTTTTGGCAAGTTAGCACATGGCAACTTAAGTTTGAAAGCAGCTTCAGCAGATTTGTCCAATTTGTTAAATCCCTTAAGAATGAGCCAAAATAGACTCAACATTGTTATAACAGTTCAGCAGAAAAAGGGACGTTCAGACATTTATTATTAGACTTGTTTGCAGTAGACTTTAAAATCAATGAGGTGGAACACACATTCCAGATGAATGACGCCTGGTTGCTTTGCCATCACTGTTATCTAACACAGATATGCTGGGTTTTGACATTTTTTTCCACTAAGAAAATCACTGGAAATATGAATACTACATCAGTTAGCTGGTCTAGGCTTTGTGTCTTTCTAAAGCAGCCAGTTAGAAAGCACTGAGGCTGTTTTTCACTTTACCAAAAGAGGCTTTAAAGGGAAACCATACAGTAAAACATGCAAAATAAATATTTCATGGTTGGCAACCTATATACTGTTCCTGTAGCGGCTGTGGAAGTCTTTAGTAAATTTCTGTCAGGGGTTTAGAAACACAAAAGTACCAAAAATAAGAAGTAATACTTTCTAAAGTGGCTTCTATGGCTGCACAATATATTTGTCAATTGTTATCGTGACACTAGCTTATGCAATGCTGATGTCTTAGCAGGCTGCAACATGCAACCCCTTTAACCAATTAGAAAGGTTTTACTGTGTGCTGTGAATATCCTGCAATCACAGTTCGAGTTGAGTGTCTCTGTGGGTATTCTGATGAGTCAAGTTGTTCACACAATCCAATAAAAGTAACTTATTTTGTCCAAAATAATGCAGGCATGTCTCATTACAGATTCACCAGTGCACTTTTTAATATTGCAAGCTGTACTGCAATCAGAGTATGCAGTAATATAATTTCAGCACTATTATGTCCATTTCGTGCAGCCCCAGTGGCCTCTAACTCGTTACTGCAGTCTATGGAGGGACCATTTCTCCTTTCGGTTCTGTTGTGTGTTCAAGCCCATGGCCATCTTTCATTTCCACTGCTGTTAAAACCAAATCGACTAGGCTCATGTTATCTAATGCTTCCTGTTCCCACCATGACACAACAAGAGCACGCAGTAAAATCAATAGTGGCTGGCACTGTGCACGCTGTGTGTATGCAGCACAGTATGATCAAGCCACAACTTAAAACCACTCTGCATTACTATTCAGCAGTTACGAGGGGAACCTGCTGCTAACCAGGGTTCTGAGTAGCTTCCTTTTGACTGTTCGAAACAAAAAGTCCTCCAATGACAATGAAAGTGCTCTTATAACACAACATGCACAAAGTTCTTGCATCCTCCTGTCTTCATTTCCACCTTAAACAAGTGACCACCAAACCTCTCCTTTCATCACCACCTATCTTCGGCAGCAGCCACCACCAAGGCAACATTTACCTGGCTGTATGGCACTGCTGGTCGTGTAAAGGCAGGGTTTATACCAACTTCCAATAATGTACAGAACAACACTTCTTTCCTCAAAAGTATAAACACTGAAATACCCTCCTCCAATGTTTCAGCAGACTGTGGGAGCTAGCATAATTTTCATAAGCTAGTTCCCGAGCTCATAGCATAAGCTAGCTATCAAGCTAGGTAAGCTGTAAAGTTGACCATGGTAATGACAAAAGCTGAATCTCAACCAGTCTTCAACCATTCACCCTGGACATCTACACCTAGTGCTGTAACAGGACGAACACTGGTTAACTATCTGATACCTGCTGTAGTATTCTGTCAGCTGTTACAGTAATCAGTGAAGTAAGGCTGTTAAATGTGTGGTCAGCAATCGTGTGCCGTGTTCAAAACATTTCAATTTTTCTATTTGGTTATGATGACAGAGAGGCCCTTTCCCAACAATTTAGCCTCAGTAAAGCCAGCGAGCTGGCGATTGTTAATCTTACTATAACAATCTCTATGCAATGTAATGCTTACTGGCTGCCCCCCCCCCAAGCTGTAACCAGGGCCCCTAAAATGAAACTGTGGTTATGCCACTGCTGTGAACACATACAAACACACCACCGGTGACCTCTCAAAAATTTTAATCAATTACTCAGTACTGGAAAATATAAAGGATGCACAACAGGCAGAAACAGCAGATTTTCACTTCAAATCCGCAATCGTCAATCTGCCAATTTATGAGTATTATTTTCGCAGATTTGTGTTGAAATTATAGGACACATAATGTGAGGCGGGTAAATGCACTTGCACTGTATTTATGTAACAACAGATATCAAAATGGCCTCTTACTTTCAATGTAGCACTTGATTCATATTGTATAAACAGAATTTAAAATGTCAGTCTGGCCTGTTTAAAAGCAAATAATGTCACTTCTACTGTGGCTTTAGCTAATATAAAGTACTGAAATGTGCTTGTGTTTCATATGTTCATTTAGCCCACAAAGTGAGAGTATTAGATTAAAAAAAATATAAAAGGATGATAAAACTGGCCAACAAAATGTGTCAGTGAAGGAATCTGTAACGGCCATAAAAATGCACGATCGGTACCTTTATAAAATGCAAACAATTAAAACTATACATCAAGTTTTTTGGGATTTTTCATTCGAGAAGCCTGAAATATTACTATAGATCAATAAAACTGCACAATATGGCTGAGAGTGATCCCAAACAGATTATTATTCTTTAAAAAATACTAACAGGCCGTTTTTAATTTCAGGTTAGATTTATTACAGGATTTGATGTGATACCTGGCATCAGATCAATGTCACCTCTAATAACTACATATTAATTATAATACTGAAAAATCGATGTATTTAAATTGCCACCATTTGTTTTACTCTACATAAACCTTTTTCTAACTGTACATCTGCATGGAAGTGCCAGCAGAAGTGCACACACACATACAGTGTGGGAACGTTCCAACAGATTCCAGGCTGTTCCTCATTCCCCTCCTCCGCTGCTGTGTCCCCTCACTCGAGGGACCCTCAGGGGAGCCGACCACTGCAGCGCACTGCAAACTCTCAAGTGCATGTGGGAGAGTTAGCAGGACTTAGTGAGGGCCTGGGAGCGGCAAATAAACTCCCTCCGCTGCTCAGCAGCCATGCAAACTGGCGCACTGCAGGCAAGCATGCTTCCGCTGTGCATGCGCTCACAAAACAGAGCGTTATACAGTCAGAATGAAAGTGCAAGTCACTTCAAAGAAATAATTCAGCAAAATAAATCTCCCAACGCCAACTGTAGCAGCACTGGAGCTGGGCGGCTAACATTGCTAACAAACTCGCGAAGTCAAAAGGCAACCAAATCTTTAAATCATAAATGCATCCCCAAAACTTCTCGATGTGGTTTAGGACACAGTATGACTTACTGTGAACTACAAAAAAAAATAACAAAACATCACCATGTAGCTGAATGCAAATTAAATTTCTAAAATGTATCATCACGCAGGCATACGGATGCTACAGATTTTGTTCACAATTTCTGTTGTTTCAACCTGTAATCCTGAATTTTCCATTTGAAGGTATTTATAAATATAAGCGACATAAATTGTGACTAATTTAGCATTAAAATGTTAGATTAGTCACAATATAAATTGTGACTTATCTAACATTCAATGTCACACAGGCATAAAAGTGGAGCTGGATTCTTGAATTTGGCCCAAAACCGTTGTCCAAAATGCTTGAACGCAGCGTTCAGCTACACGGTGAGGTTCTGTTTATATATATTCCATGGGAAATCATATTGTCCACTAAACCACATTAAGTCTGTGCAACACCAATGAGGACCGGGATGCAATTCGAATGGGTTGAGTGACGTTTTGGGAATGTAGTTAATGAAAAGATTTGGGTGACTATAGACTCCTAGTGTTTGTTTGCAATGTTAGCCTCTTGGCTCTGGCACTAAACCAATTAAACAAAATTTGACATCAAACATGTCTTGGTTGATTAAATACAGCTGTGACAAATGGATCACTGCAGAAATGTGATTTTTCACCAAACCATTACATTAAGATGTTAGGTGAATGAAGGGTATGGATACAACAAAGATAAGAATACAACACCTGAGATATTTGATACTGTCAAAAATGTTTTGTTTTCTGAGATTTGCGAAGAAGTCTGAATAGATCAAACAGTAGTGCAATATTTAAAATAAAGTCTAGGAAAATCTATAAAGTTTTTTTTAATTCAGTATTAAAAAAATAATTATTTAAGATGGAACAGAAAAAGTAGACATCAGCAAAATACACTGCCGTCCAATCAGCTAGAGAGGCTCTATAATTAATCTAAATTTATGTCGCAGCTATGCATTGTTCTAGAAGCACTAATGATAACTATAATATGCTCAGAACAGTGTACCATGGTGTAATTTCTAACAATAACAAGAGCATATTGTCATATTACTGAGTCCCAAGGTAGAATGGTGGAATATGTAAGGTGAAATATAACATCCTGATATATTCAGTGAGTGGACTTGTTCAGAGTGACCAGCTGCAGTTGACTATCATCTCCTATTCACAAGTTCATCAGAGCTCCATCCAGACAGCCTTGCTCCACAACTTTACTGCAAGCAGTCTAAGTCTCTGGACTTTTGACAGAGCTGCATTCTCACATTTCTACTCCATTCAGATAAGCTGATGAGCTACAGGAGCCAAAGGAACAAGAGCAGGGAGAGTAGGAGAACAGCCAGAGACCAAAGTTCATTCAGGGCACTCAGAGAAAAGAATTTCCCAAAAAACAGTACAAGCCAGACTTTCCTGTCCAAACCACAAACACCCACCACGAAAAAGGAGCACTCATATTTAATTCACTTGGAATTGCTCAGGTACAACTACACACACACACACACACACACACACACACTACTAGGTTTTAATTACTAGTCAACTTAACTCTATTACTCAATAACAACTCACTAAGTAAACGTAAATGGTCTCACATCTAAAACTAAAAATAAAGGGTATTTTAGATGTTTTATTCAATATTAAAGTTATTACAATAATTATTTTCATACAAAAAATAATGCTATTATTGCATATTTATAGTATTTTCATGTCAGGCTATCTGCTGTGAATTTGGCATTATGGGTATCATTTTTAGTCTAACTATGCTTTCTCAGTTGTTATGGAGTCTTTCACAGCTCTGTTCGTCATTCTGAATTTCTTAATTTCTTTCTCACCTTTGAAGCTAAGGAGAAAGGAGAGTCCTCCTTCATCCTTCCTAACCATGAAGCTCTACAGTACTATCTCCACATTAGAGGTATTCTGTAAATGTACAGTACTGTGTAAAAGCCAGAAACCACCCTTAACTTATTTATCTTTTAAGTCAAAATGTCTTTTAAAAGATGTATATTAAATAAAGAAACTGCTGGTGTTATCAGATCCATGGACTGACCACCCCAGATACATTCAGTGCTGTCATCGTTGAATGTGTTTAGGATCGTGAGAAGAAGAAAATTTAATCAACTTTGAAAACTGAACTTGATGTGTAGAAAAACATCCCTGCAGAATTCTTATTCTGCTGTCACTGATGAGATGTTTAGCTGCTGAGGCTCCTGTTTAATTTTCTATATGTTTATACACGTCTTCTGCTATTGTTTCCTGCTGCTAAAACATAATTAGCTTAATACTTAATGGCTGTTTCCACTAAATTATTTATGCACAGTACTGCATCTGTAGCAAAAACACTTTTAATTTACTAAACTCAGTGGACTTTTGAATGGTGAAAAGTAGCGATGGAAGAATTCCATCAACCCCTCACTAACAGCCCTGGCACTTGTGCACTGATGGCCCAGTAAGGGAAGCGATCCTTGCCTTTGTGCCGGCCTCTTGTTCAACCAGTAGCCATGACGACCAGAGGGAATTAGCCCCCTCCTTCACTCCCTTACCGTCCACCAGCAACGTGGGACCGTCCGGTGGTGCTGTTGCCACCGCCGCCTCGGCTGATCGAGATGACTCCCTCTTCCCTCCGTGTCTCCTGGAGCTCTTACGGTCACACATCGGCACGGCCCACGCTCTTCCTCCGGCTCCTCCTCTTCCTCACACAGCCAGCCTCATGGCCCTGCGGCCTAGCAGCCCGGTAAAGATCCGTGCTTAGACTGACGGGAACGTCCAGTATAGCCTTTACTTTACCTCCAAGCTGCGATGCTGGATACTCCTCTCTCTCTTTCCGTTTCAACAGACTCTCTCTCTCGCTCTCTCTATTCAGGCAATCGAGTGAACTAAGTCACTCTCTCTCGACCGCTGCAGGTCTATACAGACATTACCCAGGAAGATCAATTGGACCCATGCTCCGTTTGTGTCAATATTTATTCTGCACAGCATATCGATCCCAACAGAGGCCTGGTCACCAAGGGGAGTGGCAAAAACCATAACATCAGAGATAATTTCGAACGAGACTCAAGACAATGATAAACAAACGGCTGACGGGTGCAGAGCTGCTGCTGTCATTCTGTTATCTAACAGCGCACGTTTAGCGCGGAAGCTTGAGAGCGTTAAAGGAAGCGCAGTGCGAGTATTCGGGATAAGCTGCACAATAAGACAACATGTGGTCCCCTGCGGTCGCTTGCACTCAGAGCTGTCACTGTCCTCCAGTTGACAGAGCTCACGATCGATCAGTCAGATCAATCAGCGCAGCCCTGGGCTTCTGAGCTCCACTGTGACGCAAACCAACAGGGTCAGCTTGGGGTGCACTGACCATGAATTTACTCCAACACCAGAGAGCCAACTCCTACCCACTCCACCCCCCCGCCCATACACACTCATGTACTTTATATTAGAAAGAAAAAAAAAAAGTGGTGTTCATTTGCAGAGCAGAGCCTGAGGCAAAGCATTTCAGCTTCCACCACAGGACGAGAGAGAGAGAGAGAGAGAGAGAGAGAGAGAGAGAGAGAGAGAGAGAGAGAGGGATAGTTAAAAAGCAGAAGGGAGTAAGGCAGGCAGAAAGAAAGCAAAAAGAAAGAAAGATTCTGCTAAAACAAAAACAGCGGAAAACAAGAGACAAAAAACAGCAAAAGAGTGAAAAAAAAGGAGTGTTGGGGGAGAGAGAGAGAGAAAGCAATTGAAAAGCAGAAGAGCACAAGATAGAAAGCAAAAAAGAAAGATTAAAATAATTAAAAGAGAGGTGGAGCAAATATAGTGAGAAAGGACCAAAAGTGAGTACATATAAAAAAGAGGAAATAAAAAGGGAGAGTTAGAGTTACAGGAAGTAGATAAAAAAGAAAAAGAAGAAATAAAAAACAGATAGATAGATAGATATATAGATAGCTAAAGAGAGCGAGAGCGAGAGAGCGAGACACACACACACACACAGATCCTATCTGATCCACATCCAGGAGACAGAGGGAGCGATGGTAAGTCACCCCCCCCCCACCACTGCCCCCACTTCCTTGACCTTATTTCTGAAGCCCTCTCATTGCCTCTCCAGTCTATGCATAATCTCTGTCCCGCTCTTGTACCTGTTGACCTGTCCAGCTGCTGCCTGGACACATGAATGTTGCATTGGTAGGAAACGACATAGGTGAACATTTAGGCTGTCTTAGTGAGGGGTCCCTTCAATGAAGTGGTCTTAAGTAGCACTGTCTCTTTAAGGGGAGTTCAGGAAGTGAAGGGCAGACAAATAATAAAACAGACGCTGTTATGCAAGCTGATGTGGACTGTAACCCAAAGAGTTATTTATAGACACTGTAAAAGCTCCACCTTGACGGCATGTCAAATCACAGCCCGAACACTTGCAAACAACAGGCAGACATATGTTAGAAAACGTGCCACTGAAGTAATTTGGGTAGGTAAACTGTAAATAAGACAGGTCAGAGATGCTCAGCCCTACCGATTGCCGTTTTTAGCTCCAATTCTAAAAACAGCAGATGATCTTTGAGCGCATTTCGTCAATGTGGTAAGAAAACCCCGTACCTCCAAAACAGTAATTTTACAGAAGAATGAAAAGAGCGTTCTTATTGTTGATGTGAGAGTGTATTTGAATTCATTTGGGGCCATTTCCTTTGGCCTACTGATCATGCTCACACAATGTAAAGGGCAGATCATCAGTTCATTTGGTGTAAGAAAAAAAACAAAAATGGTTTTTGGTTTTGATAGGATAGTGCCTGTTTGAATATTAGTGCAAGGGTCAGATCTTAATTCTAAAATATTCTACAAGACCACTTCACTTATTTAACTATTATTCAATCTAGTCGAAACAGCCATTTAGTACAAACTGTTCATTTTTCAGTCAGGAAAAAAAGGAGTATTTAATAATAAATTATACAAAACCCAGAACAACTAAATTAAACTAAATAAAATTAATTTTTTCAGTGTTTGGGTTGTCCACCTTTTTCCTTTATTACAGCTTCTGTTCGTTTCAGAAGATTTGCTTTCTGTTATTCAAACAAACCTGCAGAGATATTTTTTCCACACCTCCAAAGTTCAGTGCTAGACATTGGTTGCATTTTCCTTACAATCCAAGTAATCCCAAAACCTTTCAGTGATGTTGAGCAATGGACTTTGGGGTGGTCAGTCCATTGTTCTGAGAACACCAGCGGCTTCTTGGTTTAATTAGCACATTTTTTTTCTCTGTGAGGGCTTCTTGACAGCTAGACATCCTAGCAGACTTACAGCACTGAGTTGTCTTCACAGTGGAAGGATGGACAGAAACAGGTGAGAATTTTTTTTTTTAGTTCTGAAGCAAGAATTCCCTCTCAATGAGGAAAGTTTTAAGCGCTGTTTGCCTGATGGTGATGTTTTCTCAGTTATTATTAACTTTCATCTAATGCTAGCTGAAAATGCTAGTTGTTCTTTACATTGTGTCAGAATTCCATGATTAATACACCAACAGAAGTGCTCCAAATTACTTGGAATAAATAATTAGTGTACTTATCGCATCTAAAAAGATAAGAATTTTTTTTTTCTTTTTCTGTAAAGTTTGCATTTAGGAGATACAAGTGACAAATAACAGTCACAATGACTACTGAGCAACGAGGTTTTGACAGGACAGTGACAATTTGAATATCAGAGCGAGGCATGTTCAACTAGTGAAAAACTCAACTCTACAGGATGGTGGATCTTGATCTCTGACAGGCCGAATCAGGAGTGAGCGAAGAGAAGCGGTAGGGAGAGACCACAAAAGCAGGACACACTGACAGGTCTCCGGGGAGACAGACATACAGCCTCCCTGGAACTCCTGCATGACGCAGCCAACACCAGGCAACAGAGCAAACATTAGACGGTGAATAAAAAGGGCTTTGTGTGCATGTGTTGGCAGAGCCACATCACTGCACTGAGCCTTCTACAGCAAAGTGTATTAAAAATGATCTAATCGCAATCTCGACAACAACCCCGAGAACTCCAGCTTGAAGCACGTTTCCAGCAAAGAACAGTGATTTTCCTTGAATTATCTGGGGTGGAAGAAAAAAATAGGCTGCTAAATCGCCAACGGAGAGGCCAACTTTAAAACATTACAATCATGCAAGTGCCGGAGAACTGGGAGTTGAGATCTTTATCATACATGGATCTCCACCCACAGTCCCACCCCAACACGAGCAGCCTCAGCCACTCAGTCGCAGCGTTCGGCTCCACCCCCTCAGCAGCCTTCTCAAATTCAGCCACTCACTGGAGACGAAGGCCTCTGGCTCATCCTGGGCCTTGTAGTGACTGCCCTCCCCGCTGTCAGAGTCACCGAGGCAGGGTCCAGCCCGCTGGAACAGCCTCCCTGCCAATCTCTGCAGCACTGACATGCTCGGGTCACTGTCCAGCTTGGCTAGGAGGGATTGAACCTTGACTTGAACCTCCCAACAAAAAGTGCTCCAGCCCCGGGCCCAAACAGGAACAACACCGACCAGGCAGTAAACTCTTTTCTTGCACAGCACTCTACGCAGTCTTGTTTAAAGTGCTAGGTAGGGCGAGGCCTCCACAGTTCCTCCACTTCCTGTCCTGGCTAACACTGCCCCCCCACCTCGCTCCCTTTCCTGTGGAGCGAGGGCTCCCTGAAGCAGGTTCAAGCAACTGTTTCCAGTGCAGGGGTGCAGAAGGCACCTGAGCCACCTACTGTCTTCATTGTCCTCCTTCATTGCCCAGCCAGGAACAGGCAGCCATGTCGTCCTTTCTGTCCCAGCCTGCACTGCAAAATGACCCTCCCCTGCCAGTGGCTCTAAGCGAGGCAATGCACCTGTCTCTAGGGATCAACGTGGGCCACTAGCGATGGGGCCGATAAGGACATGAGGCATGCTATGGGGAGGAACTTTGCAGCCCTCCCACCCCCTACCCCCAGTAAACCCATCCAGGAGCGACAGCAGAGCACAGCTTGGCATCCAGCCTGGACTCCGTCACTCTCCTCTACATGAAAGGAATACTCCAGCAGTTGTCAACCTAATCGAAACATACTTATAATACAAACCAATGGACGTGTTGAACCAGCTGTTTCAAATCACTGTCTGTTATAATCAAAATTTCAGACACAGTGGTTTAGAGATGTGCACAGGTACTCCAATACACGGTTAACCATTCGAGAAGTCATTATATAAATACTGAAATCACTGAAATGGGGTATCTGTTGTGCTTCATCATTGAAAAATGGAGGAGAAAACAATTCAGGGAAACACCTTTTTTTTTTCCCCAAACAAACACCAACAAACGAACATGTCGGCTCACTGTCCATAGAAGAGGGAAAACAAACACCTGTATAACAGCATTACTGGTTAATTGTAGTCTTAGCTCATTAACTTGTCTCCATTATGTTTCTCATTTGACACCGAAACTTACTGATTTACCTCAGATATTTTTGAATAATAAAACATGTTTTGAAATGCATTCATCTGTACAATGCTAAATTGTTGTGCAACACCAGTGTTGTCACCTAAAAAGGTAAGCCACAGTGCTACATTAATTGCACATATTTTTTTTTGTTTTTTGCTGCTGTTTTTTTTCCCCTTCTCAGTGGTTAACCAGACACTCGTTCATGAACTCTTACAGACACTCAAATATCAAAATTTGTTGGAATGCACATCCCTAATAGAGATTAAGCTGAAAAATGCTGGAATATTCCTTTAGCATCCCAAGCAGACAAAAAAAAAACTGCCCACTTTCCTAAAGCGAATGTATCAGGCCTATTCAAATGACATTCAGTCACATGCCAATAGAAATCCGCTCTTCACACATACGTTCCAGCTAGCAGCAGGGCCGCAGAGACTCATTTCACACGTATCTGTGCCACTTCGCAGCCAGGACTCTTCAGCTGGGACACGCTTGACAAAGATCTAACTCTGGGTGCTGAGCAAATGGAGAGCAGAAAACAAAAAGAGTGGTTTCAGTGTACACTAGTTCATCTTCCTCAAACTCATTTATTAGATGTTACAGTCTACTGAGCACCAAAAGGAGAAGGAAGTTCCAGTGAAAGTCCTAACTTTGCAACGACCTCAGACTCAGATATTTCTGATGAGACGAAAATTAAAAAAAAAAAAACGAAAAGAAAAACAGCAAACAACTGCACACATACAGGAGCAGAAGGAGAAGGTGAAGCCGTATCACAGCCTAAAGCCACATGCAGGAATCATACACAAAGTGGTCTTGTTCTTAACATTGGCCATCACATGATGTTCAAGAGACTCCCCAGCGTCATACTCCAGCCCGGAGAGGATCACACTGGCCGCATCATATGACCCCGCCTCCACGACTCCTCCAGTGGAGCAACAAAACCCCCTCCCCACAAGACACACACCCCTCCCGCGCCCCCTACCAATCCTCAGCTCCCAAACCCTCCTCTGAAAGTTCAGTGCTCAACCCTACAAGCTTCTGTTTATGTTTCAGGCTTTCTCAACTCAAATCCTCTCATAAACACACGTAGGGCTCAACTCTCCAGTTTAACCTTCAGGGTCACAGAGTCCTTTCCCAGGAAACCCACTGCGACTGCAGGCTCAAATATTTCCCACTTTATTCTCTCCCTCAGCTGTTCCTGGAGCTTACTTTATTCTTATATATATGAACTTTCCATATGTTCTATAAGTAGCGTGCACAGTGTTAAACAGGAAGGTTTCCAATTCTCATAAGTCCAACGCAAAACACTTTCTAAGAAATGACTTCTGTGGTCTTCTGTGGCGCTGGACAAGCTTTAGGAAACATAATGAGACAAAGCCAAATGAGAAACTGTGGTGCACAGCCTGCAACTTTGTCAAACTCTGGAAATGTATAGTGTGTTATTAATTTCAAATGATATTTATGTTGTATGTGTGTTAAGGTCACACTTGTTATCAGACTAGATTCGGTGTAGGTGTCTTGTTGTGAAATTAAACTAAATTTAGCACAGTGGTAAATATGTTGCCCAATCAGCCTTATTTCAATTAGCTTTAACAACACAGTCCAGTTTGGTAGCAATGTCCATCCAGCACATGTAATGAATGTGCCAAGTGGGTGTGGTTTTTTCTCAACTTATAAGCTGCACATGATCCATGAATCGTAGGTTCAGTTGTGGATTCAGTTATATGATATAATACGATCCAACTTTGCTGCCTGAAAACTCTCACTCATTCAGCAAAGCTGCATCACGCAACACACCGAAAATCATGGCAAAATCTGGCAAATTGACATTTACTTTTCAAATGCACAAGTGACAATTCACCCTAAGTAAGGACAGCTACTACAGCCACTAGTGATGTAAAAATGTGGCAAACTAGCACAGTAAAATGAAGTGCACCCAGTTTGATCAGGAAACTCAATGTTATGAAGGCATTCTGCAAAGCTTGTCCAACCCAGCAACAGTTGCCATTAAAAAAAAAACACACAAAAAACAACAAAATGACACAAAACAGAAAAAACTATCGACACACATTTCTGGGCTGAGCACTGATAGGTCAATTACACATGCAGAGACAGTTACAGCTGAATAGTCTAAAAGTGGCACTGCGCCATTTGGGTCAAAGTGTATGAGCGCTTGTCTTACATACTTATAGTAAGGCCTGCACTAAATTAACCCGCAACTACAGTACATTTCAAACACAGGCAACTGCATTTCACTCACAGCAAACTCTTGTGTTGGCAGGTATCAACTAATATGGAGCTGGATTACTGCATCAGCATCAGTGATGTGTCCAGTGAGGAGCTTGTGCCTCCAACCTGCTGCATTATAACCAAAAGTGCTACTTAAATGAAACACATCCTGGTGGTCCTACAGCAGCTTTGCTCCCTAATTCACAAATACCATAAATCTGAAATCTGTTCAAAATATAAAATAAATAAGCCAGCATCAGTCTTGGTTAGGAATGTGCAAGAAGGCATGAACATAGACACTAAAAGACCAACCTAATTATCTTGACTTGAACTTTAATGGATTTCAGTCTTGTTGGGAAACCTACAACCAGGCTATTGGACATCCATATTACCAGAGTTCAGATTTTTCTAAGAAGCCAGATGCTGATTATGGAAAGGCCAGGAATAAATTAACATAGGAGAACGATGTCAAATTAATTCAGACTGAATCTCCCACATCTTTACATAGACGCCATGTGTATTTAGGTAGCTAACGGAGGGGGGAGTTGACTAACTAGTTAGCTATCTCAGTCATGAGGCCTTTGCGCCTGTCATTTTTCCAGCATCCTCAAAACTGACTGACTGAACGTGACAATCATTTTATGGACTTTGACAAGCGTGATCCAACTCGTAGCACTTGCCTGACAAAAAAAAACTGTTGCTTTTATAAATGCCAGTTTGGCTGTCTATCTCTCTGAAATGCAAAGCCTTTTACTCACCGCTCTCCATCTCGTTGCCCTTGTTCTTGGCGGTGGGCGCGTTGCCCATGATTGCAGGCCAGGTAGGAAGATCCTCTTGACTCGACTGTTTTCCTTACAAAATTTCGAGGTCTTTTCGCACCCTCGTTCCTAAAAGAGCATACAATTTCCAGAGGCCGGGCTGCACTAGCTGGCGCTGCTCATAACCATAACGAGCTGACTCTTACTACGTCTCTGACCAGCCGACTAGTCTTCCTTCAGCGAGGAAACGAGTCAAGTCGCTTCGGCTAGCAGGCTGTAGTGGCTAGCTAGCTAGCGAACAAGCGCTAGCTAGCCGACGGTGTGTGCTTATTTGCAGTGGCCCCCGTCTTCCTCCCCGTTTCAGTCCGAATGGGTCGGAATAAGCTCAAGACGCCTGGCTTTGGTCTTCGCCCTAGCGGTCGGCTACCTTCGCTCCCAGCCTCGCTTTGCCAGTCCCCCCTCAACCGCCACCTCCACCTCCAAGGCCTTCGACTTTCCTCCTTATTACGCGACACAACCTTATTTTCTGCCTCTGCTTGCAGTCCCCGCTACTCCCCGACCCCTTCCACAAATATCGCCGGCTGCCTTATCTTAAACTTTCCCACGTTCATGCACAGTTCAGGTCTCGAAACTCAACAATATCGCCGTTCGCATAATTCGACAGTCAGTCAGACCCCACCATTAATCCTCCATCCACAGCTAGAGGGAACTCCTGCTTCGGATGGGCCCGCCTCCCCGCGCTCGCTATTGGTCAAGGTCTGCGTGACGCGCCGCAAAAGACCACTGTCGATTGGCCGCAGCGCTAAACGTCCACGGCAAGAAGCGTCCTGATTGGTCAATTTGATATCAGTCCGTAACGGTTGTATTTTTCCCCCTCTCTTCAACACCACCACCAACGGACATATAACGTCATGTATTTTCGTTTCAGTTTAATAACAGCGATTTTTACAACCCTCGGGCCTCGTTTATGTTTTGCGGGAGCAGCATCGCAGCTAAGAGGGAGCAGAAGATGTGTTCATGATGTCTTGCTCGGGAGTCATTTTTAATGAAACGAAAAAAACGGCCTGGCAGACCCCCCCCCTCCCGCTGGACTACTCCGTGATTGGCTGCGTGACGTCAGCGAAGGCTATTTTTAGAATGTTGGTCAGAATTTGCGGCACGCGGACGCCCCGCGCGTCTGGAATATTAAAACGTGATGCGCGCGCTGGTGCATAAAGTATATATAACAGGCATTATTCGTTTATGTAGATGTATAAGATGAAAATGTTGTTTATCTACATGTTTGGCATGCATTCGGTAAAATGTTGACATGTAAAATGACCTAATTAATTAAAGATATGTTGTCATATAGATACATGTATTATCATGTTTATCTAGATGTGTAATATGCATAACTTTGTTCAGCTTTAGTCATCTTAGATACATCATTGTATGCAGCAGTAGATGCATAAAATGCATTATTTTCTTCAGCTATGAAGTTATAATGTCCTATTTATCTAAATATAAACTGCATTGTTTTCTCCAGCTATAGACATGAGACGATATTGTTGATCTAGAGGATGCATTTTTTAACTAAATGCAAAGCGTTTTTTTCAGCTGGATGTAAAAAGTGCATAATTTATTTGTCTAGATTACCTAAGATGCATTGTTTTTGTGCATGTATAACAGCAACATATTTAGCTATACATATGTAAATATGAATTATCACATTAAAGTGCAGTACAAACAGATTTCAGCAGAAAAGCAAGGTGGTCAGCATGTCTTTTAACTTCCAAGAAGGAAGGCATTAAATTATGTTTCACTGCACTATTTAATGAGAAATGTTTCCAATAAGTTTTAAAGACTTATTGAATAAAGAAACAGAGCACAGTATAAAAGGTGAGGTGTTAAGCACTGAGTCTAATGTACGAATGCATCATAATAAACCAGATAAAAAAAAGGCAGAATTGATGCTGCCACTTTGAGGTATGGCCATAGATGCAGCAGTAGTCCATGTTGCCTAGCAACAGCAAGCTAGCAGGACCCGCCACTCCAAAAATGGCGAGGGAGGTGAGCTCCTGCATAATACAGCACTGTTGCTTTTTTATGAATGGAGCACAGCTGCACTTACACTCCATTTCCCAGCACAACAGACAAAAAGTGCTCACTGCAACCATCACATAACAAAAGATATTTATTTATTTGGACAGCTGGCATACAAATCAGAGTAAACATATATACAGTATTATACAATCCCACCTGCAGACTGTGTTAAACACAGCAAATCTGATCTTTTTCTTATGGATGAGCAACATATCGCTCCTGTGATGTCACATGACCTATAATAACTTACAACCTCTCTTTCTGAAGACTCTCTGAAAAATCGAACGGCATGGCTCAAGACAAGCATATGTAACAGTGTGAACAAGAGCTGGGGATACGTCTCACACTCGTTACTCAGTCCGTCTCACAAGTTGTTTCAGTACTGCTCTGACACATTCATTCTTCTAACATGTCAAACGTTAATGCCACTGATTGTTTAAGCCAGCAGACTCAATACATTGAGAGCCTGACCAAACCATGAATCCGAAAATCAAGAAAGTCATTGCTGATCTGCATGTCATCTTCTCTGGACCGGTGGATCTTGCACATAAGTGCTCTGAGGTGAGGGATTTCTTTACACGTGGCCTTGGATCTTTACAAGCAGTCCATGGAGTTGTCTGGCATTAGTCCGAGTGGAGGTGCTTTGCCTGGAGGGCACGAAGGGGGCAGCATCGCGTTAGGAGCCGGATCCACATTCTCAGAATCCTCCATCTTCTCTGAACATCCCTCCCAGTTGATATGGAATCTGGTCACACGTGGGTTTGAAGCCAAAATGTTTCTCTGGAGCTGAAAAACAAGATATAAAACATGTCTATAAGCACAGAGGTACATGAAAATTTTTCCTGCTTCTCAGAAATCTGACCCACCACTTCTGAAATTTATAGAAATAACATGAAAATGAATGCAGCTACATCATTTTATAAGCTAGTCTAGTGAAGAGACAGAGTGGGTGGGCATGTTACAGTGCATTTTTTGACTGACGCTCTTCATAGCTGGCCAATATTAAAGTTATTGAAGATGCCACAGAGAGTGAAGTCTGGACTGTCAGTGAAACTGACTTTAGGTTGAAAATGCAACATTAAATGTTTACCTATGTCACAAAGATTCACTGTGTTATTATTTGCTAGAGTGATACAAAAAACTAAGTTCACTTTTTGCACACCAAATTGGCCAGCTGGTAAAGATGCTGTTAAAGATGACTCACGGCCCAAGTTCAAGCCATTTAAGGCTTTTAATAATATTTCCCATCTTTTACTGTACTAGATAGCAATGACAAAAAAAATACAACTAAATAACTAAAGAGTGAGCTGTATGTTTTATTAAAACAAGCAATGCTCCATTGATCAGAAACAATGGAGCATTGTTTGTGAAATTTCTATGAATGTTTCAACTTCATACAAGACATGAATCTACTGTAAAGATTTCTCCATTAATCCTGCTTAAGCTAAAAGGATGTTCAGCTTACCTGCCCATAGTCAGGTTTGAGTGGTGGGTTCTCCCTGAGCTCAGCGTCAGTGTACTCGTTGTTGACATAATAACCAATGCGAATAAACTCTTGTCCTCTGTATGTGCAGGTGATCAGGACAACAGTGACACCCACAGCATCACTCTCAGGGATCAGGGCTGTGTTTGGGGCATCAGCCTGTCAAAGATACACAAGAGCACCACAGTACCGTCAGGGAAGAGGGTCATATTTTCATTTACAATTACATTTTTTGAAGTTTAACTTTAAATCTACACCTTAAGACCCCACAGTAAAACTATGACTGTCACACAGCAAGAAATAATATCAAAATTAAAATAAAAAAACATCAAGATATACATCAAACATACGATATTAAAGGGGATGTCACCTTACATTAATCTGTTTTACTTTAGATATAGGCTCCTGCATGAATGTACTACTGACTGCAAAACAAAAAAAAACAATGTTGGTAACTTCACAAAGGAGATGTTTGTGCTTTTGTGTTTCCTCAGTTGAATTGGAGCTGGGCAGGAATAGGTTGGAAGCTGCTAACCTCAAGAGTTCCCACAAACCAATCAGAATTAGGGCAGATTTTTTTAATCTACAGCTTAAAAAAAGTCTAATTGTGAGGTTTCAAACCAATGTTGTGACTGTTTTGATTTGCAATAATGTTCCATAAATTAACGTCACGATTTTTTCCCTAAGACAGCCAGCATAATGGGACCTAAATTTTTTCTTAAATCTGTTCTTGAGAAAGATCCTAGGAAAAAGTCTACATCAGATTCATGACGTGTGCTTAAACCACAGAACTGCTCACACCTTTGTGCTCTAGTTTGTGTATATTCTGTTCTTGCCTAAGAACAAATCCCAAGTAGGAACACACTGATGAATATCAGAATCTTCCCGAAAACTGCATAAGTGGGTTTTAAGAAGAAATTTCCTCTTAAGAATGGTTGATGAATGAGGCCCATGGGCTTTTCTGGCTTGAGGCTTGAATGTTGAATACATAATTTTGGAGTATTTCTGTTAGTCTGTTAAGCATGGAATTTTCACACAATATAAAGGGCAGCTCCTGTGCTCAAATGATGCAGAGAAGTTAAAAAAAAAAAAATCTTAAAATCCACTTACAGAAGATTCTATCATTCATCAATGTGTTCTTATTTGGGATTAGTTCTCAAGAGCACAAAGCTCTGAACAGTTCTGTGGTTTAAGAACGTGATGAATCTAATGTACACTTTCCTTAGGAAAAAATTTAAGAAAAAAAAAAAATCTTAGGAAGATATTGATGAATGAGGTCCATTCAGAGTGAACTGATGTGAAATGCAGTTGACATTTCAGAAGTTCTCACATCAGTGGTCACAGAAACCTGACGTCCGAAGTATTTAATGTCTCAGCTACCTTGCAGAAAGTTACACAAAACTGTTACAAACATGTCATCTAGGGCCTGATACATTGTTTTCACAAAGGTTTTAAGAAGATTTTGACTTAAAACTTTTTTTTTTTTTTAAATCAATTCATGGCAGAGATGCATATGCATGGCGTTCTAAGGCAAAATACTACCTTAAGAAAACTTTTTTTCCCTGGTTTCCCACTATTTCACCATGATCAACATGACATGTAAAACTCAGAAGATTTGTTTGTCTCTACACGGCTATATTTGGGTAACAGCTTTATTAGACATCACTCCTGGCTCCTATAACCACGGCTATAAAGAAATCACTCAACATTGCCAAAAAGTTCACTCACCATATCACATCAAGTCACTTTGAATGACTGTTTACATCTCAACGATTGAACTACGCAGAAATTTTTAAAAATCAACTGAATTCTTAATATTTGCAATCAAGTTGACATTCCCTTTAAAGATATAAAGACATGCATGTTTTTTTTTTTTTCAACACAGATTTTCAACTTTGCAAAACAAAGAAGGCCATTTTAATGGCACACATGGTAAAAGACTTGAGTACTTTTAATTCATACTTTTCAGACATAAATGGAGCATTTCAATTTGTGCATTTGTGTCCCATGACTCATAAGTCACACTTCAGAAAGGCTTTTCCTCGCAAAGATCTGGGAAACTGTGCTTTTATTTAAGCACAAAAAATGAATTATTACAACTTTTCACTTTTTATTAGATTTTTTTTTAAATATTCATAACTTAGCTTGTGTATGAATCCAGACCTAATACTGAATATAGAAAGTTTCTGCCCCAAATGTAACCTAACTCCAACCTAATGAACATAACTGTTGAGTTTAATTTGTTTTTGATTCTTTAGACGTTTGGTGTAATGAACCAAAACATGAATTAATATAAGAGAATGTTTATTCAACCCCGTACAAATTAAATGTAAGCAAGAGATTAGAGTATCAAATCACATCAGGATACACATAATGGGTCCCAATCAATGCATAAGTGCTTAAAGGTAAATTCTAATGTTTTTCCAAATTTTTTGTCTAGTTAATGCATTGAGATGTAACAGTGATTCAGAGTGTTATAATCTGAATTGGTACATTAAAGAGAAGCTTAATTTTTTTTTTTTAGATGATATTTTACTTATAAACACCCTGCATATAGGTCTCTAAAATTAATGGATTTAAATATGTTTTAGACAGAAGCCTACAATAAAACATGTGTCTCATGCACCAAGCAAAGTATTTGTACCTATTTTGTGCAGGAACTTTTTTTTAGAGGCATTAAACTCTTTAGACATCTGTTTCTGTTCATCACCACTATGAACACTTCTGACTCTGTATGTTTCTCTAGAACGGAGCATTTCATATTAAATCACTCTGACGGTTTACGTTTTAAGGGTGAAAAACTGATGGAATTCCCTTTTAAGGGGGACAAATTAGCATTGCCCAGAGGCCGGTTATCCAGACTAACGATGGATTGATCCTAGTTTCAGATTGAACAGCAATGCCCATAGTGAAACACTGCTGAAAATCCTTATGAGGCAAGACATAGCCTTAACGTGGGGCTAGGAAATCGGTGTAACTTCGATGCGTCACCTCACCTGGAACACAAACATGTGTCTTCCTGCAGGGACTGGGCCAACCAGGACGGAGTCAAGAGTCTGATCATACTCCTCACTCTCGGCTGAGCCCACGTATATGATTTTCCACTCAAGATCTACAACAGAAATAAAGTTAGACTCAAACATAGCTGTGCTTGAGTAACATACAAACTCATCAGCCATTTCTACACTTTTAAAAGAGATGATTCTTCAAGGATTCTTTAGTAAAAGGAATTTCATGCTTAAATGGCTGTTTTCATAGTGAAATGATTCTTCAGATTGACAAAGAATATTTTGTATATGGTTTTATACAGAATCTATTTAAAAATTGGTCCTTTTTGACATTGTAATAATAGAAGAACGCTTTTTCGTCCATTTTCAAAAAGGTTCTATATAGAACCATATACAAAATATTCTCCATCAACCTGAAGAACCATTTCACCATGCAATGAAAAGTCGATTCTGTTGATTCTAAACAGAACCATTCCCATACTAAAGAACCCTTGAAGAGCCATATTTTTTACAAGTGTAGCAACTGAACTGAAACTGACTGAAGCCGTTTGCCCTCAACAAAACCTTGATACTAGACGATGTACAAGAGATAAAGAGTAACAACACAGCGAAGTTTAGGTAGGTTAACCTATCTTAACTACGAGCCATTATTAGTGTATGAACAGTAGTTAACACAATGAGCTGGAGTGAACTTGACGCCCATTCAATGTTTCAACATCCCGCCAATCCTCTGACGTCAACTCAAGGAGGTACGTTAGCTACTTATAGAAAGCATAGCATGTCAAACAACAAAACAGAAAAATGCTCACCCTCTGGAAGATCCTCCATGCACTCAAACGTTATCTCAAACTGAAAAGGGTTTCCAAAAGGACTCGGGTTGTCCAGAACAGCAACATTCAGCACTTGCACTTTTGCCATGTTACTCTGCTATGCGGTTTAGCAAGTTTAGCAAGACAGGAGGAAATAAAATTGCAACAGAGTTTCCCAGGAAACAAACAGGCAAAAATAAAGTACGAAAAGCTGGAAAACGTGAGAAAGAAACGAAAGTCTTCGGAGACCTTTCTAAAGAGACAAAGGCTTAGACGGGTCAGCAGGTGCTGCCTAGCTAGCTAGCGCGTTAGCCAGTTAACGTTAGCAGCAGTTTGGTTAGCAAGAACCTGGAAACTGTCGCAGTTAGCCGTGTTTCTCTCCCAGGAATTTGAAATGCAGCTCATAAGGCGTCCAAAGTATTTAAATGAAATGAGCAACGTTGCTTTTGTACGCTACTCTACGCCAAATCCCCACCGACAAGGAAGCTCGCAACGTTTCTGTCTCCCGCCAGTGTGTTCGGACGATTTTAGTACGACGTCAACGCGACAGCGGGCGGCTCTGGACGCTGATTGGCTCTGTAGCTGTAAGGCCCGAAATTTGCGATCGGTGATTGGACAATCCGCGACCGACCGAGTAGTGACGAGTCAGTGAGTCTCCGACTGTGTTCTGAATCGCTTTACGGAACTAGCGCACTACATAGTGCGTCAGCCATTTTATAGTGGTGTTCGAATTCTCTACGTTGAACTTGACTCCCTGGCTGTGTCCCAAATAGAAAATGCTGCCTATTCGGGGAGTGCTCGGAGGCCGGAAGGCTTCGAGTTTAATTTCCTGCTGAGGCGCCTCCCTTTGGCCCATTTCTGAAGGCAGTTCTATTACAGCGTATAACAAGTAACATATTCAGAGTACAGTCAGAATACATGTAAGTCACATTGTAAGCTGTTGTAATTTTTAATCAATTCACACTGTTTCTCAACGTTATTGGTGGGCAGTATTAAGCGAGCACTTGACTTCCCACCTCCAACTATAACATTGACAGTAAACTTTGATGTTTTGAGAAGATAAATACATATGTTATCCCTTACAACACTAACCCCTGCTGAGAAAAAATAGCACAGACCAGGATTCTGTGCTGGTCTAAACTGGTCTGTGCTGGTCTAGTGCTGGTTTAGCTAGTCACCCAGCACTCAACTTCCATCACTACCAACCAGAATACCAGCATCCAAAACAACATATGTAAGGCATGCTGGTCTATGTTGGTTTTACTAGCTAGCTTGTTGCTAATAATATGCTCTTTCATGGAGGCATCTGTGTTTTTCTCCACTTTGTAGCTTGAACATGCTGAAAATGATGCACTTCCCACAACTGAGCCAACTCAAATGCAGCATTAATGCACTTGATGCAACGTTTGATTATCATTTCAATGAAGTCACAAAATTCTCAACAGTTTTATTTCTCTCTCTGTTTTTTTTTTTTTTTTGCGCTTAAGTCCACTACTGCTCCCACAATTGTGTATATATATATATATATATATATATATATATATATATATATATATATATATATATATATATTGCTTGTTGTGGAGTTTGTATTTTTTTTGTTAATATTTAGGCCATTTATTTTCAAAAGCTGCATCACTCACTACTGAGCAGACTATTCGAAAGAGCTTAGTATTGCTAAGATCAGAACCGTGTCCCAACATTTTCAGGGGCAGGGCCTCAAGGTGGAAAAAGGACAACTTAAACGTGAATTAAATTACATTTAATTACATATGGCAAACACTCATCAAGACAGACAGTGTAATTATGTTTCAAATGACAGCGAAGTACTGTTTTTACCAAAAGCATACTAACTTCCTAGTACATACTAATGTTAACAGTCAGTCAGGGATTTGAACTCCAATCTCCCCCATACAAACCAGTAACATAACCTAATCTGCTACAGATCCTGCTCCACATACCAGCATAGATCATCTTATGTTTTGTATGCTGGTATACTAGTCAGTAACAGTGGAGGCTGTTATGCTGATCACCAGCATATGTTGTGTTTTGGATACTAATAAGCAGATTAACCAGCAGAAACATGGTGAGTGACCAGCTACACCAGCACCAGACACACATAGAATGCACGCTGTCTGTACTGCTTTTTTCAACAGGGCTTTGTGAGGCTGTTAGCCTGCTACCTAAGCTAGCGTTATCACCTAGTGATAATTAGGACAGTAAAGCGCTAACCAGCAGGCTAACACACCTTATTTCACAGTTATTTGATCACATTACCATTTTAAATACCATTAGCCAGTCTACTTTGGATAAGTGCTATTTTCATTGTCAAAACATTGCAGTGATTAGCTACAGTAGCTCAGGCATGTTTTGTAGCTAAAAGTCTCCTGTTATTGCACTGTGTTTTTCTCATTAGCATATTCTTTGTATATTCGTTCGTTATAGGTTCAGACTTGTTTATGATGTATAAAAGCTGATATGTAACATCCTTTGAATCATTTTGATATGAAAGTCCTGAAAAAGTCTGTTTTTAATGGAAAATGTAAAAGCTGTGGTAACACATTTAATATATTCATATAAGCATAAAAAGCCATCCAGGAGGAGTTAGATATAAAAAGCATGTTTTTGAGTGCAGGGGTCCTTAAGAAGGGGTCCAAACATTGTTTCCAAATTCCAAGAGGGAAAAGATCCATTTGAATAGCCCTCTAACTATTAATTCCCACTCAGAAATTTGGAGTTGCAGTTTCGTGATGTCAGTTCAACATGGCGGGGCCCAGTAAATACATAGCATGTTTTAAGCCTTTTCTAACAGATTTTTGAGTTTCTATTCATGTACAATATATTTCTAAGTACACGAGGATACATTGATAATCGAAATGTTACATTGATTTGTGCAACATTTCTGTTCATATTTTATCACATACATTTTTGGGGCCTATAATAATGGCAGATTGCCATAGCCTACATCCATGTTTAAAATAAATAAAAAAACATGTTTAAAGCACCAACCAAATCACTTTTTAATTCCAGTGTAAAAGCAGACAAACAAGCACTAGTTTACTGTGAGTATCCATTTTTTTCTGACCTCAAACAAAGTTGTGTGAACACTTTGAGGTGGGATGTAGGAAGCTGCGAGTTGAAATTTTCCCAGTTTCCAGTTGTCCCAGTTGAAGGCAGCATCTGAGTGGAGGTGGTATTCTAAAAGTTTTGTTTCTTTGTTGCTGCTGACAACCCAATAGGTCATAAGCATGTATGTTCACTTGACATAACAAACCTGGACAACAACAGAAGTCAATAAGCTTCAGTTATTCATCAGCAACTTTCTGCACCCTGTACTGAGATTACTGGCCAGTTAAACACCTGTGGGAAAGAACAAATTTGTGTAAAACTTTTTTTTGTGTAAAAAAACTGTGAAAATTGGGAGTGAGTTGAAGACATAATGTACTAAAGAAACATAATTAAGCAACTCCAGGCCACACCTCTGCAAAAGCCTCCGGAAACTGACCCAAAACCAAATGCATTGGAGAGCATGCAGCTGAGATGTTCCAGAAGAAGACAATGAACTGAAGTTGTTTATGAGGCTAGTGAAGGCCTATTTGTAGGAAGAAGGGTTGTGAAATGACTGAGTTATGCGGTGATGGGAGGCGGCTTGTCATAACCAAAAATAAATCATTTAGAATCTCCTTCATTTCTTGGTCATATCGAAACCACTGGTCTGTCTAAGTGTCTCCTTCCTCTTTCTGGATTATACTGTGTGAGTGAGCCCTGCAAAATAAATGTGTTAGGCCTATTTCCCAGTGCTACACTGTATAATGATTCAATCTTGAATAATAATATACAAACCTCAGTTCCAAAAAAGCTGGCACAGTATGTGAAATGCTAATAAAAACAATGTGATTTGTAAAGTCTGTTTGACCTGAATTTCAAAATACACAACTGATTGCAAAAACACAATATTTGATGTTTTACCTCTGAACTTGCTTAAAACTTTGGGCTCATTCACCAAAAGTTTTTTTCTTAAATTTGTTCATGAGAAAAATCCTAAGAAAAAGTCTCTGTCAGATTCATGACGTGTTCTTAAACCACAGAACTGTTCACACCTTTGTGCTCTTGAGTGTGCACAGATTCTGTTCTTACCTAAGAACAAAACCCATATAAGAAAACGTCAGTGAATGTCAGAATCTTCATAAAAACTGCGTAAGTGGGTTTTTAGAAGAAGTTTTTTTCTTAAGAACGGTTGGTGAATGAGGCCCTGTGTTCTTTTTTGTAAATATATGCTCATTCCACATTTAAAGCCTGTAACAAGTTCCAAAAAAGTTGGGACAGGAGCATGTTTATCACTGAATTGCATCACCTTTTTTGTTTACAGCACTTAACAATCCTATGGGCATTTCCCTTTATACATGTCTTCAACTGTGCATCTACAAAGGATTTTTGTTGTTGTATTTTGTGCTTCTCAGTTCTCCACGCATTTTCAATGGGAGACAGGTCTGGATTGCAGACAGGCCAACCTAACTCTCTTTGATTATGCAGCAATGCTGTTGTAACGTGCAGAATATGACTATATGAACTATTATGTTGTAATACGCATAGTTGTCCTTGAGTCTGTAAGGCAGTGGTTCTGCCTTCACAGATGTCTAAGTTACCAACTAATGCACCCCCCGTTACCATAACAGACCCTCGCTTTTGAACTTTACACTGGTAACAATGGATGGTCCTTTTTTCCTTCTTTGGCCCTTAGAACACAATGTTCATTATTTCTACAAACAATCTGCATTAACAAAATGAAGGGTTGACTCATCATAGAACAATACACATTTCTACTGTGCATCAGTCTATTTTAGATAAATTCAAGCCTAGAACAGTTGTCAACATTGTTGACATGGCTTTCACTGTGCACAGCACAGTCTTAACTTGCTTTTGTGGACAAATGATGAACAGTATTTATCGACAATGGTTTGACAAAGTTTTTCTGAGCCCGTGTGCTAATATCCATCATAGAAGCAGGCGGGTTTTACGCAGTGCCATCTGAGGCATTGAAGGACATTCAGTCGTGGTTTTTGGCCTTGCCCTTTATGCACAGATGTTTCTCTGGATTCCCAGAATCTTTTGATGATATTATGCACTGTAGAGGGTGAAACACCTAAAATCCTTGCAATTGCTTATTGATAAAAGTTATTCTTAAACTGCTGATGCATTTTTGGCAAAGCCTCGACCCATCCTTGCTCATAAAGGACTGGACTTTTCCTGGACCTTCTCCTTTTTTATATCCAAGCATGAATGCATCACCTGTTTAACATGTTTTATGAAATTGTCCCTGTCACAGCTTTTTTGGAATGTGTTGCAGACATCAATTTCAAAATGAATGTATGTGAAATGAAAAACAAGTGTATAAAAAACAACATCTTGTCTGTGTACTGTTTTTGTTTAAATACAAGTCAAAATAGATTTACAAATCACTGCTTTCTGTTTTTCTTTGCATTTCAAATTTTAAAAATAATCTCATAAATATATGCTATACTGTATTCACTTATGTAGCAATGATATTCCAATGTGTACTGTTGGCCTGACGGTCACTAATTGGTTAATAATATCCACAGGAGGGAGGAGGATTAGTGATATTCTGGAATGTGAGGAATTCATGAGCTCCTGGTGGTTGGAGATTAAAGTGCCTGACCAAGTGGACACCGCTGGAGGTCGCAGCAACCAGACCACTGCAACCTGGAGTTTGAAATAAAATAAACACTGTGAAATTTCATTAAAGCGCTTGTTTATTGTCCCAGTACAGTTATACTGTTTGTAAGTAATGTTTAGGAGTCTGTTTGAGGTGAAACAAGCATGTCATTCACAGAAAGAATCAGGTATTACAAACTAAAAAGGATTTTGATTATTCAAGATTGGGCAGATTAGCAGTCCTAAAACAATATGTATTGCGTTGTGGGGAAAGGTCGGGGTGGGGGGGTGGAGTGAATGGGCTTCAGCAGGTGGACTTCACACACACCCACACACACAATTGTGTCTTTGTGGGGTGATTGCTTTCTGTTTGACTGCAGCTAAATACTGTGCTGCACTGAACCCAACCCTTACTCTAACATCACCAACTAAACACTGTTTGCCTGGACTTTATTACTTTTTCTAATAAAATTAGCATTTTTGGCAAAAGTAGTTAAAAAAACTTCAAATGTCCCCAAAATTTTTTGCCATTTTAGAGGCATCTGTTCCCCCTAAAGAGTTAAATGGTCAGAAAGTCATACAGGCACTTTAATCTCCAACCACCATATTAATACCATAATATTGTAGTTACATGGATGAATTTACAGTACTGTTCAAAAAACAGAGACCACCTTTCATTTATGTCATTCCCAGCCAAAATGGTGTAAATAAAAACAGATACAGAGAAAATGGGAGTCCTAAAAACAGATAAACAGCACTTAAAGCTTTAATCTTTGAGAGAGAGGAGAAAGTCAAGCTCCACTCTTTCTTCAGATCTGAAAAAATCCACAGGTGTTTCTGTCCATCTTTCCACTGTGAGAGTCTAAAAAAGGTCTGAAAGGATGTCTAGCTGTCAAGAAGCCCTCACTGAAAAAAAGAAAACAGGCAAAAGAAAAAAATTGCAAATCAAACAAGCTGCTGGTGTTCTCAGAACAAAAGACTGACCACCCCAAAGTCCAGACGTCAACATCGTGGGAATGTGTTTAAGATCTTGGATCATGAGAAGCAGAAAATGTAAACTTCGAAGACTGAACTTTAGATGTGTGGAAAAATATCCCTGCATATTTGTTTGGAAAACTGAAAGTGAGTCTCCTGAACAGAAGATGCGAGAATTCACCACCATCAGTGTTGTTGATGAATGATCTTGCAGGGATCGTTGGTTGAAACTGTAATAAATCTGCAATAAAGATAATAAAGCTGTAATCAAGATAAAGAAAGGACACAATAAATACTGAAAAATTATATTGCATTTAGTTATTGTTTGTATTGTATTAAAATATGTTTTGCATAGTATTGTAATAGTGTGTGCTCTATACTGCAGATAGGTAAAACTGTTTCAAGCAATAGTTTTTGAAGTACTTTAGAGATGTTATTATTCCAGACTGTAGCTAAATACTGCTGTGCAACACCTGCCCAACCCTAACGCACCCTCAGCGATCAAACTGCATTAAAAAAGGATCCTCCTCAGGTGGAGCGGTCAAATGTCTCAAAAGGTTCATGCTTTCTAGCATCTGAGGGACATTTTATCCCCATAAACAGTGAAAGGGCATTTCCACCGATTTTTAAAATCTCTGTATAATTCAGAGATGAAGACAGTCATTCAGAGTAGTTTGGTGTGAAATGACTTATTGCACAGAAACTTGCCAACCTAGATTTATTTACAGTGGTGGTGATAGGAACCAGACGTAACGTTGTCACAAAAGCCTTTTTATTTACTATCCAAAACAACCAGTGAACCTACACGTGTCTTCTGACTTTTTTATGTGATATTGATCATGGTAATTTGGAAAAATAGCTTTTCTTTGGCCACTATTTTGCCTTACAACGTCCTGCATGTACCCCTAGACCATGAATCGCTTAAAAAAATGTTTTAAGCCAGAACTTTAGTAAAACAATGTCTCGGACAACAGGCCGCTTTCTGTGAGGGTGTTTTTAGAGGCATTAAACTTTTCAGACGTCTAGTTCCTATCAGAACTGAGAAATCAAATCACGCTGAATGACTTTATTTACATCTTAACCGTTTAATTATGCACAAACTTTGAAAAATCGGCGGTATTCCCCTTCAAACGCGCACAACCACGCACGCGCGCGCGCGGGCATACCTACGCGCGCACACAATGGCGTGTGTGTCTCGCGCTGCAGGTTCGTAGCTCAGGTGCTGTAACGTGACACTGGCCCACGTGACCACCAGTGGGAATTTAGGAGGAGGAAGAAAAAAAAACCGAAAAGAAAAACGAACCGCCATCAATGTTGGTGATGAATGATCTCGCGGGGCTCGTCGGTGGGCGCGCGCGTGTGGACTTCGCCGGTGTTTCAGAGGAACCCTTGAGTTTTAGGCGTTTTTAACTGAGCTGCGTCGACGAGCCACTTTTCTGGGCTTCTCCATCGCTGAGGTGAAGCGGAAGAGAACCTGCGGTCCGATATCGTGGTGTGGAAGAGCCGAGTGTCTCTGAGAAGTGAGGACTGAGGTAAAAACTTAACAGGTTTGATGTTTTCCTTATAAAAACTGGTGAATTCTGGGTGTCTTTTTCGCTTCTTATCTGAGTCCACAGAATGTAGCAGTGTGGATTCAGCCCAAAGGTGTACTCGATATCAACCTGTATGGTACATTTTACCACACAGACTATTAGCCTTTTTATGCTGTTTCACTTTACCTGTGTGCTTTATCTGTATTTGAAGCTTCTGTGAGAGAAATATTGTACTTGTATTGTACCTCCAAGCTTCACTCTTAAAAGCTGGCTGTATTTTCTGCCTCTCACAAGCCGAGTAGTTCCAAACATATTCACTGACTGCATTAATGAGCTGTATGTTTTACTGGCAGGTGCATCCATCATCCCTCACTCTACTTTTAGGCTACTTCTACTTAGAAATCCGTGCCATATGGAGAACAAAAAGCAGTGACTGTACAGTATTTCACTCTGAAACAGAGTGTACTGAGCGTCCTGTCCTTTTGAAATCAGTCATGCTAAAAGTTCTGAGTTATCATGAGGTGTCATGTAAACAAACCCTAAGCTAGGTGTGTCCTCCTCCTCCTCCTCCTCCTCCTCCACAGTTGTTCAGAGACGAACCACCACCGTTGCTGTGGTCTCGTCAAGCCCTGACATGGTTTGCTGCGTCCAGCCCCAGGCCCAGGGCGAATGAGGGCAGGGTCAGCCCGCAGATGGACTCCAGGGTGGCCACAATGTTGCAGGCGGGGCTAGCGGCAGGGAGCGCTCTGCTGCTAGTTCTTGGAAAAGCGTCGGCCCAAGGTGAGTCACTACCGCTGCGCTTCACCACTGAAACTGCTGGTCATCTTTTTATGGAGGATTATTAATCATCCTGAAAGATAAACACACAAGGAAGAGGTTGGACTGGCCTTCACAATGTGTCGTTTGTGAATTGTTCTTGTGATTTTGGCCTCAGCAATACTGACATTGCAGAAGGCTGCGATATGCAAATGAGCCTCTAATCAATCACTGAACAATATTGTGTGCTTTGAGTATCAAGACCAATCACAGACTCTCCAGGTAAGTTTCTGTGGGTGTTTAAATGAATGAATGTAGTCAACAAACGTTCATTTTTGGAAAAACTAATGCAGGCCAGTCACAGATTCACTGAAATATGTTATATTGTTTAAAGGGTCAGATTTTTTTCCCTGATATGTGACATTTGTGTGTTTTTATATACAAAAAAACAGTCAAAACTCATTATACATGAACATTTTGCAACCTCTTTATGTGCCCCTATATGAAAAAGACGCTTTTCCACTGCACTGTACGGCTCGACTCGATTCAATTCTACTCGCTTTTGGTACCAGCTACTTCGTTTTCCACTGCAGATATAGGACCCCCTCAATGTAGCTGGTTGTCATAGAGACAACACATGAAACTGCCTTGACGTGAATCAGACAAGACGTGCAAGACAAAATACTGCTGTAAAAACAGGAGAGTTTGGGAAACACTACATCGCAGTTCAGACAGCGAGACGACTCTGATTGCTCAAAGGTGATGCAAGAGGGTATGCTAACCTGTTAGCTAGCATTAGCTTATGTGTGTAGTGATTGTCTCCCGACAAATCAGTAGTCTGTAGTGTTTTTACATCACCTTTTGGTTTCAGTTCAGCTCACTTGACAGAGGCGGTACCAAAAATAGTACCCAGTACAATTAAGGTACCAGGTACCAGTTTTGTCTAGTGAAAACCAAAAAAAGCCAGTGGAGTCGAGTCTAACCGTTACCATGCAGTGAAAAAGCGATGAAAGAGGCTGTTTTTGTGACTGTGCTTAAAAGACTGATGTATGTAAATGTCCAGAATGGCTCTCTAATTTGGATCTCTAATTTTAATAAGAAGTCCAGACTGAAACGCATCTTATAATTTAAAATAGGTGGAGCTAAACTGCTGTAGGCTTGGTTTCCATGACATCATAAAAACAAGAAGTTCATATTTGGCTGTATTGGTAGCTTAGTTTTCATCTATGGACTGTATGGGGTGGGGAATGAACTGTATATAAGACTTTAACAATGTTTATACACAACAACATAGTCTTCGATTTTAAAAAAGCGAGTAAAATTCAGTTTTCTGTGATGTGGGTCCTTTAATGTATCACAGCATGTAAGTCGAGTAATACAACTGCAATATGGAATTTTATCTATGTTGTGCAGTCCTACCTGAACTTGTAACATAATGGCTTGATGACACATCTGACTGGGCAGGGACTAGATATTTTCTAAAGCAGCTCAGACAAGTGCAGGCATGTTGATTTGTCTCAGAAACGTTTAAGGCATTTTGAGGAAGGTTTTGACAGAGGCCATGTTAAGAATGCCCTTAGAATGCACAGTTAAAGACAAACACAAGCCCTCTACTCAGTCAGGCTCCCATTAGATACGTGTGATCGTTCTCCTGTGACCTTCCAGTCAACACTCTAACGTTGAGAAAGCACAAGGAATGCAGTGTCTGTGGTCACCACAATAATCCATTGTGTGGCATTGTGTCCCTCCATATACCATTATGTCCCTTTTACCAGGAAACATTAAATATTTACAGCTGAACCCCCCCAGTATCAAGACAGGAAAGTGTTACAGCAAAAGTACGATACTGTAACGAAGAAAATAACCATAGACAGATAGAGGCAGCAGGAAGGCAGAATGTTAATCATTTACGTGAGTAAATAATCACCCCCCTCAAGGATGAAAGTGCACCGAGATAACAGAAGAGTAAGAAACTTGTGGGAAGGAAAGCCATTATGAAAGTCATTTGGATGGAAGCATTAAAACATGTGTTTAGCGAATTGTGTATTCAGCATTTTTATCTGTGAAGTAAAACCACTGCCCTGTATAGGTATGTGGGAAGGTATTTTGAGGTTGGGACTGCTGACATTTTAAGTGGCATATACTTGACGTATGCTATGATGTCATGTAAAAATGATATGCCAAATTTTATTATGTTCATATCAATCAAATTTTTCCTAGTTGAAAAGCACATATTTATACCTTTTCATAACCTAAAGTTTTAAAACAGAACAGTACAAAACAAAGCTTGGAGGCATGACAGGGTGTGTGGACTCAAAACATCTTGGATTATGGTACAGTTTCGTTCACTGACTAAAAGTTCTGAGAGGTACCCTTGAGGCTGCCACCCCAGTGTCAAGAGGGGTTCTGCCCCAGTGACGGTTTTGTACCTTTTTTCTGGGAGTTAGCATGTCAAAATGTGCTATAATGTGATGAGAGACATTAAAATACGCATAAAACTGACCTAAAACTTGACTTCCTCTGGCCAAGCTTTATGCAGATGAGCTGAGCGGCAACCAGTGAGATTTTAGACATTACGCTGATTGTGCCAAGCCCATAATCAAGCACACGCTGAGACTCATCACTTGAACGCATATTGAGCAGAAGATGTAATGGTTGAAAAAAACACTACATTAAAGAAGTCAGAAATCTGAGAGAGCTGTAGCCCCCTCAGCATCCCCACTTACCGCATTCATGGCCCTTTTATCATGATAATGATAAAATATCACCATATTGCCCATCCCTAACTATGCGTATATCCAGAACTGAAAAATCCAGTATGAGTACGATATGATCAAATCCTCACAGCAGTGTCCCAACATTCGGGTCTTCCCAAAAAAATAGAGGCTGTTATTGCAGCAAAGGGGACAAACTCCCTATTAATACCTTTGATGCAGAATAAACACTGGATAAGCAGGTGTCTGCAAACTTTGGGACATATAGTGTGTGATAGGGATCAATAGACAAGTGGAGCAAAGCTCAGGATGCCTTGTAAGGATGATAAATTTTAAAATGTAGTCAGCAGAAGAATGAAACATCCATTGAAATCAATAATTTGTAATGGATAATCCGCATTCAGACATAATGATTAAAAGTTTTGTAAGTTTTCAGCAATTTGGTTGCAAGTGAATGTAGAAAAATGCAGGTAACTGTAGAAACAGGCTTTTTAATATGCTAACCCTGTGTAACTTGACATGGTTCAGGTAATTAGTAGAAAACTGTTAAATAAGTAAATAAATAAATAAATTTAAGATTTTATTCATGTGTCCAGAATGATGAACAGGGCTCTAGATTAATAAAACAAATAACCAGAATGCTTCGTTTTATAAAAGTGGTTGATCAAATCTTGGAAGCAGATAACTAGGCAAAAATGACTATAAATATGTTATTACAGTGTATTTATCCTTTAAAGGGCCCATACCCTACAGTTTTCTTATGATTCCATTTCTTGACCAAATTATTGACATTTGTGTGGTGTTATGTTCCAGAAATACATAATTCATTTTTTACACTACAATCTTCCAAACTTTTTTATTCTTTAGAATTAAACAGGCTGTTTTTGTTTTAGTTACGCTCCGGTTTCCTCCCACAGTCCAAAGACATGCAATCAGGTGAATTGGAGATGCTAAATTGGCCCTAGGTGTGAGTGTGTGTGTGTGTGTGTGTGTGTGTGTGTGGTCTGTCCAGGGTGCTTTCTGCCTTGCACCCATTGAGGGCTGGGGTGGTCTCCAGCATCTTTCACAACCCAGGAGGATAAGCTACTTAGAAAATGTGTGTGTGTGTGTGTGTGTGTGTGTGTGTGTGTGTGTGTGTGTGTGTGTGTGTGTGTGTGTGTGTGTGTATGTTTTTGTTACTATGCCTTTAAGACTGATAAATGTAAATAACCTCTGTTTTGATTTGACTGTCTCAGTCGATAAGGAGTCTGAGCTGAAACACTCTTTGTAACTTCTGTGTGAAGTTCTGTAGACTGAATAGGTGGATATATGTAAATGTGTTGGTCTTCATGACATCACAAAACCAGTGAATTTAGAATCCCAGCTTCGTTTGCATAAATGGACTGAGAAATAAAAGGTATGTTTTGGAACTGTAACAGTATTTACATATTGCATCAAACACTTTTATTAAAAGAAGCGATGAAATTTTGTCCAAAATGGGCCCTTAAGAGCTTCCTGTTAATCCCAGAAATGTTATATATATATATATATATATATATATATATATATATATATATATATATATATATATATATATATATATATATATAACATTTATGTGTGTGTGTATAACATATTATATCTTATATATATATATATATATATATATATATATATATATATATATATATATATATATATATATAGACCATTCTGCAGTATTAGGTCATACTGTGATCCAGCTCTAATAAAACTACTTAACAAATATTCAATGTAAAGGATTGTTATTCAAACTCAAGTTAGCAATTATGATAACAATAACCTAACTATACACAACATCATCATTAATGGGGTACTTTCAATTGGGAGACGCCTGTCCCAAACTTTGACTTGTGAACATAATGCTTGAAAGGGTCTTTACAGGCTTGTAGTTCAGGATGGAGTAGTTCCCAGCACATTCGCTAGGCTTCTAACAGGTTGTTGGTGGCGGCAATGATATGATATCTCTCTGGCTCTGCGTATTTGAGGGAATTTGATCTGTTCTGTCATCACAGCTCTAAACAATGTATTTTGCCCTAGTTGTCACAACCATAACAGCCACTGCTGAAGTTTTGGTAGCATTATGATTGTTTTGGTAGTGAGAAAATATAATGTTCAATCATTTGTTTTTAAAAAATTAAACCTTAGTAAGGTATGGGGTCCCTCAAAGCAATAGGATTTTAGTCTAAATCCAAGTCAGTTAAAAGTCCAAATTGTGTTTCGCTGACTGTGAAGCAATTTGGTATAATTTTTTTTTCTAGTCATGCTCATCGGAAACAAACTAAATTCATGGCAATGGTTAATTTTACATTACAGAAATATTGTAGGACACTGTGCAAAAAAGCATTAATATTAGTGATTCCTTATTTTTAATGGTGGAGTTTGTCATGTCCAGTCAGTGTCTTTCTCTCATCACATCTTTTTTTTCCACAGACCCCAGCACAGTGCCTAGCATAACTAATACCACTACAACCCCCACCCCTTCAGTGAGTATACATTACTGAGCCTCATTTATGAAGGTCCTGTTCTTTAACTCACTGTGAAATCCGTAATTCAGAGTGCATCATTCATGCAGCATAATTACAGTTAATGTGTGGTGTATGTGGTGGCTCAGTGGTTTTAGGATTGAATGTCTGATAACTACTTTCCTCTCCTTACCAGGGACCTGACATCGTGGCGATTGTGGTGCCAATTGTGGTGATCTTGGTTGTGCTGGTGGTGACGGGGGTCTTGGTCTTTCTCTTCTGTGTGGTGAAAAAGAAGAGGCAGACGGAAGGAACCTACAGGCCGAGCTCTGAGGAGCAGACGGGAGCACGAAGCGTGGAGGCGCCTAACGCTCTCAAATTGCCCAAGGAGGAGAGACTCATCTGACACTGTAGAGCACAATGAGCCAATACATCCTGCCTTCAGTCCCAGAATATGATGTCACCTGGACCTTGCACACCGTTAAGCTGGTATAAGTTCTCCTCTTAACGCGGTAGTTTAGTGAAAAATTGATTATACACAGTTTTCACCTTACTCCAAATGTAGTCGCTCAGCCAAGACATGGTTTGGTGTCCGAAGTTTGCTTCTTTAGTTACATGGCAAATGTGGAGCTTGAAATATTTGTCAGAACCTGACGGACCTGATGTCACTTTTAGCAGGTTTTACCCTGCATTTCCACCCGCTTTAGTTTTACTCTGTACTTTATTCCTCTTCCCTACTTTCATTACCTTAAAGCAGTTCTTAATCTGGAATGCTGGATTTGCTCACTTGAGTTGAAAGAGTTTAGTTGGGTTGAGAGAATTTAGCTTGTGAGCAAATAAATGCTCAAGTAATAAAACAACAGATCAATTCAGAGTATACTTTAGTGCGGCCAAAAGATAATTTTTATGCATGTTCAATAAATTATATGTAATATAATAGTTTTAGGATTAAACAGCTGAAAGCAAGCTGCTATATCAGCACCACACAGCATGAGAACAGTGCAGTATGGAAAGTGTGCTGAGCTAAAACCATTTATTTTAATATTTTTTTTGTTTTATGATCTAGTGATGGCTGTTATTGTCGCTACATGGTAATTTGACAATAGTTTAACCGCTATTAGAAATATAAGGTTTTATTTGGCATTTTAGACGATAATGGGCCAGTTTAAGTGATTTTTGGACAGAATTTTGTTGAGCTCGGGTCAGTTTTGGGCCTAAAACTTGATGATGTGATTGAGTTTAGACAAAATTTTGTCAGGCTAGGGTGGGGTTCGGACTCAAAACTTAATAATGCAGACAGAAAAATCTTGCGCTGTATTTGGGATCGGACCAAAATTTCAGGCATGATTAAAGCTGTAGGCAACTTTTGCAACTTGCAGCCCACACAACCAACCACAAAAGCTTCTGCAGCCCACAAAAAAGGATTTAACCAGCCTGATTGTTTCAAATGCTGTCAAACTCAATAGCAAATTTGACTTGACTGTATAACATTGCAACATCTGAAATAATAATAATAATAATAATAACTCTATTATTACCCTGAAAAAATTTGTTAGTAGCCACTTATCCATGATGAGTGAATCCCATATGATAAAAAGAGAAATGTTTTACATCGACTTGCATTAAAATATAAACATAACTAGCCATCTATTTCAGTCATGCATTTTTTTCAAACCAATCACTGAATTTGACCTGAATATTTCTATCACAAGAATAATAACAGATTTAAAATTACGTTTGGTTAAATGTGTATATATTTTAACAAAGTTTTGCGGACTGCCAATGACCCCCCTAGCAGTACCCCAATGGCCCATTGGGTTTAAAACCACTTTTCTAGGCAAATGTAGCTAATAAGCAATGGAAACTTGTACTTACCAGTTAGCACTGTGCTAAATCACATACTTGCCTTAACCGTGTCAAGTTCTAATCTCAAACAGACTTATTATATTATGACATTTCTGACATACTGTTATCTTTAATGACCTAAAATACATTGCACAGCTAAAAACAGTAGTAGCTGCAATATGAAAGTCTGAATTTTGTCTGTACTTTTGTCCATTTGTATAAATTGCAGTGTGTCATTACTTAACCTCATTAGCCTTGCAGCTCTAGTGCAAAACTAAAGAAGTAAACTTGAGGCACCAAACATGTTTCGGCTGATCAACTACATGTGAAATAAATGTAGAATTGTGTAAACCTGATTTTTTGCTGAAGTAATTACTTTTGAATGAATCATAATGACATGGGTGTGCCTGGAAGCCGTTGTGGTAGAGTTGATGGCTAGAAGTGTCACTACACTGAAGCACATGGCTTTACTCTGGAGGAACCAAACCACACCTTTACACCCCTCCTACGGCTTTTCTCTGAAAACACACCCATCAGACTCTCCCATGAAACACTAAAGAGACCGTAGCTGCAACAAGGCATGATTCTGCCTAACTGGTTAACCGTCCTGCTCTGAACAGTAAAAGACCAAATCTACCCATGAGGCAGAGGGTAAGATGACTTTTATAAGTGCATTGGATCGTCACTTTGCAGACTGACCTGGAGCGGTATTACCCTTGACAACCTGAGACACATTCAAGTGTCTTGTTCTTAAGGTACATCGTCTTTACATTTCTGCTAAAAGTCTTGATTGAAATCTCTTTGTCTTGCCTGCTGCTGTATGAGTTGTAATTCAGAGACTATTTTTTATATATAGTGTTAAACTGTTTTATGATTTTATTCATGTTTATCAAAATGCCCTTATACCGCAGGAAAGTTTTTATAGGTTAGTGCTGTTGATGCTGGAACCACTATCGTCAAAAATTATCTCAACAGCTTTATATTTACCAGGAGTGATTATTTACCTCAGTTTTTATCTATGGAATGAGTGCAACACTGATCATGCTGACACTCCTGCAGTAATGACCTGCAGCTACGACTCACACTTGTTTAATCAAACACATAATGAATATACTTGAATTATTTTCTTAGCACTAACTTCTGTTTCAAAATTGTGATTATTATATTATAATTATTAATCCCCATCAGTGACCTCAATGTGCAGCCATGATCAATGTGTGTACTGCAGCGTTTGGACAAGCAGTCAGATCAGATATTTCCTTCATTTCCAGTCTTTTGGACTTTAACCACATATGTGTACAGACACCAGAAGCATTTCAAAAAGGTACGCTTGATTGCTTGTCTAAACACATGAATCTGATCTGAGAAAGAGGAAAAATAAATATGAATCCTGCTGTTTTAACATAGCAAAAGACATATCATGTTGAAGAACTCTGTTCTACAGCTTTGTACACTGTTACTAAAAACTGGTATTAAATTAATAATGCAGCAAGTTGTATTGTCGGTGCATTTCAAACCCAAATTAGAACATCATTTCTTGTTATTTTACTTTAAATGTCAGAACAAAACACTGATGAAAAAAACATTCATTTTCAATGCAAAAAAAAACAAAAATTGAGATAAAAGGTTTTGTTGTCCCAATAATTTTATATACACATACAATACTTTTTTTTCTCATACTTCTGCACATTTTAATGAACAATTACTGTTCATTTACTGAATTTAAAATATTGAAAAAAATCATAATAATGTGGCCTGTGCAAAAGTTATGGCACATTTTATATTAAATTTTTTTCCAATATGTTAAACTCTGCAAATAAACAGAAATGCCACATTTACGTGTGTTCTCTGTAGAGTATTAGCCTATCCTAGCTGTCATTGGGCGGAAGGCAGGATACACCCTGGACAGCTCGCCAGTCCATCGCAGGGCAGACAGACAGACAGACATATGCATTCACACTCACTGCAGTCAGGCCAATTGGACTTGCTAAATTGCCCCTAGGTGTGAGTGTGAATGTGTATGTCTGTCCAATTAATTACTAAAATTAAGAAATTTTAGTTGTGTTCAAAATGGTGAAGAAAGCTGTAGATGGTTATAAAACCACTGCATCAAGATGTAATTAATATCCATAATGCCTTGTATTTCAAAAGTGACAGTTACATCTCAAAGCAGATTACTTGGCAAAACATTTGTATAAGAAGAGAATTACAGTATATTATTTATGCTAGAATACTGAGTGACACTTAAAGGTTATTGTGTATAAAATAAAAAAAAATCATATGAAAAGACATTTTACACTTTGAAAGGTAGTGCATGTAAAGACTTTATGGTGTTTTTTAATATGTGCTTGATCTTGTCTTACATTTAGAAATGTGAGACATCCTTCAGTAGAAACGTGCAAAAGAAACATGATTTTTTTAAATGAAATTGCTGATAAAGGCCTTAAACAGATATTAAAGGAGGGATTAAAGCCATCCAGGGCATATATAATTAATAAAATGTGCCATGCTGACAAAAGCTGAACTTTGTGTTACTACTAGCTCAGTACGGAGAGGAACAGGGACAGTGTGTGTCATCCAAGATACCATGTTGCATTTGGGCTGAACTGCTGAGGAATGTTTCAGTAGGTTTGAGGTTGAAAGCAGTTTTACAGCTTTGAGAATGTAAAATTGTCATTTTGGGAAATGGCACCCCCTAGTGGTAAAGGTTGATACTAACACCCAGGCACAAAATGGTATTTTACTGCTGTTTCGTTTAGTGGCAATGTTGGAAAAGGGTTTACTGAAATTTCACTATATTACAGGGCGTATATTCAGAACTATTATAGCGTTTTATTTTTTTCTCTGAGGTCCGCTTTCAATGTTTGTATATTTTTATGTACAAAGAAAGGGTCATAAATAATTGGTACCTAATTTATTTTCCAAACTCTCTTGCTCTTTGAATTAAACCGCCTGTTTTTATTAGCCTTTAAGACTGATATATGTAAATGAGCTCTGGCCAGATTAGTCTCCTTCAAAAAGCATGTTGAAACATGCTTTATAACTCCAGTGTGAATAGGTGAAGCTGACCTTCTGTAGGCTGAATAAGCATATAAATGTAAATGTTGTGGTTTGTGTTGTATCACAAAAAGTGAATTCAAATCAGTCTATTTTTACAGCTTAGTTTTCTTTTATGGACTGGGGAGTGAACTGTACCCTTTAAAACTTTTCTACATACTAGATATAAATCATTTTTAAAAAATCAGGCTTTCACAGTATAGGCCCTTAAAGTGCAGATCACTTGAATTTCACTGCTGACAAAAAAAGCCAAACAACAACTGGAGTTTAGAATTAGCCTTTATTCAGATTGAACTGGACAGCAGTTAAATTACTCTCAAATCTGAAGGCTTCACAGTTAAAACCACTTTTCTTTTCTGCAAGGCAATGTGGGGGGAGATGATGCAGTGCATTCACAGTACAAAAACACAAAGTCAAACAAAAAAAAAGTTGCACAATTGATTTCAAATGTCACTTTCCCTATGCAGAACAACCATGATTACGAGAGGGGATTTTCAAGGATGTGTAAAACCCCCTTGTTTCTTTTCGCGAACACCTGCTTCGTAATGGAACGGGATGAGTCAGGAATAAGTGTGGTGTGGTGGACCAACGCTGGGAGGCTGGTTGAGATTTAGGCGACCTCCTCTTCGCCCTCCTCCTCGAACTCGCCCTCCTCGGCTGTGGCGTCCTGGTACTGCTGGTACTCGGACACCAGGTCGTTCATGTTGCTCTCGGCTTCGGTGAACTCCATCTCGTCCATGCCTTCTCCGGTATACCAGTGCAAGAAGGCCTTGCGGCGGAACATGGCGGTGAACTGCTCGGAGATGCGCTTGAACAGCTCCTGGATGGCCGTGCTGTTGCCAATGAAGGTGGCCGCCATCTTGAGGCCGCGGGGCGGGATGTCGCACACGGCCGTCTTAACGTTGTTGGGGATCCATTCCACGAAATAGCTGCTGTTCTTGTTCTGGACGTTGAGCATCTGCTCGTCCACCTCTTTCATGGACATGCGCCCGCGGAAGACGGCGGCCACGGTCAGGTAGCGGCCGTGGCGTGGGTCGCAGGCAGCCATCATGTTCTTGGCGTCAAACATCTGCTGTGTGAGCTCAGGCACAGACAGGGACCGGTACTGCTGGCTCCCCCTGCTGGTGAGGGGTGCAAAGCCGGGCATGAAGAAGTGCAGGCGGGGAAAGGGCACCATGTTGACAGCCAGTTTGCGCAGATCTGCATTGAGCTGGCCGGGGAAGCGCAGGCAGGTGGTCACACCGCTCATGGTGGCCGAGACAAGGTGGTTGAGGTCGCCGTAAGTGGGCGTGGTCAGTTTGAGAGTGCGGAAGCAGATGTCGTAGAGAGCCTCATTGTCAATGCAGTATGTTTCGTCAGTGTTCTCCACCAACTGGTGCACAGACAGTGTGGCGTTGTAGGGCTCCACCACAGTGTCGGACACTTTGGGTGAGGGCACCACACTGAAAGTGTTCATGATCCGGTCGGGGTATTCTTCACGGATCTTGCTGATGAGGAGGGTTCCCATACCGGAGCCAGTACCTCCACCGAGAGAGTGGGTGAGCTGGAAGCCCTGCAGGCAGTCGCAGCTCTCAGCTTCTTTACGCACCACATCCAGCACTGAATCTACCAGCTCTGCTCCCTCCGTGTAGTGGCCCTTGGCCCAGTTGTTTCCAGCACCACTCTGGCCTATAAATAGGAACAGTATGTATATGTATGCATATTAACAGGAGCAATACCCAGGCATAGTAGATGTTAAAAAGCCCATATCTAATAGTTTTCTTACATTTTATTTTTCCCTGAGGTCCACGTTTGTGTGGGTTTGTGTACCAAAAGCAGTTGTAATTAATTTCTAAATGAGTATTTTCCAAACTCTGTTCATCACTGTTTTTGATACTGTGCCTATAAAAGTAATACATTCGTGTTGTCCAAAAAATAACAAGTATCTCGAAAATGGCAACTTTTACAGAAGAAAGTAAAAAAAGGTTTTGGAACATTTCTATTGGTCCATTCATCATAGAATTTTGACACAATGTTAAGGGTAGTTGCTGTGCCCAAATGAAATTAAAAATAATTATAAAAAACAGAGATATGTAAATGACCTTTGTTTTGATTGGCCTTGTATTGTATCTCATTCAAAAAACAGTCTGCTCTGAAACATTCATTATAATGTCAGCATAAATGGATAGGGCTAAACTCCTGTAGTCTGAACAGGTGGATATATGGAAGAGTGTTGGTTTTTGAAACATGACAAAACCAATGAAATCAAAATGGTAAAAAAATGATCAAAGATAAGCACATCCACAGTGGTGAAAACAGGATAATTGACTTGAATTGCTAAAGAATAGGGGAAAAATTGGGTCTCTTAAATGTGAAAAATGAATGATCTCCTCACCGAACACAAAGTTGTCTGGTCTGAAGATCTGTCCGAAGGGGCCAGAACGGACTGAGTCCATGGTGCCGGGCTCCAGGTCCACAAGGATGGCACGGGGAACATACTTACCACCTGGGTAGGGCAAGAACGAACATTTACCACTTATATTTGTCCTCAGTCAGAAACTGCCAAGTCACGGTTGCTGTTTGAGAGCATCTGTCTTCATGGCACAAAAACTAGCTTGCTGTAAATGATTCCTGAATTTTCTTGCAGGCATTCTCTGCATAATGATGTGTTTTTAAGTCATTTGATAAAGCAGCTGATTTATTGTCACATTGCTATTGACAGTAACTGGTTATCAGTAAAGATCAGCGGTGCTACCTGTAGCCTCATTGTAGTAAACGCTGATCCTGTCTAGCTGCAGATCACTGTCTCCATGGTATGTTCCAGTTGGGTCGATGCCGTGCTCATCACTGATCACCTCCCAGAACTGAGAGAGGAAGAGTGGAGGAGAGAGAGAGTAGGGCGGAGGCCGGAGAGATGGAGAGACACAGAAAAGAGGTGGGGGAGGGAGGGAGAAGAAATTAATAAGATTTAGGATTAATTCTACCCCCTTCAGAAACAGAACAAATTACTTGGGGATGGTTGTATTGTTTATGGTTCTATGTATTTATGTCATTTATTTAAGGCATATGGCAAAAAAGGTGGCATCATTATTCAGCACATCCCCCTCATCCAGCAGGTTCAGTGAAACAATGCAAATGAGGCATCGCTGAATAAACAGTCTTCTTTCTTTTTTCCTTCAAAACATCTTTCTTGATGCATATGCAACCTTATGCACGATGCATGTTCCTTTTATAAATCAGAGCAAATCTGGCAGGCTGAACCATATTTGCTGTATCATCATGCAAAGCCATTTCGATGGCATTCAAGGAATGTAGGTCAAGCCCAAAATTCACTGTATATGTCACTGAGGTAACAAATTTCACAGAAGCAGACTGTAATAAGCACAATCAAATGCAAAACTAGTAATTCTAGAGGATGAGGAAGTATAATTGACTGCAACAATGGAATCTATGCAGTTAGTAACCTGAATCGGACAAACAGGACAAGACATCCAAAATAAGTGCTGTTTCAAATATGTTTCAGAATATACCACTGGAAAATGAACACATTTTCTTTTTGCAGTCCTTCAACAATGCAATCACTATAGCGTAGAACAATGTCTGAAAGCACCCCACACCCACTGCATGGCTATGTAACGGCACGCAATCAGGCTGAGCTCTTTCAAAATGCATGGTGAAAATCGTGCACACGGTCAAATCTCAGCTCATCATTAAAAATCCAGGGCACGAATGAGACGAGATCCCCCATTCCCCGCAGCCTTCTTTCTGGAGAATTCTCCAGGGCGGATTAAGTCAGCCTTGTATTCGCCACACTCTTGTTAGATTTTTTTTCCGTTCCACCTTAAATGGTGCAGCAGTTACATTATAGCGACTCAGGTGCCAGAATGTAACTGCTGCACCGTTTAAGGTAGACCGGGAAAATTCGAACAAGAAGCCGGCGAACAGGATTTCGGATTTCCATGCATGTCCCTGTTTTTTCAGTGCATGCAAAGCTGCACCTGCGGATCGTATCTGTACCTTGGCTCCGATCTGGTTGCCGCACTGGCCGGCCTGCAGGTGCACAATCTCGCGCATCGTGCCTGTGCTGCTGGGCGAAGTAGCGTTATAGCTGCAGAAGAGCTGGACGGTCACCGCTGCCGCTGCTGAAGCGCTGAAGGATCTGGGCTCCGGCTGAATATAGGCGGTTTGGCTCTTTCTCTTTTTTTCTCTTTCTCTCTCTCTCTCTCTCTCTCTCTCTCTCTCTCTATCTCTATCTCTCACCGCCCCTCCCTGCTCTCGCTTACTGGGCTGGAGCCCGTGGTGCAACGTGACGTCATCGCCATGGCAACCATGGAGAGCGGAGGAGAGCAGGGAGGATCAGCGGGTGGAGGTCATCATAAAAACAACGGAAATAAACGATTATATATGGCGAATACGTGGATGTATTTCATTTTAGACATCGGTTATTAGTCTAGGTCTTCAGCGTTCAGCTGTCGCTTCCCTGGACTGTTATTTTTCTCTACCACCTTTGGTATTAAAGGCGTGAGAGAAGGCTAAATTTACGCTAACGTTAGCATCCCCCACCCTCTCCTCAGGCTTTGTTTTTCCTTCAAATAAGGGTCTATATTTCTTTTTAGACTGTATAGTTTTTAAAAATCGAGTACTTCATTCTCTCTGACCGTTTTGTATGGGCTGCTATTTTGTTATTAAAGGTGTGGGAGAGAAGACCTTTCAGCTAGCACTTTCATAGCACTTCCTTGAAGGCTGTCTTTATCGTGCAAACAACTACTAACATTGAAAATTCATTAATTTAACACTGCTGTATGTACAGCAGCAGAAAAAAAAACAGGAAAGATTTTTATTTCAGTTTAATCAAAGGAAAATTCTAGAACTCCATTAAATATGAGCAGCATATTAGGCCTAACCCAGAGGAGAGATCTCTTAATCTCATGTAGGTTACTTATCCTAGACATGGTTTGAAATCAGAGTGAGACTTAAGCCATTTTCTCCTGTTTCTGAAATTTTGCTCGTGAGAAATAACCCTCAGATTTTCTCACCTTGATCAAAATATTTCCACACGTCAAACCTTTCTCATTCATCTTAACTGAAATGCTTTCAGACTTGGCTCAGAGAAATGACAGCAGGGGAGGCAGTTCTACCGTCAGCAGAAGTTTTAAATTCCTTTGTGCCCCACCCAGAGCTTGTACCTTCTGTTGTCTGCTGCCCTTAAACACTGGAATTAGCAAGTTGGCAAGAAACACAAAACCAGAATGTGTGCTCATTTATATTGTAAATTGTTGTTTATATTGTATATTGTAATGTGAACGAACAGTACATTCCGACTGTAATTTTACTATATAGCACTTTTTACAGTGCTGTCAAAAGACATATGTACCGATATTCAATAATAAGGTATACTCTGATGTTCAATGCACTCACTGTTGCAATCATGGGCATCTTTAAGCCCCTTAAATGGCCAGGGCCCACCGGCAGACCCAAAGTTTTATTACACATTTCTGTAACCTAAGAATAGCTCAGTCAGTAATTACTGAATAATAAGGCTTAGTTTGTAGTACGTTTGGGATTTTAAGGGGTTAAATACTGTCCCTGCATTTTGGTCAAACAGGTTTCGCTAGAGATTTTCTAGGGTAGCTCTGCTTTCAAAAGGTCCCACTACACTGTCACATTATGATTCCTAGCTTTATTGCAGGGGTGCTCAATCCTTGTCTTGGAGATCTACCACCCTGGAGAGTTCAGCTCCAACACACTTGGCTCTTATATAGAGATGCCCCTAAAGGACTTGGTCACCTGGATCAGGTGTGTTAGATTAGGGCTGAAGCTATGTATGGTGGTAAACTCTGTAGGGTGGTAAATCTCCAGGACCAGGATTGGGCACCCCTGCTTTATTGGATATTTGTACGGCTGCTGGTCTGAGCATGTTCATGATAAAGGTCAAGGTGCTATTCTTTTATACACAATGTGCTAGCTACAGCACCTAGTGTCTACCATTGGTCACTGAAACAACAAAAACAAAAAATCTAGTGCAAACCAAGACATGATGCTCATTAAGATTGTCAAAAAAACATTCCAGAAATTAATGAAGACTGCTGTGCTATTGTACAAAGAACCATCTGTAAAGTTTCTTTAAAGATAGATGTTTTATATAACAAGTTTTTGAAAAAAGTAGCAATTTGTCTAATAAAAGTGGTGTTACTATACCGTTAATTACACCATGATATTTCTTGTATGTGTAAAGCCTGCTCCCAACAACATGTATTATGAAAACAAGAAAAGTATTGAAAGTGGTAAACAATGCATTTTGGAACAAATTCCCTCAGATGTAGAAATTGAAACTAGATCATCTTGGATTAGGATTAAATGTAATGTAAACACACTTTTTAGAGGATTATAAATGCAGTAAAATGAATAAAATAAAATGGAGACACTGTAGCTCAGTAGCCCAGCATCGCATGAACATTCTGGTCTTCAGGAGTACAATAAAGACAAACAATAAAACAAATCGATATTCAATATCATGATAATATTGTAAACTTTGAGAAAGTTTTATTTAACATGGCATTCAATTTTTATATTGGCACACGCCTAAGAAGAAATGAATATGCTTGCTAGTTCAAATGATGGTTCTTCAAGACCTGTTGACATATAAACGTTCAGATACACAGTGAATGACTAATGACATCCACTTGACATCTATGAAAAGTAGGCATCGCAAAAATGAAGATCACAACCAGTTTACCTCAAGATTTGACATCATCAGGAAGGTTTTACTTCCTGTCTCCTGCCTTCACTGTGCCACTCCTCCCTGTCTGCTGTTAATGCACTTGCAGAGAGAGCCAACTGCGGCAGCGGAGCTCAGAGTGCTGTGAAACCAGCAGAGCAAGACTAGCCTGCAGACAAAACAGCTTATTAAGGTCGACTGTAGCAACAGACATGTGGAGAGAGCATATTTTCCCATACAGAACACACTCTTTGTATGTGAAAATGCGCTTGGCTGATAAATGATTCTGATTCTGAGAGAAGTTTGTGTACCTGTCACCCTTCAACATGTCGTCCAGTCTGTTAGAAGATGACCTGTCTTGTCCCGTGTGCTGCGACATCTTCAAGGATCCGGTCCTGCTGCCTTGCAGCCACAGCTTCTGCAGAGCCTGCCTGCAGCGCTTCTGGGATAGCGGTAGCTCCCGTGCCTGTCCTGTCTGCAGAAGGAGGGCCTCCAAGAAGAGCCCCCCATCCAACCTGGCCCTGAGGAACCTCTGCGAGGCATTCCTTCAAGGACGAAGCCAGAAAGAAACGAGCGAAGGGAACCTCACCTGTGGTCAGCATGGAGAGAAGCTGAAACTCTTCTGCGTGGACGACCAGCAGCCCATCTGCGTGGTGTGCCAGGCTTCGAGGACACATAGGGGCCATGACTGCTCACCCACGGGGGAGGCAGCTCTGGACTGTAAGGTACAGTTTTCACAGTGATGGCATTGTCTCGCCGGCTCTGTGCTGCATTGTGCGTCTGTAAATGCTCGCTGCTGTTCTCCAGCCATGAAAGAATTTTGGAGCAACCCGTTGAGGGAATGCAGTTAATCTAGTCTATTCTGACACTATCTCGGCACGTCCTGCCAGAGGAATACGGCCGAGGCATTCCGGCAGCACCTACAAGGCCCACATCTGCATTCCTGTGGCAAGAAAAGGGAAAAAAAAAGAGTCTTGCTCCTTTCAAGCTGTTATGTTCTTGAACAATATTCCATAAATCTGCACATTCACATGTTTGATTTAGGGGAAGAATGTTTCCAATTCAAACATGTGTTGGGAAGAGAGAACCCTGAGCAATGTTTCTTCAAGGTTTAGCCCAGAGGAATGCACTCTGTGCCCTTCCCTCTGAGAAGGTGTACAATGCACTACAGTTTTTTATGCAAGATCACATTGACTTTATGGGAGACCAAAGGCCAATGTGTAAAAATAGTCATCTGTGTGTCGACCTAAAATAAACATTTGTGACATTTACATGCAAGCATTGGCTTTCCCATTAAGTATGGAAGCCCATTTACACCAGTAGGAGGTGAAAAAAAAACATTTTTAGAAAACAATATTTTCTTGAAATATTGGCTTATTACCTTGAAATAATTACTTTTTTCTCAAAATACTGACTTAGTATCTTAAATGATCCATTTTCTCAAAATGTTGACTTAATGTCTCACAATAATGACTTATGAGTCAACACTATGGAGTATGTTGAAGTAGTGACTTACTGACTGAGATGCTAAATCAATGTGTTCACATACTGCTGCCAGAAACATAGATGGAGACAAAAAGCACAAGTGTTTTTTTTTAGTTTTTCTGGCAGGAAATACCTTTCATAATAAAGTCACTAATAGTTTGCATAAAACAAGTGAGTGTATTAATTTTCACAGCGATCAAACGTTTTGAGTATCTTCTACTTGCAGGATAAACTCAGCTCTGCAGTGAAGACACTGAAGGACAACGTGGATGTGATCACCAAACTCAGGATGACTTCAGCTTTGACCCTGGAACATATTAAGGTACTACTGGTATTTCTAATCACCCAAAAACTGATTTTACAAAAAGAAAAAAACAGAGAGACTCCTGATGATTCATATAGATTTGTGTTCCAGAGTCAAGCTCAGCAAATAGAGAAGCGAATAAGGGATCAGTTCCTGGAGATGCATCAGTTTCTGCGTGAGGAAGAGGAAGCCAGGTTGTCTGCACTGAAGAAAGAAGAGGAGAAGAGAGTGCTGGCTGTGAAGAATAGAGATGAGCTCCTCATGGGCAGGATGTCTTCGCTCTTAGACATTATCAGGAGCACAGAGGAGGAAATGGCTGCTGACGACTTGACGTTGCTGCAGGTGAGAAAATGACAAAACACTTGCTATATTATGTTCTTTAACAGGATTCTGTGTTTTTGGTCTTCAGTACTGTTGTTTAAGAGGCGTAGACTGATTGTCAGGAGAGGCTTACAGAACATACTTTATTATTTTGCTGAACTGAATCCCAGTTTATACTAAGCGTGTAATTACAGCTCATTGTGTTTTGCTTACTTTCATAGAACTTCAAATCCACCATAGAGAGGTATGTAGAAATTCTCTATCTTTTCCCTGTATCAGAGATATAATCTGTATTGATATGCTGGACATAGGGGCCAGGAAACTGCTGGAACAGAATATCAGTCACACTGGCCAAGCCTGAGCTTACTCACTGAGGTCATAGCAGAAGAATATATTGTTTTAATCAAAACTGTCAGTTGTGATTCTTCCAGCCATTTGGAGTGACTCTTGATTACAATGCATATGTGGTCCCACACTCTCATAACTACTTCACTTACAGATTAGTTTTGTGAAACTTACTGAATGATTCATAGCAGCTTCTGAATAATAAGTCTTAAGATCAACAGCTGAACAAAAACACTCAGAAGCCTGATCGTTTCTGCAGAACCCAGAGTTCACTGCAGGATCCAGAAGGGTTTTGTGGAGCTTTAATGGACGAGGCCAAGCACTTGAGTAACCTCAAATTCAGAGTCTGGGAGAAGATGCAGCGAATTGCTCCCTACTGTGAGTACCTTCCAGAAACACAAGAAGGCAATGATGTGTCACTGATGGACAACTTTCCATTTGAAAGAACAAAAAGACAAGGCACTCAAAGCTTTGTTCTGAAAAAAAAATTAAAGCTGTTCTGTTAGAAATACTGAATAAAACATTAGATCTTCTATTGTAGTTGTTCTCAATCTGGGGGCCATGGGGCCACTAAGACAGCCACAGAAAAATATGTTCTAATTTTGTTGGTTTCCTTACAGGCCTTCACTTTTTACACAAGTGAAAATAGCATTAACCACAAAGCCTGACTATTTGCACTAGCTCCACCTAGTAAAGCATGTGACTATAGCACACCAAATGATCATTTTTGTTGCCATTTTATACTTTCTATGAACAAAATTGAGGCAGCATTTATAGAAGCTGTGTTTAAGGGAGAAATGGAAATCTACTTACCATAAAGGGGCACTTTGTAGTCCTACAATTACAGAGCCCTCTTTTACCCTGTTCGTTAATGGTCAGGACCCCCACAGGACCACCACAGAGCAGGTATTATTTGGATGGTGGATCATTCTTAGCACTGCAGTGACACTGACATGGTGGTGGTAGTTTTGGTACCTGGATCAGACACAGCAGAAGCTGGGCAAATTGACAATATCTATTGTTATTGTGATAAATTACTTCACAATATGTCACAGCATACTTTTCTGAACATATTGTGGATATCATAAAAAAACACTTAAAAACTGCATGTTTGATCACAAAGAAAGCTTAGTTACTTCAGTTTAATTTGGGTTTAGTGTAGCAAAATCATTGGATTTATGATGTTTGCTAGTATTTTTTTTAAATGAGACGCTACATTGTCTGTTCCAACTTACCAGGTGTCAGAAAAAAAGAAATATTGTGAACATGGGCCGTGACAAAACTAAGTATTTCAACTTCACTTTAAAAGAACAGAATTAAAATGAACATTCAAAAAACAAATATCTAAGTATTATTTTCACAAGTGTAAATTGTGAGCCCACCCCCCAACAGAAGGAGGTACCCTAAAAATTAATTTTGTATATTTTTAGTTCACTGCTATCTCAATGAATACATTGGGTTCAAATTAATTGTAACACAATCTTTGTAAATATCTATGGTCTAAATAATAAATTGTTTTTTAAGGAGTCTTTTTTTTCAGTGGAATGGCAGATTGAATTAATATAGTAGAATAGTCCATATAGAATAGCATAGCAAATCGTGAGCAGCATAAAGCTGAATAAATTATAATGTGTTCACAGTACTGACATTGCAATTTGCAAATGTGCATTTTTTATTGTATGCTGTGACCATTCTTACTAATGACATATAACAAGACGTATCACGATCATCATATTTAGCAGTATCATCCCAATACTAATATTTTGTCTGTATCCTGCAGCTCTCTGGTAGTGTTTTGCTTGATTTATGCCAATGTATTTTAGAGGATGAACTCTTGGACTTGTTCTTACTTCACTGTGCAGCCCCTGTGACCCTGGACCCAAACACAGCCCACCCCTGTCTCTACCTGTCTGATGACCTTACCTCTGTCCACTACTGCAGCCCATGTCCTCCCCTCCCAAGCAACCCTGAGCGTTTCCACATCAGTGCTGAAGTTCTGGGCCACACTGCCCTCTGCTCTGGCATGCACAGCTGGGACGTGGAGGTAGGGGCCAGTGACGATTGGATCTTGGGGATAGCCAGTGCCTCTGTAAAAAGGGACACTGAGGTTTCAGCACGTCCAGAGAACGGCTTCTGGACCCTATGTCTGAGGGATGAGGAATACAGGGCCATGGCGTCGCCCCCGAAGCCTTTGGCCGTCAAACGAAGGTTGCAGATAGTCAGAGTGCAGTTGGACTGGGGTGCGGGGGAGGTGTCTTTCTCCTGTCCTGTGGAGGGATGTACCCTACACACTTTCACGCACACATTCACGGAAAAGGTGTTGCCATACTTTTATACGCAAAGCAAACACGCACTGAGGATCGTACCAAAGCCTGTGCTTATTTCAGTGATGGAGAATTGACCTCTACTGAAGACATTAGATTGTAAATGACATTAAAATATGCTGCTGTCACTAACAACACTGTGCTTAAAGCAATAGTTTGAAGAAAAATCAAGTGCACAGAGTGTTTTTCTGACCCCAAATGTAGTTGACCAACCAAGACATGTTATGGGTGAAAGTTTTGCACTGGATCCACAGTCGTATGCAAACAATTGGTGTGGTCAAAAGAAATATTTTGTCGAATTTCTAAGTAAATTTAAGTACATATCCTCTAGCAGGGCCAGAGTGGGACTTGTTTTCATACCAGGAGTTACATGATGCAGACTAGCCCACCCCAAACAAACACACAAAGCACTACACTGACATAACCAAGGTGGCTAGTTATAAAATGAAAACTAGTGAAAGCTTTTATCTTAAATGTGACGTAATTATGACAGTCAATATGCAACAAACTAATGCAATCTAAGTGAGTTAAAGGCAGTATTTCTTACTGCCCACCTGCTCGGATATGTCCTCATCTTTCCTGCACAGCTTATTCATTCTTGTCTTTTGGTGCCACCTAGTTTTTTTGCAGTTCTTGTCGCTGCTGTCCGTCTTCACATGGTGCACATATGAAAACTGATACACTGGTAATGTACAATATACTAATGAACTCTACAGAGTGCTGCATGTTTTGTCAACCAGTACCAGATTTACACCATCGCAATTAATCTGATAAGCTGATCTCTCAAGGCTGATGTTAACTTCTTATTTGAATTTCTGTTCCACCTTAAATAGTGCAGCAGGTACATGCTAGCACCTGTACAGGCATCTAAATGTAGCTGCTACATCATTTAAGGTGGAACCGGAAATGAGAAAAAGACGCTAACCTTATTTCATCTAATCTCTATCCACTGTACAAGAGTCAGTTACAATCAGCAAACTGGTTTGACCCCTAAATATCTACAGAGCTACACTTGGTCATAACGTTCTTGTGCTTGTACTCCCCTGATTACCCTCTCTGGCATTGTAAACCTATGTTCTGCAAATTTTAATGCACAATTGTTGTTTATGTGCTGAATTTTACATATTTGGGAAAAAATTAAAACATCTAATATGGCCTGTGCAAAATATGTTAAACTCAGAAAATAAATAAAAATTGTGCATTAAAATTGGCATATTTAAGTTTGTTCCCTGTATATGAAGTGCACTTATTTTCAGTTTGAAAATCAACCAAATATGAAATTAGACTTGGGGTTTTCAAACCTTTGCATAGGACTGTATACCACTAACATAGCTAAAGGTAGTGGAAGCTTAAAGCTCACCAATTACCAGAATGCAAACTTCATGCCCAAATCATCACGTCAACCTTGCTGTCAAGTGCTTGCTTATGTGGTTTCTGACATTGTATGACATACTGTTATTAATTAAAATTGACGAACAAAAGGCTTCAAGATGGCAGTGTTTCAGACATGCAGCATTTTTTCACTAGTGCAAAATAAGGGGGGCCAGGGAGGACGTGTCCTTCCCAGCTTTGAATTATGTGTAATAAATTCAGAGGCTCTTGGGATGATCACTGCAAAAGGTACATACTCTATATTGTTGATTACATATTGTTTAAAGGTGCCTTTGTTCACAAAACCTTCCACACCAGTGATGTAGTAAGCGTTGTAAGTTAAAACAGAGAGGTTGGGTGAATGAAGATGCACCATGCACATACTGACCTGTTAAAAAACATTCTCTGTGAGTGAGCAGCAGCCCTCAGCTAACAGCAAAGCTCACATTACTTCTAGCAACATTATGTGATTAGTGTCAATATACTACAGAGCATCCGCATTTGGAGCGCTGGTTTGTCAGGAAAGGTCTGCCACTTGAAGTAGAACATTGAGCTACCTCTTTTGAGAATGTATTTCTGCTTATTTTTTTCTTTATTCAACTTATAAAGTTGACACATCACTTAGTTCATAAATAATCCCAGTAGAACTCTAATTAAAATCAAATGCAGATAGTTGTTTAGTTTTGTTGTGGTGCATTTGGAGTCTGTGATGTGGCATAAGTTTCTTTTGTTCTGAAGGGCCGCAAACCCCAAACTACACGGCTCCTAACTTTTGCGAACTGTGTAGCATGACTGTCTACTGTATGTATGTACCTGTGCTGTTTGCTTTAAGGACTTTGAGCAAATGAAGGTGTTTGAGTCTTGCATGTTAAGTCTGATTGTCTACTGATGCTCCTGTGTTTTGATCCACAGTTATGAAGTTTTTATGCATTAAATGCAGCAGAATCCAGAAATGATGCATTGACCTGCTTTACCTTTGTAATTTACATTGCACTTATTTACTGTACTGTGGTCATTTTTTGACTTCCTCCGTTACATTACACTTATAGTCCTTTCTTTTACCCTGGTCACATTCGTTGTTATGAAAGTATTTTTCTTAAATATATATATATATCACATATATGTACAGATCTGACCCAGAATTTATATATTTCCATGACAAACAATAAATCAAAACCTGCCACTCTAAAGAACGAGAAACTGATATCTGAATTTCTGAAATGACTGAATATGTGTCAGAAAATGCATGGATTATTCCTGGTAATAATATTGTTTATTTTGTTTTATTTTTAAATATCAATTTGTGAGCAATAAGATATCATAACAATGTGACAACTCTAACTGAATGGCGCGCACCACCTAGAGGTCTAAAGCCATTAATGATGAAAATATGTGTGAAACACTGAGTTTGGGACATTTTTACTTCAAAACAATGGGATCTAACTGCTCACTATGTGGCCATGAGGGACAGGGATGCAGTCTCACTTCCTGCTCTAAAATGCAAGGGCGTGGCCAAAATAAGGCTCCGCCGTTTTTCTGTAGTGAGATAAAAACGTGAAACAGCATTTTTGAATAAATTTTAATTTAAAAGGTTAAACCCATAGCGTGATTTTGTGGTCAGTGATCCATTTCTGTTTGGGCTTGTAGGCCTGTTTTGAATCCTACTGGAAGATCCAATCTCAGTCCGGTTTTAGCTTTTTGCCAGAGGCAGACAGATTTCTTTCTTCAATCCTCAGTTCAAACCACAGTTCAAACTACTTGGGTAGAATGGTCCATATTTGTCTCTGCATGAAAGCGTCAAATGGTCTGCACTCAGTTCAGGCACATGAAAACATGTGCATTGATTTTTAAAGCATTATTTCTCCTCTGTTGCCACAATAATACACTGTAAGTGGAAACAGCTCACCAAAGGATGGATGTCATGATGGAGTGAGTGTGTACAACCATGCAGTACATTTATTTTTAGATTTTTTCCACTATAAAGCCAAACTTGGTGTGCCAAACTTATAAAGCAAGTAATAGTGATTACTTACACATGCTGCACTGACTTCAAAGTCCTTCCTCAACAGAGAGAATGTAACACAACTCAGTGCTTTCAGTCTGACACTGTGTATTTTGTATCTTTACAAAGCATCAGGGGAATTAAGCAGGAAAGTCTTCATTACAAAGCTGCTTATCAGTGTGTTAGATTTATGCAGGCCAAAATACTCACTATTGAGTGATTAGGATCTAATGCCTTACAGTGCTAATAACCTCTCTAACAGAGGAACACTACCCAGGCCCTGTGTGCCATCCAGGAGTTTAACTCAGCTGCCTCTGCAGGACATGGCTTACACCTGCTGGTCCTTAGTGGTGGTCTAACTGGCAGGCCAGAATAGAGTTAATGTTTTCCTAGTTCGATAGAACACAGTATAAGAAGGGATCACATCCTTTTCAGATTAGCCAACCCCTGCATGAGCTCCTAATCTGCTTCTTGAAGATGTAAACCTGCCTTAAGTTCAAACTGAACATATTAACCGCCATGGTCTCGTATCTAGCATCCTGTATTTGACCCACATTTCAGGACCGACAGATGTTTAGCAATGGTTATTTCCTTTACGCTACTCAGAAAGTTGGAGACTGCTCTTCATTTATTTAATTTCCAGTCAAAGTGCAAGTTCATCACTTTTCAGGAGATATTTCTGAGTAGGTCTCATATATGCATAAGGAAGGGGAAGGTCAAAGGAGAAAACAGGAGTCTCCAAAACTGGAGTTGAAAAAACATATTAAAGGGCCCAGAACCTACATTTTTCTTGTATTTTATTTTTTCACCTGATGTCCACTTATGATGTTTGTGTGCATTTCTGTACCGAACAAAGCCATAGTTCCTCTTTACATCACCATTTTCTAACCTCTTTTTATCACCTTAAAAGCAAACAGGCTGTTTTTTGTTACTGTACCTTTAAGATGTATGTTTAATACAGATATATGTAAATAAGCCCTGTTCTTCTGTTCTGCCTCATTCAAAAAGCCCTCTGGGCTGAAACACTGCTTATAACCCCAGTGTGAATGGGTGGGACTGAACTGCTGGTGGGTATACACAATACGGCCTAAACTATGTGGACAACTGACCATCACACCTGTAAAGGCTTGTTGGACATCTCCTTCCAAAACTATGGCATTGATTTGGATTTGCCTTCCACCCCCGCACGCCCCTTTTGCAGGCCTCCACTCTTCTAGGAAGGCTTTCCACAAATTTTGGAGTGCATCTGTGGGATTGTTTTTTACGCCGCATCATCATTATAACGATAAATTATTATTTTTCAGTTTAAAAAAAAACAATATTAGACCGGTTTGGGGTTTAGAACTGGCCTGTAACTCTGCATAGTCTCTTTGCACCTTAGCCTGCGTGTGTTTGAGCAACACGGCCCCAAACCGGCAAACAGCTGTTGGCTCACTGTAATGAAAATGCGGCGTCACTTAAAAAGCGCACAACAACTACAGATTTTAGACTGTATAAATAAAATATATAAATAAAAACTTCTCTGTAAAACAAGCACATATAGATCTTTTAGCGCTCAAATTATTATGAAATTCAGAATGTTTAACTGTTATTATTTTTAACAACGATCCTGAAATCATGGGATGTTGCAGCGCCCTCAGCGCCCTCAGCACCTACTTCCCACATCCCTGAAACCCTGAAAAACGAACCATCATCCCTCCTCCACCAAATGTTACTGTTGGCACCATGTATTCCTGTAGGTAGTGTTCTCCCGCCATCCACCGAACACGTATTTGTCCATCCGACTGCCAGATAATTAAGCATGATTCATCACTCCAGACAACCCGTTTCCACTGCTCCAGAGTCCATTGACGATGTGCTTTCCACCACTCTGGCCAATGCTTGGCATTGCACATAGTGATCTTAGGCTTGTGTGCAGCTGCTCAGACATAGTAACCCATTTAAGCTCCTGACAAACAGTTGTTGGGCTAATGTGGCTTCCAGAGGCAGTTTGGAACTCTGTAGCGAGTGATACAACAGATAATAGGTGATTTGTACTTGCTACAGCAGCCCCACTCTGTGCTTCCACTTCACAGTGATAGCACTTATAAGGTGTCCACATACTTTTGTGAATGGTGTTTGTAAATGCATTGGTTTTCATGACGTCACAGAAACAGTGAATTTAAAATCATCTGGTTTTCGCAGTTTCTATATATGGATTGTTTTGACTGTTCAAAACTTTAGCGCTTACATCAAACTCTTTTACTTCAAGAAAGTAAGGAAAAGTTGAGTTTTCATGCTATGGGCTTTTTAAAAGATATAGAGAAAATGGGACAGCTAATAACCACGCAAGAGCTTTTACTGATTGTTCGAATGCCCTACATTTCTTTCACTTTTGACATACTTACATACATTTAAGCAAGTACTTTAGCTAAATTAAAAACTTCTATTTTTACTTGAGTATTATATTATAATTTCACTCAAGTGCTGGATTTGTGTGCTTTGTCCACCACCCAGACTGTCACCATCACCTCTAATCTTTGATCAACAGAAGAAAATCAAGCTCCACTCTTCTGAAAAAAACACAGGTGTTTCTGTCCATCTTTCTACTGTGAGAAGACAACTCAGCACTGAAATTACTGAGTGTGTTTGGGATTACTTGGATTGTGAGAAGCAGAAAACGCAACCAACTTCTAAGACTGAACTTTGGAGGTGTGGAAAAATATCCCTGTGGATTTCTTTGATGAACTGAAAGCAAGTCTCCTGAAAAGAATGGAAACCGCAATAAAGGAATAGGATGGGGACACTAAACACTGAACAATTGATATGTATTTATTGAGGCTTTTGTGAGGTCCAAAAGTCTGAGACCTATTTGAAAATTTGGTATTTAATTTCAACTTGGAAATAAACAACACTTACAAAAGTTTGAAAAATTTTAAACAAAGAAAAAAAAATGATAAAACAAAGAAGAAATATTGAATATTCTGCACTATTTCTAGATCACTACTCAAATTTAAGCAAATTTGTGACGCTGTCCATGTTGAGGCTTTTGCAAAAAGGTCAGATTTTTAACATATTTTTAGTCTTTTCTCTTCCACCAAAGCTCGTGTTCAGACAGCTCTCATTAGGATTTGATCTACTGATCCGAGGCCTTTGCACAAACTACACAAAACAAACCAGCTTGAGTGCACTCTGTCATTAAAGCAAAAGTAGAACATATCAAATACTAAGAAATTCTTAAAATTTGTTTAAAATGTAAAAATTTTAAAGATTCCACTTTTCACTCAAATTGTTAAGCTGATAATATAGATTTTTATTAGTTTTTTTCTATGAAATGAGATAGAAATGAAAAATAGGAGCATTTTCACTAGAGGTCCCACTGTACATTTTTACATTTTTTGTATTTTTTCACTGTTCTGTTTCTGTCTCTTGCCCTGAAAGGGTTTTCCCTGACAGTCTCACTTGGTGAGATAATATTATTGTGGGTCTGGACCTGCTTTTCTTGAAAGCTGGGACAATGTGTGTGTAAAAACTGCTATATGAATCACATTGAATTAATTTGTTGAATCAAGTGTATCTAAACAATAAAAGTACCTGCAGTGCTTCAGTCCATCATCACTGTTCAACCAAACTGCTGCAGTGCTTTGCTGTGACTATAGGCAATACCAGGAGTGCCTGCAGATATCTACAGAAACAGCAGGCTCAGTCCACATCCTGCTGAGTGTAGAGGGGAGACTGCCGGGTTAATCCTGTCATTAACTCAGCTCAGAGGATCTCTGTGAGTCATAGAGAAAGAAGGGAGCCACAGTAGGATCAGGACTGACTCAGTCTACCATCTGACCAAGCCACAAACATATTGCCCTGACTGGAACCACATATGGTCACAGAGTGTTGATGAAAGGTCTTAAAATGAAGCAAACAACTGTGCAAGAAAAGATAATCAACCCGTTCTTTTTTCATAATTTGACATCTAAATTTGAACCACTTCTGTAGAAAAACTGAGGTACTTCATGCCTATGCTTAGGTCAAATATATAAATTGCATCGCATACACCGATCAGGCATAACATTATGACCACCTTCTTGTTTCTATGCTCGTTGTCCATTTTATCAGCTCCACTTACTATATAGGTGCACTTTGTAGTTCTACAATTACAGACTGTAGTCCATCTGTTTCTCTGCATTGTACTGGTCTGAGTGGATCAGACACAGCAGTGCTGCTGGAGTTTTTAAACACCTCAGTGTCACTGCTGGACTGAGAATAGTCCACCAACCAAAAACATCCAGCCAACAGTGTCCTGTGACCACTGATGAAGGACTAGAGGATGACCAACACAAACCGTGCAGCAGCAGATGAGCTATCGTCTCTGACTTTACATCTACAAGGTGGACTGACAAGGTAGGAGTGTCTAATAGAGTGGACAATGAGTGGACACAGTATTTAAAAACTCCAACAGCACTGCTGCGTCTGATCCACTCGTACGAGCACAACACGCACTAACACACCACCACCATGTCAGTGTCACTGCAGTGCTGAGAATGATCCAGCACCCAAATAGTACCTGCTCTGTGAGGGTCCATGGGGGTCCTGACCACTGAAAAACAGGGTAAAAGGGGGCTAACAGAGTTTGCAGAGAAACAGATGGACTGCAGTCTGTAATTGTAGAACTACAAAGTGCACCTATATAGTAAGTGGAGCTGATAAAATGGACAATGAGTGTAGAAACAAGGTGGTCATAATGTTATGCCTGATCAGTGTATATAAGCGTTGCCATTTATTCAGTACCTTGTAACTGCACAACCCTGCAGATATGAATGTGAATTATGAGGATCTGTACAGAAATACTGAGTACTGAGTTCTCCATTAAAGCATTTTCAGTAATGACACTTCATTATGTAGCTGTTAAACCTTTATCATCTGTAGCTGCATAAGGTTGCCAAGAAAAATAAGACAGAAGCAGTTTGGAAAGTGTAATGTATCTGCATGAAACACTTGATGGCGCCACAGTCTTACTAACAAAAGCTTTAACATGAGATTGACAAGGTGGAACAATTTATTCTACCCTGTCAGATCTAGCTTGGTAAAAAAAAAGAAAGAAAACTAAAAGGCTGTAAGAGGATGTTATGGCACCCATTAAGATTCTTGCAAACAGTGCAAAAAGCTCTTTCTGATATAAATCCGATCATGTTTCATGTTTTGGTACAGTATGTTGAAAAGTCTCACTCCAATACTCTAGAGAAGTTTGCCTTCTTTTAAAAGTTTTTTATTTATTTATTTTTTTTTACTTTTTAGTTATTTAAGAAAAAAGCTTCAAGGAAAAAATGTTATTATCTGCCTCCAGATTTGATAGCTTTTAAAGTATAAGCTATGCTGGATGTTAATTTTTGTATAACTAATTATGACTTGTGATCTTTATGAAGTTATTCACAGCTCTGTTCACTGCTGTGCATGCATTTCTTCATTCTTCACAAGTTCCTACTATTTAATTATACTAAAAACATTGTAAAGTAGTAACATCATAATAAAATCATTGTATACATGTATTTTTAAATAAAATGTTTTTATATTAAAAACAGTGATAACAAATTACAAACTTTTAAACGTATATAAAGACCAAGTGGTACCTTAATAATGATTTGACAGTTTTTCTTTCATTTCTTTTATTAAATGCACTTATTGAAACTCTTTAATTACAAAGGCAGTTATGACATTTGGACTCTGAATGTGGGTACCTTAACTCTGAACATAAGTAGGTGTGCAAATTTATGCAACCACGGTGTTGACTCATTTTTTATTTTTCATTTTTGGTTCTGAATTATCTATTTGTTTTTCTTATGAATTTTCTTGGTCACAAAATCCCATTAAAGACTGAAAAATGTCAGCCATCGTTTATATTCATTTACATTCATTTATATTCATTCCCGACTTCACATTCCAAAAAGTTTGCATTTCAATAAGAGTGTGTATACTTTTTAGAATCGCTGGACATAAACGCAAATAATTTTTGTGCTAAAACAACAAACAGACAAACTAAAAACAAACAGACAAAAACATTTAACTAATATGGGAGAAAAACGTGTCCATATATTTGCTCATTTTTAAATATATGTATAATATATTTTGTTTTACAATATAAATGTTTGAATATTTAAATATATGTCAATATATTCACATATGTAGATACAAAATATCATCAGTGTCCGAAGAAAAACAAGTTACTTCAAAATGGAAACTTTACAGAAGAAGGCAAAATTGTTCTTAGCCTTTAATGTAAATAATGTAAAGAGATTTTATTCCATACACTTCCATGAGTCCATTCATCATGAAATTTCTTTCACTTAAAAAAGATAGTTCTTCAAGGGTTCTTTGGTAAAGACAATGGTTCTATATATAAGCATGAACACCGAAAGAACCCTTTGCATAATGAAAGGGTCCTTTGCATCATGAAAGGGTTCTGCAGATTGCTGTAGATGGTTCTGTATAGAACCATTCTGATAAGGGTTCTATACAGCACCAAAAAGTGTTCTGCTATTTTTACAATGTCAAGTCTGTAACAACAGAAGAACCCTTTTTGGTCCTGTATAGAACCATTTTCAAAAAGGTACCATATAGAACCATATACAACACATTCTCCATCAATCTGAAGAACTTGACATTGTAAAAATAGCAGAACCCTTTTTGGTCCTGTATAGAACCATTTTCAAAAAGGTACCATATAGAACCATATACAACACATTCTCCATCAATCTGAAGAACCATTTCATCATGCAAATTATTCTATATTTTCATAACTAAAGAACCAATGAAGAACCATCATTTTTAAGAGTTTACACGACAAAGGACAGTAAAGGACAGCTGATGAATAAAAAAACTGAGATGTTTGGTTTTTTAGACATTTTGATATGTAATAGGGTCATTTTTTAAATATTTACATTCATGTCAAACATATAAAAGTTTTAAAAAACATATGGAAATATTTCCTTTGTATATGGGAAAAAAATCTTTGATGGAGAAGGGAGGCCTCACCATTTTAGCTCTTCACTATACAGATCATTTCCTGCTCTCTGAAGTTTTAATCTGAAACTCACAAACATGAGGAACGACTATTAGGACACTTGATTTCTGTCACTTAAGTGCCATTTAGCAAAGATCAAGAGCAAGAGTGTCATGTTTCACTGTCAGAAGAAAAATAAGTCAAAGACAACAAACAGCATAGAGTGTCTGGAGACTGGAGCGTCAGACCCTCAGGGCTGTTATTCTGTTATCCTGCAAACTTGTGCCAAATCCCACAGGAGAACAGAGAAACAAACAGCAAGAGAACACACAAATACATACCTGTGGACATGGACCACCACTGTCTTCACCCTGCTGTTGTGCTAAAGATACATGTTTGTAAAAGAATCACCACGATCATAAAACTATTCATTCCTGTCACTCTGATGCCTGTAAAATGTCATAAAGTAAATACACAGCCAGAGACTTTTGGTAACTATGCCTGTTATGCATGTGAGTAATCTATTTACAAGGAAAAAGTGAACGCAGGTGTACTAATGACGACCTGTTTTTCCAAACAGCCAACAGGATGTGTTTTACAATTCAAGCAAATGTGTTCAAGCTCAATCTCATGAGTGTTCCTTATATGTGCAAAGTCACCTACTTGAGGCGATTGAGGTCACTGATTAATTATAAGCAGCAGTAACAGTCATACAAAAATGTCTTGTAATGCTGCCACTATGATCAAGGCCTCAGGGCCTTCTTGAGTTTATTCACACTGTTAGACGTTAAAGAAAAAAGGCTAATCTCTACAGAGCTTATATTAAATACATTAATTCCTGTGTTTTGCTGCAAATACACACACCGATAGAGTTTTCTCCTCAATATATTGCAGCGTTGTTTGCTTACTCTTACAGCACTGTAGAATATGCTGGGTGGGTAGCCAAAATTCACTCAATTTCTTAACTTTATTTTCTTTCTCCTCTTGCTAATGATCTCCCAGTGTATTCTGTAAGAAAAAAAGATATTGTGTAGGTATATTTTTCTTTCATCAAGGTACAAACAGTGTAAACGTATCCACAATAGTGGTTTTAAGTCCAATTGTGTACCTTAAATAAGTTTTTCATAGGAGCAAAGTAAATACTTGTACTTTTTCATAAACTAATGCTTTAAAACAGGACAATGAAACAAAAGCCTGGAGACGAGACGGGGTGTGCGGAGTCAATACAACTTAGAAAATATTATTTCAATGGATTATTATGGTACAATTTTGTTCCCTAAAGGTACTGAGATGTACTCTTGAGGGCACCACCCCAGTGACAAGAGCGGTACTGCCCCAGTGACAGTTTCATACCTTTTTCCCAGTTGAGTGAGGGTGGAGACCACATTCTACCACTCAGGCCAAGTAAACTGTTGAGAGACTCTTCATTTAACAAAATTGGGAAGTGTTTAATATGAATTTGCTAAATATGATGAGTAGCAAAACCTTTTTTTCCCAGCTTGAAGTGACATCTGCCTGGAAAATCATGACGATGTGTGTCCAGACAGGGCTAAAATTATTAGACCACTGCTAGGTTCGATAAAAACCAACCAAAAATATATTCTGTCTATAACTCTTCCATGGCAGATCTAAACACAAATAAGATTATAGAGCACTGGCTGTAAATGAAGAAACTACTCCAGGACCCCCTGTAAATTTGTAAATTTGATGCCATTGAAATCAGGATAACGCAGCATTATGACAGCATGTTTTATGTTTAGTTTATTTATGCTTCAAATTGGTCAGATGGACCTGATAAACATCATTCTACATACAGTAACTCATAGCAGTATGCAAATGCTGTGACACTGAGACTCTACACAGAAATATTGCACAGTATTTGTTGTGTTCTCAATGTTTTTTAAAAGCACAGTATTAAAATAAGACTATTAAATATTTATTTCAGTAATTAGAGAGAAAGACATTGAAATTGTCAAGGCAAAACCGAATTGATGTAGATGATATAATGTCATTTATTTGTCTGAAACACATGATGGCGCCACAGACCCAGTCATATCTGCAGAAGTACAGAGCCAGCCGCAGCTCAGAACCTGCACTTTCTTCCCAAGTAGAGATTGGTGTACCTGTCTAGTCCAAGTAGCCAAATGGTATGCTTTGTTGGACCAGATAATAGGTTTCTCCATAGACTACATGTTCTGATCACATACATTTTTTCAAACAATGTTTCAGACCCTAATTCTTTGTTTTACTGTATTTCTTCCAGTGTTTATTTTAAAGACTCATAAAGCAAATGCATTCTCTTAGCTTTTATGTCATCTCTTTTTTCACTCAGGACACACTGCGGTTTTACGATTGTGCCTTATTGCGTTTAGGATCAGGGTAATTACGGTCCCTATGCCTTTGCATCTAAGAATAATATTTTTTGTAATGATTTTACAAGCCAAGTATTAAATATTAGCTCTTGGATTAGCTAGCTACAAACAGGTAGCTCAAGTAAGGGCCTTTAAAGGGCCCATATGCTACATTTTCCTGTATTTTTTTTTTCCTCTTGAGGTCCACTAACATTTGTTTCGTTTTATGTACCAAAGGAGTCATAATTTGTTTTTACAAGACGAATTTCCAACCTTTCTTTTTTCTTTGTTGCTTTACCTTTAAGACTAATATAAGAAAAATTAACTCAGTCCTGATTGGCTGCCTCATTCAAAAAGCACTCAGAGCTGAAACACTGCTTATAACTTCTTATAACCACTGCTTATAATGGATGGGGCTAAGCTGCTGTAGTCTGAATGAGTGGATATATACAAATGAGTTGGTTCTTATTGCATCAGAGAAACAGTGAATTCAAAACAGGCGGTTGTTGCAGCTTAGTTTCCATTTATAGTCATGTGAAGAAGTGAGTACACCCATGAAAAGTTTAGATTTTATTTGGAGATAAAGACAATGTTGATTTTAAACGATATTGATAGGCAAAGGTGATATGATTTGACAAGTCATCATCTTCTTAAACCGCTTAATCCCGCAAGGGTTGCGGTAGCAGTTGGGAGAGCAAAAAAACCCAGATGACCCTGTCCCCCACAACTTCCTCCAGCTCATTCCGGGGGACTCTGAGCCGCTCCCAGGCCAACTTGGAGAGATAATCCCTCCAGCAAGGGATGGCGGGGAGGTCCTTGGTGGCATGGACCACTGCGGTGGAAACTGGCTCTTGGCACGTGAAGCGATTTAAGTGACACTTAGAATTAACATTTTTGTCATCCTTTATATAATCGAAATAAACAGTAAAGCAGTTTTCTTATGTAGAAAAAGTAAGTGCACCCCTGCATATATCATTGCTTCAAACATGTCAAACTGATCAGGTGCACCTGATCAGACGCTACTTATTAGAACACCATTAGAGAATGTTTAGAGAATATCTTGGAGGGTCTTATTTAAACCTCAGGTATCTCAGGTACCATCTTTGCCCATGACGACTTCATATTTTCTAGTATTTTTATTGACTACAGCTACACCACTGGCACAAATACCCAACTATGGTATTTTCCAAAATCTGAAATTGCAGAAACTATGATTCTTGCTGCCATTCTGGGTCTGCAGATGAAAAACGTTTAAAAGGCAGAGAGATGGATGAAGCAGTTTAATATACATTATGTCAGCTCTTGTTTGTCAAGACAGAAAGGTAAAATATTAACGTTAGACACACTTATGTTATTTACATTGACAGTATGAACCTTTTTTTCTAAAAAACACCTTGACATGCAAAATATTGCCACATTCAAAACATCACATGACCAATCTGGAGATCAGGTCTCCTGTGCAGATCCTCTAGTCCTCTAAGCTGGTGAGGGCTCTTTTTTCTCTTTGCAGGAGAACCTCTTTAAGAAGGACTGGGGCAGAAAGGGCACCTTTTCTAGGCGGGACAGGTAAATGAGGGGCTGGATGGTGCTGCTGATGTTCAGGAAGGCAAAACCCACTGGCTGAACGTAGCAGATGAAGGCCATTGGAGAATAGTGATCCTGGAAGGGGAATAACGCCACTGGAGGCAAGTAGTTGCACACAATAATGGCCAGAAGCGACAGCACCATCTTAAAGGCCTTCTTCTTCATTGGGTGCATCTCGTCTTTGCCTGCACCCCGTGAGCGCTTCAGTGCCCAAAGAATGGACAGGTTGCACACCACCATCCAGGCAAACGTGGCCAGGATCTCACCTGTGAACACTTTCTCAAAGTTGGGGAGGCCTCCGATCATTTTGGCTGAGGCATAAGCAAAAGTGAGGCACAGGACGAACACGGAGAGGCTGATCCTGTACTTGATAGCCTTGAGCTGGCCAAAGGCTATGGGGAAGAGCACGGCCACAAAACGGTCTAGGCAAATGCAGGACAGGAAGAGAGGGCCGCTGGTGTCCTTCACACCATAAGAGAACTTCATGGCCATCCAGCCTTGCTTGCTCCTCCAGTGGTAGAAGTTGAGGAAGCTTATAGGGACCATGAGGCCAAAGTAGGCATCCATGAAGGCCAGGCAGCCTAAGAAGATGTCGGAGGTGGTAGGCTCATGCTTGTTGCGGATCAGGATGGCAATGACCAGGATGTTGGCTGGCACTCCTACAGCTATATTAAAACATTGGACTATCAGGTCAAATAGGATGCCCTCCACCATGTGTTCACAGCCATCAAACACACTAAAGGGCTTATGAGTAGCGTTGACCTGCTCCGGGGTGATGTTATACGGGGAAGGAGTAGGGTCGAAGGTGTAGTTTGTTCTGGAGTAGATGTTGTATTGCTCCCACATGGCTTCAGTACAGTTGTTCCTGCTGAAAGATGTTCTGACGGACAAAAAACAGTAGCACTTATTAGCCTGTACTGTGGAGTAGGACAATCTTGCATAATTAACCTCTTTCTTATCATTATCACCATCATCATCACTGTAGTTGGAGTTGTTGGTAGTGCTGTGCTGTATTAAATAGCTTTGTGAAAAAGTGACATATCAATACATATCAATACTGAACATTTTGAAACAGCACAATACTTGTTTCCTGTGGTATTGATACTATTCATATCCAATCCACTTTCCTGCTTGCGCTTACTTTGGCCCAAATGGGCCTCTGTAACCACCTTGCTAGCAGTGCGGTTTGTTGTGCTAAAAGGGCAGCTGCAGCAAGTTGTACAGCCTTTGCAACCAATCTTAGTTGACAAATACAACAGTTGGATGGCTGTGTGGACATGGTTTTGAAGCAAATAAGGATGGAAAAGATGGAAAGTCAAAATGTTCTACTATAGAGCATTTATAGGTAGCTACATGCATAACATTCTATGTAGGTTATTTTGATAACTTAAATCACCTTATTAAAAACTACTACCAGCTTTAAAACTATAAGGTTGATGTCAGCTTCTTATTTGCCAGCGTCTTGTTTAAAATTTCCCATTAAATGATGTGGAACTGCTGCAACATTTAAGGTGGAATGGGAAAATTCAAACAAGAAGCTGGCAACTAGGAAGACAATTTCAGCTTCGTAAACTACAGGTAGGATAATTTGATAGTCTAAATGTCCTCATCAGAAAATGTTTCCAGCATTACCAGCAAGCTGACCTGTACAGAGAGTTCCAAGACACTGGTGATTTTAATATCACTGAAACATTTTGAAACATTTTTGTCTCATTAAACTATCGTCCTAATAAATGTTTATTATCCTATTCTTGGTTTAATAGCCATATGTGCTAACAACAGCTAAGCTAACTTTGAGTTCCCTTGAAGCTTCCAATAATGGTCTCAGCATTCATTTGTGTTGAAAACTGAACGCTCCCATTGTTCATTAAAAATATAGAATTTGGTAATTGAGGTTGTTGACACAATAGCTGTATTTCTATTTGCCTCTTATGTCACGCTATGTGCACTGCTTGTGTGAACATGAGCCTAAGAGAAATCTTATGTTATTTGGATATGTTTGTCTAAAAACATACAAGGCCCTCATTTTATCTGCCTTTGATATTGAAAACGGTATCGAATTTCAATGTATTTCAACATTTTGTGACAACACTAGTATTCACAAACATAACTTTCATGAAAGAACAAAAACACAACAGACCCGCTTCCTACATTTATTTGTACCGAAAAGTGTTAGAATTAATATTTCCATGACAATTTTACAGCCTTTTTTATCCCGTTTAAGAATAAAACAGGCTGTTTTTGTTGCTGTGCCTTTAAGACTGATATGTAACCAATCTCTACTCTGACTGGATCCCCTGTGTTGTGCCATGTTCAGAAAGCCTCTCCTTTTGGATAATCTGGAAGGCTGCAGTTATGTTTTGCATGGCTGCAATGATCTATTTGCTTTCCAACAGCCAGGAACAGCACAACATTTAGCAGTTTTCCACTTCATTAACTCTGTAACAGATGGCCTACAGCAGTGGTCATCACCCCTGGTTCTGTAGACCTTCCTTCCTGTGGAGTCTAGTTCCAACCACAATTTGCTGCACCTGCTCCAGCTAATGAGTTGGGTGGATCAGATGTGTCAGTGTTAGTTTAGGCAATGGGGGCAGCATGTTAGAAGCAGGTTCAGAATAAACTTGACACAGTTTGAAAGTAGATCACCGGGAGGAGGGTTGGTGGCCTACAGTAACAAAACGCCTTACCACATGTAGTCCTGTGTAAAGGAATATATACATATGTAAAGGATTTGTACTAACACTGGAATGGGTTGTTGATGTATCAGTTGCTATTTATAGAATTATTATTTTGGAAAGAGGCTAAGGTAAGCTAGCGAACGCTAACGGTATTGCTAACGATCACGCTAATGATATTGCCATCTATGTTAGTCTGCACAGAACAAGTGTTTTTGATCATATTTTTGCACTGGACAGAGAGAAAGATGAGCTTTGCTGGAGTCTACACTGGATTTTAAGTAAATGCAGACATTTGTCTGAGTGTAGAAAAGCACATATGATTTCATGTCAGCACAACTAGTGGTAAGCAAAGACAACAAAGCAAGATAACTAATGCGTCAAGAAAAAGCTGAAGCTTTGCTTGACTCTACAGGTAAGTCTGCATAAATGTTACCATCAAGGATTTTTTTGTGACTGTGGGTGCAGTAAATCATTTCATGTTAGTACAATCTAGTTTAGCAAACTGTATATATCAAGTTAGCCAAAAAGTCAAATTTGACACTTCAGACTTGCACAATTGCAGTACCTGAAATTACCAAAAGGCAAGGAATCATTACCATGATGGCACAAGCTGTCTCAAGCTGTTGGAAATTGAACTAAAAGGTGTGTTGATTCCTGCTTGATTAGAGTTCTTGTTGTTTTTGTTTTATTATTTTTTACTGTGCTGTGGAAAACTGCCTTTTATGGATTATACTGATCAGAAGGGAACCTTCAGGGCCTTCTAGGCTTTCATAGAAGGACTCATGATTTCTGGGAACTAAAATTAATGTCTGTCACTTTTAGTTCATTTTAATTCAATAGTACCATGCTTGTATTTAAATTTTGAAAGCATTACAGTACTACATCTGTTACATTGTAAAGTTCTGGATGGAAACAAAAAGCTTAAATTCTTGAAATGCCTATACAAAATTGGCCAATCAGGAATTGTTTTTCCCTGTGGCATCCATGTAGATATAGTTCAGTGAGCTCTCCTAATGGTTAATACTTCAAGTTCTGGAGAGACTGTGTTAGAATAACCTCTGGATAATTATGAAGTGACAGGTGAATTAACCAATCATGTTTTCATTTCCAGTAGGCGGGACCTATTATTTGAGAAAGAGCATCACTCTAGGCTTTCTTGACTGCTAATACAAGCAGCAGCCTGATCAGTAGGTTGTTGAAATGGAAAACAGCAACAGCTTTATGTTGGGGCTCTTTTTAATCAGTGCTCTCTTTGATCATTCAAATGAAAAGGTATTATTAAGGAGTGCAAATGCATATAAGATAAATTACATATTAATGATCATTTTGACACCATTACTGCATAATCACATAAGGCATAAATAAGCAGTTCAGGAAGTTTTTCCTCAAATTTTGACCAGGTCTTGACATTTATGGCCCAAAATGAAGGCCTAGCTCTAATAGTCAGGATGTTCAACTGGTATGCATTTTTGAGCAAAGTTTATAGAGTTCATCAAATTTTTATTTCAAAAGGAAAAAAAGATCTTATACGAGGAGCCCACACCATTTATTCTTCACTATGAAGATAATTCCATTTCCTGTTCTCTGAAGCGCTACATCTAATTTGAAACTCACAAACATGGGGAACGCCTATTAGGGCAATTGATTCCTTTCACCTGCACTGATAAGTGGCATTTCACCCAGAAGAAGAGATGTCCAATAATCTCACGCCTGAGCAGCAGTTTGTGGAATGCAGTGTCACATTTCACTGTCAGAAAAATAAACCAGTGAGTACAAACAGCCCAGAGTGTCTGGAGACTGGAGCGTCTGCCCCTCAGGGCTGTTATTCTGTTATCCTGCAAGCTTGTGCCAAATCCCACAGGAGAACAGAGGAACAGTCTCTGCACAAACAGAGAGAGAGAACACACACACACATACACATTTGGACAGGGACCACCACAGAAAAAATTAGCCCACCTCCTCTCCCTACTGTAGTGGACAACTCTGGACCACAAGCAGCAAAACAGCTCCAAAGCATCAATGATCCACCACCATATTTAACAGAGTATCTGGTGCTTGGTATTGTATGCAGTTTTCTCTTAAATGTGACGATATTGGGCATGACCAAAAAATTTTGTCTCATCTGACCACATCACATTCCATTTCCAGTTCCAATGACTTAATTTTGCGAAGTTCAGGCGCTGCATTTTGTGGCTTGCTGTTAGAAAAGGCCTCTTCTCCACGACATAACTAAACTCTGCCATTTTAAAACTATCTCTTGGTTCCTGTTTGCCTCTCTTACCGTCCTCCTCACTGTATGTGGGGGCAGTATGCTTATGTGTCCTCTCCCTGGTTTTCAAATGTTCTGTCCTTTTCAAACTTTTTAATTATCACCCTGATTGTGCTAAATGGCAATTTCAACTGATTTTACTAATGTTGATGGAGACAAAGGGATTTTACATGTGTGTAACTACATACGCCTGGCTGATAATGATACACAAACTTTGGTTCATGTCTTCATTCTGTCACCTACTGATTACCGTAACTCCTTCTTTATTGGCCTCCTTGTAAAGTCTATAAAAAAGCTACAGTATCTTCAGAACTCTGGATTTCTCATCAATACTAAGCATTCAGCTTGCATCACCCCATTCTCTCTCAGCTACACTGGCTGCCAGTCCTGTCCCATAAAAAAGTTATGCATACGTTTGCTCCCCTCTACCTGAGTGAACTCCTGATCTCTTACACTCCCTCTCGCTCTGTCAGGTATTCTTGTAATAACTCACTTGCTGTGCCACACACCAGACTTTCCCCCTTTGAGGTAGGTACTTCAGTGCCATGGCCCCCAAACTCTGCAACTCTGCTCTTTTTCTACTTTCAAGTGTGATTTAAAAACTTTTTCATGAGCATTTCTCTTCCTCCTTTACTGCTTAGTCATAGCTTCCTTTTCATTTTATTTTATATTTTTTGTTCTTTGTTATGTAAAGCAAGCTTGAGATTGTAAAAGGTACTATATAAAGGTAACTTATTATTATTATTATTATTATAATTATTATTATTGTTATTATTCCAGGAAATGGTCATAGATAACAGTGGAGTTCCTGTAGATGATGAGCAATAAAAAGAAAGATGTTTCCACATTTTTGAAAAAAATTGCTCCACATTTTTAAAAGAGTACACTACTTATAAGAAAAGGCAACACTCTCGTAGGAATGACTTCTATTAGATAAATGACGAATGATTTCACAAAACGTTTTTAAGGAATATTTTTTAGGAATATATTTGAATCATTATATGTATTGTTTAATTTACATCATTGTTTTTGCTCGGTTCCTTGCACAGTGCCAGTAATTCTGGAGTTGACTCTATAACATTACTGACAATACTGCACATTGTGATATGATGCAAAACTACAGGGACATGTGAATAAAGATCATCTTCTGAGTCGGGTTAATGAAAAGATTAATCTGATCTTCTCCCACATACCCAGAAGCATGTAGGGTTGTGCATTAGTTTTGCTACATATCTGAATTTCCCCTTGTGTTTGACACTAGTGATTGCAATCAACCGTACAGCTTCAGCTCATCAGCTGTTTATCCAGCCTTGTATTCAGTGTGATGTGTCAGAGCAGAGAACACAGTAACTGTGATTGAAAAACAGTCTTTTACAGATGAGTGAGTGCTTAGCACCACCCTGCGAGGTCTATAGGGATGGGAGCTGCCCTTCAGCTGTGAGCCTGCCCGGGCTGTCTGGGGCACTGCAGGTCCCTCATGGCTCCTAAACAGGCTTCATCCTCTTCCCTCTTGCTCCAGCCTCGGGCTAACACAGTTGCTGTTTGCTAAATAGGCTCTCTGGAGATGACCCTCATAATGAACTGTGTTTTTATTCCTCTGGCTCTGGGAATTGTGACCAGTTTAAAGGTAGAAAACAGACAGCTGATTTAATAAGATGTGTCACTGGAGGGATTAGGCTGTGAACTATTCATTTAGGCAGTGAAGTACTGCTGGCGCAGAGAGAATTGGGGTCTAAAATGAAAGTTCTAAACCCTCCTGCTGAATGTGGGCTATACACGTATAAACTGAAGGCCACTCTCACAAGGTTTAGCAATGAAAGTGTTAAGCAAGGAAATCTAAACTTAAACATGTTTAAAATTCAGAAGGCCATGCCTGAATAATGGATCAGCAGAACTTTGAGTCACTTGAATGTGGTTAGAAAAACTGAAGATGATGATGATGGTAATGGATCATGATACATCAATTTACAGCCAGTGCTTGAATTACTGCTTTAATCCCTAAAGCCATATATTACTACTCAGTATATACAATTCATTACTTTGTTAACTTCTATCCGTATTAACATTAACTACATTTGCATATAGGGCGTTAATGTTTTTCATTTACAACTCATTTACAAAGAGTACAAGTAAACCTCTAAGCAAACAACATGGGCATCTGAAACTAAAGACGTCAAGCGTAGTGCAACGTGGACAATCAAAATGAACCTACAGAACCTCATTTAAACTGCCCCACCAAAACAACCACACTTGCATACAATTGATGCTACGTACCTTCTCTATCCTGTGGATATCTGCAGTCTCGTCCACCGCAATGTAAGCTGGAGGGCCCTTATGGAAAGGTCTGGATAGTTAGAGACAGCTCTTTATAAACTTTGTTAAACCCTGAGGAATTAGGCATATTGAGGAAAGGGAGGGTCTTCTTCATAAAAGCCTTTTGGACCACATCCCTGGAGAAATTGCTGATGGGCTGTTTTGTTCGACGTTCTCCAGTGAGATGTTTCGTCCACAGGTGAGAGCGGGAACCATGGGTGTTTTTTCAGGTCACATAAAAAAAGAAAGAGTGATGCGAAATGTTTGTGCATATGAACCAACTCCTTGAAAGGCAGCTGGAGGCTTTAATGGTAATTTGAAGGTGGCATCTGAAGGAACTAGCAATTGATGGGAAGAAATGATGGATGAGGCATGAGGAACCTAAAGAGTACAAACCAAACTAATATTTACCCAGCACAGGTTCTTCACTTCAAATGAAAAGGCAATGTCCTCAGGAAGACACTGTAGAGATAAATGGACATGTAAAAATGAAAGATTCTAGCTGATAAACCTCTCCTGAACCAGTGAGTTTTCTACAGTCTGTTAATTGATTTAATACGTTTAGAGATCTGCTCTCAGTATTCCTTCATCAAGAGACTGTGGTATTTATCTGTTTCTCCAATCTAAGATGGCTTTTGTTCATTTGAGACAGAGAGTCTGTCTCTATGAAGAGACCAATGAGGCCACACCTAAAGTCATCATTTACACTATGAAAATAATCCATGTTGATTAATAAATTCTTAAATAGTTTCTAGGCATTTTTTGTTGTTATGCCCAGGGAGCTACTAAAATGGCATACAAGCATCCATAACCATTACACGGAATAAGAATGGAAAAATTTATGAATATGCACAATTATGCAAATTGAAAATGCCTCGTTGCCTCCCGGTTTCCGAAATCTGCCCCTTCCCTCCACTACTCTGCATGCTGCATTTCCCTTTGGCGAATGGGGAATATATTTTGAGCTTCATTACCGCTACTAAATAATTTATGAATAAAATCTAACTTCATATTGTTTTGGCTTTTCAACTCGTGTCATGGCATGCCACATTTTGGCTTTAATTTAATTTTGGCTGACTTGCTTTTTAGCATAATTAACTAATAATATAATTTTGTTACAGATAAAGCATAAGGTTTCCATAGATAAAACAGTAATGGAGCCAAGCCAAGCTGCTTGGCTGGGCTGCTGCACACTAGGCTGTCAATAGTGACACCACACTGTACAACTGATAGATTCCACATGTTTTTTTTAGCCTAAACTTACAGAAAATATTTACTTCTATTTTTTAACATTTAAACATTTGGTTTTGCAGCTGAGTGTGTGGCGGTATTTTTAATTCATCACTCAATAAATGTTGGGCATAAATTTAACAATTGCTTAATGTTTAAAGGTGCTAAGGAAAGCAAAGCAGAGCTAATTATGCTACGTTAGCTTAGCAGGCTTATAACGTAGCTCCCTTGCTACAAAAACCTGCATAGTTGTTCACCAGAACACATGCAAAAACACACAATTACACCACAGAAGTTAAATTCTGTCTTTCTGTCACTCCAGCACCAGTTACTTGACTTCATTCACACAGTTCTGAGTGTTTATTCTCTAAATCTGTGGCTATTGAACCTGTGTTGTGGTGTTTTAAACTGTTTTAGCCTGCTGGTTAAGCTAACATTAGTCTCTGGTGCTAGTGAAGACCGTGTAAAGCTAGAGCATCTTTAGCTCACAACTGCACATGAAACACATTTACTTCCTCAGATTTCAGTCTTCACCCTCTAACCTTGTGTCAATGGAGCTTCAGTGAGCCAGAGTCAAACCTGTGCTGTGTCTCAAGTTGTAGCATGCTAAGCTACTACCTGCTCCTAAAACAGCTCTTCACCAGTTTATTAGATAGATGCTGAACACAAATTTGACAATGTTGTAGCACTAAACAGCACCATTAATCTATTTTAGCTAACTGCACATCTCAAACATGTTAGCTACGTTATGTTCTGTAAGTTTTCTGTTGCCACATTGTAACATATTTTATAGGGTGACCATACTGGCTATTGGGCTATAGCCATAGGTCTTTTTTTCTGTAGCCACGAGTCTCTTTTTCCATAGTTCACCACAGCTTCACTCACCAGGCTACTGTATGATTTTTTGACGCGGTTTACAAATTTATTTACTTAGTACCCAGTTTATCAGTCTACCTTCACCATAGTTGAAGTACAACAGTTACCATGGTCAAAATACATGAAACTGGAACCCAGTTGACCAATATCCCAGCATCCAAAACAAAACATATGTTGGTTTTGCTGGTGATCAGCACATTAGCATTCGTTGCTGATGACCAGCATACCAGCGTCCAAAAAACAAACAACCTAGAATCTCCATTTTTGTTATGGTTTCTCATTTTTTGACATAATTTGAAATTACCAGCTGCTCTTTACTGTTTGTCATAATTCCATAAAGAATGGACCAATAGAAAAGCTCCAAAGTTACTTGGAATTAATAATTTCTCCATTAACTTTCATTAAAAGTTGGAGATTTGAAGTTTTGTTCCAACAGCAGAGATATGCTGTGCTTTCATGCAGGGGAGCCAATGTCAAATGAGCTAAAAGAAATGAATAACTGAATATGTAAACATGTTCAGGGTCAGAGATGAAATATATATATAATATATATAATAAATTGTATTTTTTTGCTTGTTTTTCTAGCAGGGTTTTTATACAAGTACTGAGCAACGGTAAAATGTGAACAAAGCTGCTTTTTGTTTATAACTTTAATGAAGGGGTGAAGTGGAACTCTCCTTCTGGACATGAAAAAAGAAAAAAAAAACACCACGAGAGTGAATCGCAGGGACAGCAATACAGTAAACGTGTATTCTCCCCTTTCCAAGTTTGATGTCAGCAAATAACAGCAACATTTAATGAATAAAAGTTGCTAGCTGGGCAGCACATCTCTCTAGAGTGTTACAGTGAAATGCAACTATGTGTTACATTATGACCTCTGTGGAGTCCAGTCCAGTCCAGACACTATATGAGCAGGCTGGCACTCTCCTCATAGGAGCGCATCATTTTAAAACAAGACAGTGACTATCTAGTCTCCCAGTGAAGGTTTAGCTACAACTCTGGATTAATGCAAAATGGAAAGCAATGGATTAACATTGACTATTGACTATTAAATATTGGATTTAAAATGTAGATTAGCTGAGCATACTGGGCAATATGGATGCAAATCTCTCAGTAAATAATAACCATCAAGTATTCAAACAAGCCATAGTAGTAATAGTAACTTAGATTTGAAAATGTATTAAAGGAAATAATCAAGATTCTGTAGAAAATATTCTATTAATAAATATTCAATAAATATTGTTTGTTTATATCTCATTATGTTCTGTACAGATCTACTCAATCTTGGACGAACAGATGCAGCAAACTGTTTTAAAGGAGGGAGGATTGTAATGGAAGCACTGGGGTATCAGGTGTGACTGTGTGGCAATTGCAAATGGTTTACATGGCTCATGGGTCAGGTAGGAGGGCCCCTGGCAGAATTTTGCTTAGGGCCCCAGGGAGGTCAGGACCAGCTCTGCTATGAAGATGAATCACAGCCACCCATGTGAAGCTGAGACGTATGAGCAAATGTAAGAGTGATGAGGCGTGAAACCCACAGCAAGTGTATTTCAGCTCTCTTTAACACCAGCACTCCCCCGACTCTCTCTGGAGCTCTCTTAAGCCCAGCGTGGGGGCTGATCTGTGTTCTGGGACACGACAGGGTCTTGTCCCACCAGCCCAGAAGCCCTGGAGTTACTCCCACCCCACACACACGTCACTCTTGATCCCCTATTAAAGCTCCTGTTCCTCACACACACTAGGGTTAGGTGTGGGACTTAACATTCAGCCTGCATCTGACTCTGAACCTGGTCATGAAGAAGGTGTGGTAGATGCTCAAACTAGAATGAAGAGGAAGTCTTTCGTACCATGTATAATTTACTGCACCATCTTGAAAAGCCTCACGAAATATACATATGCATATTTGAAAGGGCAAAAGCGAAACGTTGTATAAATTCTTAAACAGCCGTGCCTGTTGACTTGATTAGGATGCTGCATTTAAGAGGTTTTCTTTGTCTAATAGTAAATGATTTAAAAGATGCATCCATGTGGATTGTAAGTCATGTAGTCACCTATGCTCACTGTATGATAAAGGTTTAAAAGCCTCTAGTATATTTAACTGTGCATGTATCTATGTTCTAATGGATGGGCTCTGTTTGTTTTCTGTGTGTTCCAGATCCACTCCAGTTCCAATGCTCCTGACCGTGTTTTCCTGTCTACCCCACTCTCATCTGCACATCATCAGTTGAAATATCTCTGCTTGGTGGACGCTGCTCACTTGATTTTTCACTTTGTGCTTTGTGGTTGTAATATTGTGCCCAGTTAATTGCCTTGTTTATGCTTGTGACATGAAATCAGGACTTATTCTATTTCTTTCAGCCTGCTCATTGTGCTGTGTGAATACTTTGTAATACATATATGAATAAGCAAGTTATTCACATATTTAACATAAAATCACACAGAATCCTCAACAACTAAATATAATATCAATTTCGATTTAGAGTGTCCACCCTTTACTGTTATTACAGCTTCCAGAAATCTGCAGGGATGTTTTTCCACACCTCCAAAGTTCAGTCTTAGAGGTTGGTTGCATTTTCTGTTTCTCACAACTGAAGTAATCCCGATTACAAATGTTGACACAGTCTACATGTTCAGTCCTGATGTTCTAGTGCAGATTTACTTCGTTTTTGTTTGTCTCCTTTTCTCAGTGAGGGCTTCTTGACGGCTACACATTCTTTCAGACCATTGTATTGTCTTCTGACAGTGGAAGGATGGACAGAAACACCTCTGGATTTTTTCAGATCTGAAGAAAGAGTGGAGCTTTATTTTCTCCTCTCTCTAAATGATGAAAGCTTTAAGTGTTGTTTGTCTGATGGGACAGTTTTGGTGCCTACCAGGTCTTTCATTTTCTCTGTATCTTTTAGTATTTTTTTAAATCCAGTTTTAAAAACTCCTTCTTTTTAACTTTCTCCTTCCTTATGCAAGTGGATTATTTTATATTTAATCTCCAGTTAAGGTGTGTAACCTTGTGTAGGTGCTTGTGTGAGTGTTAATGTCTCTCTGAAGGGAAACATAACTTTGAAACTTTTTTCTAGGGAAACTTTGAGAGCAGCTTTTGTTGGGAGGACTCAGCTGTAACTCATTGGTTCTAGATTGAAAGAATGGAAGTGGCAGTAATTTATTTAATGATGAATGAAAGTAAAGCTTTTATGATTTAAAGACCAGGAAATGCCCCTTCAGATGATGTGTCTTGGATGTGGAAGGAGTTTTTGAAAAACTACAATCACGCTAGAGTAGATACAAGAATGCAAGCTTTGTATTTTTTTCTGCTACACTGTACAGGTGTTCATGAGGGTACAAACAATGTAAATATCCCTCAAAGGTATAACAGTTGTGTACTTTAATGAGTTTTAAAGGTACACTATGCTTTTTTCTTATCTTTGCAGGGAAAAGGGCTGTGTTTGTATCTGTAATGTAACATTTTAAAATATAAAAATGTAGCCTGGAGTGAAGACAATGTGTATAGAGTTAATGCAACCTGCAAAATATAACCATAACTAGCAATGGAATATGTTACAATTATGTTCCCTAACTAGAAATACTGAAGACGGACCCTTGAGGGTTCCACCCCAGTGACATGAGACGTGATAGAGTGGATTTATTTATAGCTGTGGGGTTTTATTGTTTTATTTATGGTAAAATGGAGCGCCAGACAAAACTCATTAATTAACAGTAGAAGCTTGTTTTCTCAATGATTGTTTTAATCTGTAAAATTACAGTCATTTACTTTCTCAGAAATACTTCTTTTATCTTATTATTAGTTATTCTGACATGCAGTATTTTACCATAATAATGACAGCAACAACCATTAAAACGAACACAAACGTCTGTAAAATTAAAGTGTTTTTTTTTCTTTTTTTACAGTGTACATGTTTAAAATCTGTTTGCTGCTGGATCAGGATCTAATTTTTATTTAATAATAAAATGGATGTATTTTTTTTGCTTTATGTTCTGTTGACTTTAAGTGGTGATTTTGAACAAGTTAGAGAAAAGGAACAAATAAAGAACTTTATCATTGTTTATTTACAAAGTTAAGCTATACAATATTTAAGGTCGTCCACAAAATATATCATAATATAATTTATTAATCTATTTATCTATCTATCTATCTGTCTGTCTATATAAAAAACTTAAAAAGGAAAAAACTTACTTTAAGTCATTTTGGAGCGTTTCTTTTGGTCCATTCATCATGAAGTGGTACGTTGTCAAATTATGACAAAAAGTAAAAATCAGCAAAAATGGAGATACAAGGTTTTGTTCTGAACAAATTTCATTTTTCCCTTTTTTTCTTGCTTTCTTTCTTGCTTTCTTCTTTTCTTATTGACTTAGACTTGAACTTGCCTAGTTGTCTTAACTACAACACTAGACAGGTCAATTTTGGACAAAAAGGCAAAAAGGAAACACATTTGTGAAAGCTGTCAGACTGATGAGGCTGGGGATACATTACTGCGCTAAAGAAAAGTACATGACAGGACAAATAACATGTTAAAGTCTAGTTTTAGGCCAGAATGCCCCTTTAATTGGCCACTGTACTCTATGAAAATCAACACAGTGAGTGCTGCACACCCTCCACTGTGCTTCCCCATGGCGGAAGGTGGTGAAAGAGTAGTGATTCAGAAACTCACTGGAGCTGTGAGAAGCTGCTTTAGAGGTGCTGAAAGCTAAAGAGGGCAGTAGTGATCTAGGTTACTGTGCATGGCTTTTGGTGGGAGTGCAGCCATCCACCCTCTCGTCAGCTGTCCAGACTTGTAATGCCCAAGACATGTCCAAATTACTCCACTGGACTGTTTTTGAATCATATGACTATTCACAGAGTAAGCTGCTTGGCATAACGAGTCTAATTAATCTTAACGATTAATCAGTCACTCAGTGGACTCAAAAGATCTGTCTTTTTCTGTATTTTCCAGACAAAAGCAGCGTTACATATTTCTTTCCCTCACACTCTGGCTCTGTATAATGACATATAATGGATGAGCTGTAGCTGGTTATGTCATATGAAAGCTGAGAGGGGTGGATGGATGTCATTTTAGCTTAAATGTCACTTTAGTGCCTGTGCTACTCGAAGCTGTTTAAGTCTAAAAGTCAAAAATGGATGAGGTGTTGGTGGGGTGACGCATGGCAGAGCTCTGAAACCTCTGCAGGTTTTATAGAACCTGAAAGGATCTGGATAGAGTCCATTACATCGCAGAGAAATGGGGTTTTCTTGGAAAAAGACGTGCTACCGACCTCTCACTCATCTCACCAATTTGCATCCTTTCTGTACTCTGTCTGTGTCTCTCTCACCTCTATTTCTCTCTCTTTCACTCATCAGTTTCTTCCCTTCTCTTTTCCTCTATAGTACATCCATATAAATAAAAGTGTCCCACTGCACTAAAAGGGGTTCCAAAAGGGGTTCTAGAGGTGGCAGCATGGGAGAATTACTTTTGAAACTCTAAAGAACCTTGCAGTGGAGCTCTAAAGAACCATTTATGGTTGGTGCCACAAAGAACCACTTTTTGGTTAAAAGGAGAGCTCGTAGCCTCTTTCTGCAGGACTTGAATGGCCACTTTGCTGTTGAAAGGGAAACTGACTCAATATATTCAATCAAGGATTTTCTCCTGTATCTCTCTGATCAGATTAACAAGGACACTGTTGGCTCTCTGTGTGTGAACAATGACTCTGTGTTGAGCTGTTAGTAAGCAATGAGGGGTGGGGGGGTAAGAACCACCTGCTCTAATAAATGAACAAAATGAAATTAAATGACCAACACAAATGCAGCTTTCTGCTGTTCTGTAAATCAGGCACATTTATATTAAAATACATTTCATCAACCTTGCTTCACTCAGAAATACGTCACAGTTTAGAACAGAATGAGTTATGAATTCCTATTCACATGGACTTTAAATGATGATAAAATGGATGTATATAGTTTAAACCGTTAAATGGCCCAAGTTTTATTACACAATTCTGTAACCTAAAAATAGCTCAACCCATTTGCATTGAAGTCCATGTAGTTACTGAATAATAAGGAATAGTAGGTAATAAGTCTGGGATTTCAAGGGGTTCATGGCCTTTTCCATCTTCAATCCATCATGGGAGTCCATTAACTGCTGAGAGATAAGCCAAGAAAGCTTTTTTGTGTGGTGAAAGTTTAAAATCTTGTTCACCAAAAACAAAACAAAACAAAACAAAACAAAACAAAACAAAACAAAACAAAACAAAAAATCCACATAATGGAAATGTTTTATGCTCATTATCTTTCTGTCTGTCTATGTTAAGGTGTGTGTCCTTTATCCCTTTCGCTTTCTTCTTTTTTCTCCACTCCTCTATGGCTGTTCTCTGCACTCTCTAAAGCTGACCAAAGGTCAGTGTGTAGTGGACCTCAGGTCTGAGGCTCCAAGCTGGATTCTGCCTTACCTCACTCACACATGACAGCAGTGGTGTTGTCAGAATTTCAGGGAGGCCTGGTTACAGTTTTGGGGGTCCAGTTAGCAAGGTTTATGTCCCAGTAATATTGCTACAGTGAGGGGTAATTATTTAGACACTTTTGTTTTTTAATATACTTCCAGCATACATTTCTTTAACATTTATTTTTTATTACATAATTAAATGATTAAACATTCTATTTTGTTACAACCAAAACAATCATCACCCTAGCAAAACTTTACCAAGTGACTGTTTCGGTAGTGACAATTTTAGCTAATTTTGAACAGAACTCAAAAACTCAATACACAGCTACAAACAGTTGTACACACAAACAATTATAATAATAGATGCTTCGGTAGTGACAATTCTTAATGTTACACTAATTTTCAGATTTTGGGACACACTTACTTCAAAATAATGGGATCTAAATGCTCACTATGTGTTCATGAGGGACAGGGATACAGTCTCGCTTTCTGTTCTAAAATGCAGGGGTGTGGCTAAAATAAGGCTCCACCTACAGACTAAAACTGTGTTTCGGTAATGACATGAAAACATGGGACAGCAGTTTTTAAATAGCTTTTTTAATTTTTCAATCCCATTTCCAAAAAAGTTGGGATGCTGTGACAAATGTAAATGAAAACAAAATTCAATGATGTGCAAATCATTTAAACCCTATATTTCATTGAAAATGCTTCAAAGACAACATATCAAATGTTGAAACTGAGAAATTTGATTGTTTTTTGAAAAATATTTGCCCATTTTGGATTTGATGCCAGCAATACGTTCCAAAAAAGTTGGCAACAAAAGGCTGGTAAAGTTGTGTAATGTTAAAAAAAACACTTGGTGGTTAATTGGGAACAGGTCAGTAACATGATTGGGTATAAACAGAGCATCCCAGAGAGGCTTTCAGAAGTTAAGATGAGGAGGGGTTGACCACTCTGTGAAAAACTGCACAATCAAATTTCTCAACATAAAATAGCAAAGAACTTTTGCTTTTCATCATCAACGGTACATAATATCATTAAAATACTCAGAGAATCTGGAGAAATCTCTGTATGCAAGGGACAAGGCCAAAAACCAGTATTTGCTGGACATGATCTTTGGGCCCTCAGGCAGCACTGCATTAAAAACAGACATGATTCTGTAGTGGAAATCACTGCGTAGGCTCAGGAACACTTTTGAAAACCACTATTTGTGAAAACAGTTTGGCGCTGCATCCACAAATAGTAATTAAAACTCTAAAACGCAAAGAAGAAATCATATATAAATAGGATCCAGAAATGCCGCCGTCTTCTCTGGACCTGAGCTCATTTAAAATGGACTGAGGGGAAGTGGAAAAGTGTTCTGTGGTCCGACAAATCAACCTTTGAATTTCTTTTTTGTAATCATGGACACTGTGTCCTCTGCGCTAAAGATCACTCAGCTTGTTATCAGTGCACAGTTCAAAAGCCAGTATTAATTATGGTATAGGGTGCATTAGTGCACATGGCATGGGTGACTGGCACATCTGTGAAGGCACCATTAATGCTGAACGATATATACATGTTTCGGGAACATATGCTACCTTTCAGACGACGTCTTTTTCAGGGAAGGCCTTACTTATTTCAGCAAGACAATGTCAAACCACTTTCTGCATGTATTACAACAGCATGGCTCCATATTAAAAGAGTCCGGGTGCTAAATTGGCCTGCCTGCAGTCCAGACCTGTCACCACTGAAAACATTTGACACATTATAAAATGAAAAATATGACAAAGGAGACCCTGAACTGTTGAGCAGCTGAAATCCTATGTTAAGCAAAAATGGGAAAATATTTTCAAAACACTTTCAAAACTACAGCAGTTGGTCACCTCAGTTCTCAAACGCTTACAGAGTGCTGTTAAAAGAAGAGTTGATGAAACCCAGAGGTAAACATGCCCCTGTCCCAACTTTTTTGGAACGTGTTGCTGGCATCAAATTCAAAATGGGCATATAATTCTCAGAAAACAATACAAATTCTCAGTTTCAACATTTGATATGTTGTCTTTGTACTAATTTCAATGAAATATAGGGTTTAAATGATTTGCACGTCATTGAATTTTGTTTTCATTTACACAATGTCCCAACTCTTTTGGAAATGGGGTTGTAAACATTAAGTGAATGATAAATCTAAATCATTCAACTTCACTTTAAAAAAATTAAAAAGATCTTAAAACATAATTCTTTAAAAGTAACAAACAAACAAAAAAGCATTATTTTCACAACTTTAGGGGTAAAAGTTTGAGACAGCCACCTTCCAACAGAAAGTACCCACATAAATGATGATTTTGGATATATTTAGTTTATAACTATCTCAATTAATGCCTTGGGTTTAAGTAGATCATGACATAATCCTTGCTGTAGTTTGGAATACATGGCTTCTACGTGAGGAGGCCTAAGCCCTCCAGATCTCGCCCCTGCATCACAGCACATGCTGCCAAGAGAAAGAATATGTAATAGTTAAATTCCATTTTGAAGCCTTGTTTAGATCAGTTTTACATTTTGATTAAACATTTTACACACCTACTCACAACCGTAGGCTTCTTGACTGAACATCTTTCATACTAAAACTGGAGTTGATATTAAAATTATCTCTCATCTTCCTGTATCTAAAGCAATTTAGGAGCATAAAAGAAAGATGCTGTCAGACTCTGATTTCAGTGACACCTTCATACTTCTTTGCAAATATGGTCTATGGTTACACCTAAGGGAACCCTTCAGGGCCTCCAGGCGTGATGCCATGTCTGATTCCTGCTGATTAGCAGCAAGACGAGAGAGAGAGCTCACTACAGGAGAAAGCGTCTGATCTGAGCTGACATGAGCAGCCGCATGGGGAGTAGTAATTATAATCACTTCTCTTTAGGTTCCACCAGCGGGGGAACACCTCTCTGAAAGGACACAATGCAAGACCAGGAGCTTCAGAACAGGAAGAAAAAGAGACCATACAGAATTTAACAATGCATATGTGATGAAAAAGTTTCCATGGGACTTTTTTTATATGCAGATTCTACTCAAAAGATTCTACAGCAAGTCAAAAAATGACTGAACCCCATAGTCTTCTAGCCTTCATAACTCAGCAATAGTGTAATTTACATACGTTCTACATACATTTCTCAGTCGATCTCTGTCTGCCCACAGGTTTTTCCTAAGGAATGTTGGACTCCTTCACCCCCAAAAAACCTGCCCTCCAGTTCACCCACCCTAGAAAATACCTCACATCTAACAGAACACATTGGCCCCTACCACAACGACAGCACCATCTATGTCCTTCATCTCCTTAGGTCGCACACACTGCAGTTTGCTCAGACCAGATGTGGTAAGTACTTTGTTACTGTACTTAGTATTTTTTTAGGTGTCTGTACTTTACTTGTGTTTATCTGTCACTTAATACTTTTTCTTTTACTCACTACATTTCAAAAGAAATACTTGTATTTTTTATTCACTACATTGTCAAAACAGGCTCATTACATTCATTTTTTTACTTTCTTAATGTGGCTACTTTCATGTCTTACAGGCCCCAGCAGTGAGCATGCAGGAAAAGGAAGATAAACAAACACATGAGACCACAGAATCTGCAGAAAGTGACGCCGTTGAATCAGTGCTTAATGCGGATGGTATGTCTGAATCCATGGAGTGGAGAGTGGTGAGAATTCCCAGTGGGCTGTTAGTGTTTTGGGCCAGTAACTGTAAGCTAATGAATAAACTCACAGCACAAGAATGCTCAGACTGTGAATATTACATTAAGGGGTATATATGTAGTATATCTATATCTGCCCCGGTTTACTGATTGTAACTGAGACTTGCACAATGGAGATTCTAGATGAAGCTGAAGTTAGCCTTATTTCCTGTTCCACCTTAAATGATGTAGTGGTTATATTCAGACACCTGGACAGATGTTACTTCAGTGCATCAAGCCATTACAGGTAAGATAGAAATAGACAATAAACGTTTCATTCCTGCTGTGGACCTAATCATGATTGTAGATTAAAAGCATATTAACACAGCCTGTGATGATCTGTTTTTGCAGATTAGTTTCCATATATGGAGAATATGGACTGTGGAGTGTATGGTACATTTTGAAATTTTGATGTTTACATACTAAATTACAAGCTTTCATTTCAAAATGTGAGTAGAGGTTGTTTTTTCATGACATGGGCCTTTTAATCAAAATATGGTTTAGGCCACAGTCTTATCTCAAAGGTGTCATAAAATAATGTCAAAAGCAGGTTTGTGACAATTTAATGTTATAACCCTTTGTGATATAGCCTTTAGAGGCATTAAACACTTTAGATGTCTGGTTCCTATCACCACTGCTGTGAATGACTTGGCTTATATCTTACACATTTAAACAGGCAGCAGATTTGCAAAAGTTCTTGTGGTGAAAATTCCCTTCAATTAAGTAATGAAGTATAATTCAATTAGAATAAAAAGTAAAGTGTACTAAGTATACTGACGAATGCACATCGTACACAGTATACATTTTGGCAAAATATAAATATAAGGAGATATGACTAGCAATGACTCAGTAATGCAACTCAACTGGAATAACATATATTAAAATAACTGAAGGCATTGCTATACATAAATCTGGTCTCAACATATGTCCAAGGTTAATTCCGGCATCCTGTTTGAATGCAAAACACGCTGAAGATTAACCCAGCTATGGCCAGACGTGATTCATCACGATGTATTTGGAATCAAAAGCAAGCCTGTGAGATGGAGTGAAATGGCACAGAACAGACATATTAATCACTCTGTTTCCCCAGAATAGCATGAATGACAATTCCTAAGAATTTCACATGAGCGGAGAGAGAAAAAGAGAGTGAGTGAGAGCAGCAGAGGCTTAGCACAATATGTCATATACCAGGGTTACTTAAGTACTATTAAGCACTGTAAGTGTGAGGATGGACACGCATCACGATCAGCTAATTTAAGATAAAAAATATGGTCCCCTGATCCAGTGAAAAGCTTTTTTAGATGAGTACAGGCTGTTACTGCAGCAAAGGGGGGACAAACTCCATCTCTTTCACTCTCTCGGACTGACACATCAGGTTTTAATAAGCTGCTGTGCTGACGGCTCTGCTGTTGGTCTGAATTATTAAGGGCGTATTACAGGCCCTGTGGCGAAGCATGCAGAGTTGCAGTTCAGATGAGGTCAAGAAGATCAGATCTGACAGACAGAGTTCATTGCTTATTGATATATTTGAAATATCAGTCAACAGAAGCATTTCAAACGAATGAGCTGGGTCATTCCAGGTCAGAAAGTACAATGACAGTTTAGCACCAAACATGGGATTCCATCCATACATAGCTAATGTGATGTGCTTGTGCATGCATACGCACTGCGAATCGACAAGACAGGCCTGAGGCTCAGCTAGCCAATATTAAAAAGGTCATGAAAAAAGGCACAATGAGGCGTTAATTACAGTCCTGAAGCAGAAACAAGGGCAGAGCAGCTCCCCCACCTCCATGTTTTAATCACTGCAATTGTAATGGTTAATTTTCATAGCCACCGGCTGAAACGGCTCACACACGAAACAACACCAAACAAAGAATTGATTACATTTTAGTGTCAAACTCACCTCCTTCAAAGACCACCATGGCCCAAGGAGACTGAAGAACTGAATGAACTGTGTGCGTCTGGCTTTGAGCTGACAGGACGGATGTCAACAATGATGCACCTACACATCAAATATGGGCAATACGAGTGAGAACTAAAAACATTACGCATTGAATGCGACTACTGAAGTCTTTCTGTGAATTCCACTTCTGAACATATTTCAAAATCTAGGTGGTTATCATGGACCATTGTGCCTCATGGTCAAAGCTCACTGAAATGCAGTGTGAAAAACCTACACATACAGGTCATGAATTACCATGAGTAATGGCAGAGTACTGCCATGAATGCCATCTCACTCTCAGACGTATTTAACATACATAAAATACTGGGCTACAGCCTATAATTTGCCACCAGTCATTCTATGAGAACGCATTTGCTTAAGAAGTTTCTTCCATTTTACCAGCCACTTTATTCTAATACTGAGTGGGAGGTAAAAACTCACATTTCACCCAGCATGAACAAGGAAAAAATGCCCTGTCTCAAAATTTTATGTTAGTTTTCATTTACAAACCTAATGAGTTTGAAGTAAAAGGCATGAAAGCACATCAGACTTAACCTTACTTAAGAACCTGGTTTTACTTAGCAAGCAGTTCAGCAGACTGCTGATGCGCTAACAGGCTAATCCAGTAATATTCAGAATTAGGCTTCGAGTTGAAATATTTACTAAATGATTCACTGTTAAATGGGAAGATACAATGTTAAAAAAATTACCCAAATGTCTGGTACAAGCTTTGTTTGTCCAAAGTCATTGTGTTGATTTTGATCTGTGTAGTACTGAACGCCGCCCACGTCAGCTTGTTGCTAACAATGGAAAACCTCAAATTTCCCCTAGCAGAAATTAGCATTGTCTTTGCAGGTGTTTTTTTGATAAATAGATACTGTGAATAAAGGCTTCCATATTAAGCACTGATATATAATGACTAGCACAGCATGTATGTGATGATTATATGGTACAGCACAGTATTTGCTATTTGTATGTTGGGACAGTACAGGTACTAGTAACATGTTCCATGCAGTAGTTTATGTTGGAGTCTCAGTGCTCTTTGGCAGTGTTCTCAACCCTAGTCCTATCTGCAAATAGTCCTGTACAGTAAGCATTATTATTAAACATTTTTTACATTTTATTTTAGTGATTATTGTATTGTAAATACTGCACACATATACTGCTATTTAAAAAAGACTGTCAGAATGCATCGTTATGATATTAAAAACAGTTATTTTTTACCATAATACAAGGTTAGATTATTATTGTGATTATTAAAAAACTGTTTTAACAGTATGTGCCTAGCTAGAAACATTCCCTACTGATTCCGATCCATGTTGGCATGACTGCATTATGTAATTTATGCTCTAATGGTTTAAGAAACCACTGAAGTACACTGAACTCATTATGTTTAAAGAACTAGTTTAAGATGAAACCACCACTGACATGCTGTTATCATGCTGGAAGTAGCCATTAGAAGATGGGCAAATTGTGGCTATAAATGGATGCACATGGAAACAATGCTTAATTGACACTCGGGGGTCCCACACCATTACACCATCACCACCAGCTTGAATTGTTGGCACAAGGCAGGTTGGGGGTAAGGATTCATGCTGTTTATAACCATCTGAGTGTTGAAGCCGAAATCAAGATTCATCAGATCAGGCCACATTTTTCCTTCAACTATCCGCTTTGAGTGATCCTGTGCCCACTGTAGCTTCAGATTCCTGTTCTTGACTGAAGTGGAACCCGATGTGGTCTTCTGCTGTTGTATCCCATCCACCTCAAGGTTTGATGTGTTCAGAGATGATTTTCTGACCACCACTCTTGGAAAGAGTGTTTATTTGAGTTACTGTAGCCCTCTTAACAATTTGAACAAGTCTAGGCACTTTCCTCTGACCTCTCTCATCAACAAAATGTTTTTATCCACAGAACTGCTGTGTACTGGATTTTATTGTTTATCGCACCATTCTGTGTGAACTCTAGAGATTATTGTGCATGAAAATCCCAGGAGATCAGCAGTTTCTGAAACACTCAAACCATCCTAGCATCAACAACCATGCCATGGTCAAAGCCACACAGGGAGCTTTTACACCTACCTTGTTTGGTGCAGACTAATTAAACTTCTTGTTTAGTTCCACTATGATAGGTTTGAACACTCCACCGGTACTCTGATCCAAACCAAACAACAGAAACGTGGTCTGCTAAAAATAGCAGGTCACCACCTCTTCCCAAGCAAACTGTGGTTCAGTTTGCTGCTGGTGGGAATGCACTTTCATGATGGCCAGCACTGAATGAGAGAATTCAACACCAGATCATGCTTTTCCCAGTGAACGTCAGTGCTGTACTGTCCACATAATCCACATGTTTTAACATTTGACTCAATATATGTTGTATTTTTCAATGATACATGATGAATAGTAAAGCGTTTGGTTTTGTTAGATGGATTTTCGAATGTATTTTTGATGAATTGGGTCAGGCATAAGTGACCTGATTGGTTAAGTTCAAACTGAAATGTAATCAAACCAATGAACCAAACCATGAACTAGAGATCAAGTAAGGTGTATTTTGGTTACTTTTATTGCGATACATGTCGACATGAAGTGTCTTTATTTTCATGCAACATAATGGGTTTGATAATACATTGTATTAAGTGAGGGATAGATCTGGTTATGCTACTTTCAATAGAAAAATGAGAGTAGATTGAAAATTAGATCATTTTAATGAGGCAAACATGAAACTCTGATATGAACATGGACTGAAGCTCCTCATCCATGTTTGCTTAAGTTGCTGCTGCCACATGATTGACTGTATGAAGAATTGCATGACTGTTCCTAATAAAGTGTCCAGTGAGTGTTTATCTCTGGGTTCTGAATAAAGTCTGACAACTTCCGTGAGCTTAACCTGCAACATCATCCCATGAGTTTACATAGAACCGAACATGAAAACACATGCTTATATTAGGCTAGATTAGGAGTGCAGAGAATTTGCCTAGCCATGCGAAATGCGCAAGCCTATTATTCATGGATGTGGGGTGGATGATTTGATCTGTGCTCCAGGGCATGGCACTGCTCATGTATGATGGCATATTTTGCTACCAATAAAGGATTCAGGCTGAGATGCGGGACAGCTACTGATTCTGGACTGCACTAGTGCCCTAAGGGTTTGTGCAGAGGGGAAGGGTGGACAGCCTTGGCCCTGGTTTACCCCTTTTTCTTACTAATTGAGGTTTTAAGTCAGAAAAAATACATACATATTTAAGTTGAGGCAACAAACTTTTTTCACAGGTGCAGGGTGGGAAAACAGTACCAAGAAAAACAATCCATCAGTAGACGAAACAGAGTATTTATCTCCTGTAAATAATGAAGAGGAGATTTGTTGGAGCATGGTGTGGAAAAATTTGTATAGTACATCTAAAAATCCCAATCATCAATTAAGAAATTCGTGCACAGGATGTACCTGATCCCCAGAAGCCGTCACCCTGTGAAGATTACATCCCCTAATTGTGACCTATGACTACTCAGCACCCTGGGATTGTTTATGCATATGTATTGGGATTGCCTTGATGTCATCAGTTTATGGAAGCAAGTATCTCTTACTTATACATGAAATTAGTATCCCACTTTCACCAACTTTTTTTAAATTTAAAAACAACTCCTCCTTGGAGTTGTCCCTGCAACAGAGACGTATTCTGTGGGCTGGTCTCACCGCTTTCAAGAAAATCCTGGCCTCGAGGTGGCAACCTCCACATTCTAAGGCTTGGCGGCAGAGGGCCAACTCTTTCCTCGAAGCTGTCCTGATGGAGGGGTCCAGGGCTTTTTGAGAGATCTGGGGTGGGGGTGTGTATGGGTTGCCATGGGGAGGGCAAGGAGGGGGATATAGGGGTTTGATGAGTGTTAATTTCTTATGATCACACACACACACACACACACACACACACACACATATATATATATATATATATATATATATATATATATATATATATATATATATGATGTTTCCTTCCTATACACAAATAAAGCACAAATAATCTTATTTATTCAGATATTTCAATGAAACAAATTGTGCAGTTATTGGAGTGAAGAATTCCAGTGCCCACATACAGAACCTAAGAGTTTACAGAACAATTGTCTGCAATTTCTTTAAGCAATAGAACACAAGAGAGGAGTCTGTTAATAACATCACAGATGTGGTATTAATTGTGATAATACACAATATTGAGTGCCCTGTTGCTGCTGCAAAATAAAGATAAAAGTAAAGAAAAGAATCCCAAAACATCACATCAAACATGCTTTAACATTGGCAAATTCTTCAACCAAAAAAAGAGTAGTAGCCTGTTGATGTACTGACAGTCATAAAACTGTCAGGCAATATCAGGTTCAGCTCAGCTTTTTTAATACTTACAAGATTAGCCTGAATGTGGTTTTGTTCCAGTCAGTCTGTAAAGCATTTCACAGCCCATCTTGTTTTCTGAATTCTATTATATTTGTTTCTAGCTAATTCTTGTTTGTTAAGTTGTTCCGCCATCTGACCAAAAAGCTTGTTTAGAGGGATCGACAGACTCAAAATTTGATGTAGGTCATCCACTGAAAGGTCTTTCAGTTTAATGAAAGTGGTTCTTCTATGGCTTAGAACCCTTTTTGGAGCCTATCCCAGTGGTCATTGCGCGGAAGGCAGGAAACACCCTGGACAGGTTGCACAGGACACAATTTTTGTTTTATTTTTTTTCAATAGGTTAAATTTAACAAGGAAACAGTATCTGTGCATTAAAATGTGAAGGAGTGTGTTCTCTGTGGAGGATGTTTTAACTTATTCTCACTAAAAAACTTTGGTTTGTCACCCAAACTTTTACATACAACTGTACATTGTCTTCAAGTTGGTCCTAAATTTGCATATTTTCTGGTTTTAGGGACAGGCTGAATATCAGCTATACAACTTTTCCAGGTATTTCAAGTATTTCACAAACTAGAAATATTAAGCTGTGAAAAGAGACAAGCTCCACCTCAGGGAGGGGTATGTTCTCTTTTTGGGACTTTGTTCCTCTACTTCTAGGTCATAAGGAATGTGTCTTGTTTTCAGTTTGAGTACAGGCACATAGGGTTGCAGCTCTGAGCTCTTTGTGTCTGCCAAAGAAAAATCATCACAAAATGGTTTTCATGTCTGAAAAATAAATGATGGCGAAGGATTTTAATATTCTGAGAAAATAAACAATCCTAGATCCAATTTCTCACAGAATGTCATCCTTCTGGAAGTCACTGAATGTGATTAATGTAGAACCAGTTGGGCATTCATCTGCTCACCTCTGTTCGGGAACTCCTTCGGTACAAGGCAGAATGCTGTCAAAAAGATTTCACAGAGAACCATCAAAGGTCTGATTCAACAAGCCCTAATCCAAACCTCGGCCTTGAGCAAAGACAGCTTTGTTTCCTGTGGAGGAGATATCACTCATGTGGCTCTTAACTAGCAGTCATGTGGTTACTGATGTGAGGCACATGTATGTGTAATCAGGCTGGCTTTACTAAAGTACATGAATACTGATTTTGTCCATTTACAAACTTTGGATACAATAGCCTCAAAGAGGAAAAGCATGCAGATAGAAGTCAGGTTGTGCATGAATCCCTGTCTCTATAAGATGTTGGGCGTTTTAATATTAAGGGTGTAATGGCTTTATTTGGGTTATTCTCACAAATATGACAAAACCTGGGACCCCTGGTTCAAAAATTAACAATAAACCAGAATGATTTAACTAATTTCAAATTGATTTTAGTAACATTTTCCTGCTTAAGTGACCAAATTCTAACTGCCATAGAAAGCATTTAAAGCTAATTATTAAAACATATATATTTTACAAAATATAGTACTTTGTCATTTTATCTCATTACTGCAACACACTGGCTCTTATTCATCAAGGTTGCGTATGGTCAAATCTAATCATAAAATGAGCTTATGCAAATTTCACTGACCATTTTTTTATTCCTCATTTTCATCTTCGAAGTATGTGCACGACCAAACTCATGTCTGGAATGAGTGTGTAAATTTGTGCGTAATATTTTAACAACCTGAAAAATATGCTTAGTTTCCTGGTTCCTGGTTAATAAGAATCAAAACAGAAAATAACAATGATACTAATTATTTGTGCACATGGCAATCAAGGACAACAGTGGATGTACTTAATTTACATGCACATTGTGAAGACATTGCCAAAAAAAATTCAAAACACAGCAGTGCATAAGTATTTCATATACTGCAATGATACAGAGTTTAAATATGTTATTTTTTCTTTAAAAAAGATGCTTTGTTTACTCACATTTTATTCCTTCCAGGCGCTGTAAATTTAGCACTATAAAGTTTGGTCAGTAGGGGGAGCCGTGCACTCAGTGCTCCACCTCAAACTCCGCTGAACACTGACGTGATATTGGTTTCCTCACAAAACGTCGGCATGAATTAGGGTATGCGCCATGTAAATGATATGTAAATGAGGTCCTGCTCGGCTCGCACTTGATTTCACGCACTGAAGCTGATTTATCAGTCTCCACATAGCATTAACGTTTCTTAATTCAGATGCAGAGTGGTTTGTATGTCATTAAAGGCAGAGCTCTTTGGTTAGAAGGGCCACGGGCTTAAATAAAAACATATTACAGAGGATGTTTACTTATTTTCACTCAACAAAACATGTAATTTGACCAGGGTTGCCCAAACAAATGTGGATGTTTTGCAGTAATGAGAATAGAAGAAAAAAATGGCAAAAAAAAAAAAAAATAGAACTGATTAATTTAACGGTTTGCTGTACCATACAGAGCTCCAACTGACGTATTACATTATATGCAAATTGTTTATCTGCATGATGATTATGACTTACTTATGGACATGCTTTGAGACAACCTCATGAGAGTGGCTGCATTTCTTTTTTCCATGCACTCCATCTTTAGTGGTATGTGCCATTTTAAAAGGCCTCGTCATGATGTACAGTATTCTTCAGTTCATTTGTACACTACATTTGAACTTTCAAGCACCATACATTTTTATGAGCTGACATTTCCATGCAGGCCTTTTACCTACAATGAGATCTCCTGCAAAAGCCTATTCTAAGAGTTCCAATCTATTTATCATCCACAGCATCAGTTGGACCCTCATAAAAATTCATAGATATAGACCCCTGACTCACAGCACATTATAGACTAGTACATTTCCTTTATGTACCATGTAACTCATTCTGTTATCAACCCCATGTTGTCATGAAATGTTAATGTGCCTTGTCTTTTATGCTGTACAAGTCAAATTCATACATATATTGCTAGTGTAGGTCAGTGCTGCAAGTCCTAAAAGAGTCCTGGGCCTGTATTCATAAAGCTTCTCAGAGTAAAAGTGCTGATCTAGGATCAGATTCCTCTCTTACTTGTGATGAGTTTACTGAGCCAAGAACAGATCCTAGATCAGCACTGCTAATCTCAGAAACTTTATGAATATGGGCCCTGGTTCAAATGTGTGAATCACAAAGTAGCAGACTTGGAAAATGCTGCTTTATTCAGTGAAAGAGTGATTATTTATGTGAAACTTTAAAAAAAAGCATATATGTCTGTAATTTTAGTTCATTTTTATGTATTATAGTCACCATGCTTGTTGCATCTAAACTCTGCAATCATTGTAATTACACTCTTCTTTCATTGTTAAGTTTTGATTGAAAACAGTTAAATTCCTGAAACAGCCAACAATCAAGATTTTCTGCAATCAGGATTTTTTAGTCTGTCGAATCTGGGTAGAAAAAGCCATGTGAGCTCTCTCATTGGTTAGGACTTCAGGAGCTGAACTGAAGGCCAAATGTGTCATATTAACCAACAATATATGCAGCAACTGACGGTGAAATCAACCAAAAACATTTTGTTTTATAAGGGATGGGGAAAAAACATCACTGTAGGCCTTCTGGAAGTTCTAGATACGTCACTGCAAGTTTGAGGGGTAGGCTGACCAGTGTGCTTCAGTCAGAGGTTAGAAATGAAAAACAGTGGCAGCTTTCTACCAGGAGTCTTTACTGAAAGAGTCACTGTAATATTGCTGCAAGTGAATATATATGTTATTATGTATGTTCCAATCTCCAGACGAAACACTGAATGTCTTTTACATGCTTCAGATGTCTGTGTTTAATCTAGAATGGCCATGAAAAGTTCATGTGAATTTCTCTTAGCTTAGAGCTAACATACTACTATCCCATAGAGGTAGAAATGCATTAGCCTAGAGGTGTTTTTTCCTAGTTCTTGACCGAGTTTGGACATTTATGGCCCGAACTGAAGGCCTTGCTCAAACAGTTGTGGTTCGCCACTCCTAAAATACAAAGTTTACTGGTAAGAATGTACTGCCCTTGTTTCTACCTGCACTTACTCTGCTACAGGAAATGACTACTCTGTTTTCTCTCACACATGTACGCTGAAGTGTTGATTTAATCTCATTTTGTGTAAAATGAACTGTTAACTTCACAATTCCCACAGGACTCCATTCACTTCTCCTAAAGCTCCTAATCCAGCTCCCAGCTCTCCAGGTTTTTCCACAGTTTGAAAGCAAAATATCAGCTTGGAAGCTGCTCTCAACAACAGTCTGGAGTCTTTAAGCTGTCAGGGCTGTGGAAAGGTCTGACAGGTAGTTTGTGTGCTGCCAGGTTTAATGTGGAACAGGGAAATCCCTCACTGTGTGTGAGAGAACAGCACTTTCAGCAGGATTTGGCTTTTCACAGTTCATCATGGAAGAGGTTGCATGATGCGATACAAGCTCATTTTTACAAGCTACAGAAATGGTCAGTCGCATATGTTTCTCTTTGGCAAGGTTTTATGACGTTATAGGATCTTCCCCAGACATTTCTCTGATTTTGACAAAGAATGGCCATTTTTTTTGGTCCACTTTTCACATTTTTTGCTGCCAGCCACCACCTCCAGCCCTAAATCAGCAAAACTGAACCTTCCATTCAACTTGTCCATCCATCTGGCTAAAATGGAGTTTAAGCAGACTTGGTGCCATTACTTTTATTCATGGTTAAGCTTGTTAATCTCTCACAGCTCTTCAAATTTCACTGTAACTATAAACTCACAGCTGGATTCACAGCCCAGAGCACACTGACCTAACTGACCTGACACTGTCCAAAAAACTGACCCAACATTGTCCAACAAATCCAAATGTTGAGCTGGTCTGCCATACTTGTGTGGTTGTTGCGAGTCTTCAGCTCTTCCTTATTCATCCTTATCCAGAATGTCTCCACATTCACACTGTTCTAGAAGGTTCTTCTTCACTCACATTGTTCTAGAACATTCTCCCTCATTCACACTATTCTACAATGTTCTCCCCAATCACTGGGCTCTAGAATGTATCCCTCCATTCACACCGTTCTAGAATGTTTTCTCCGATTTACACTGTTTTAGAATGTTCTCCTCCATTTGCACTGTTCTAGAATGTTCTCCCATTTCACACTGTTCTTGAATGTTCTCCTCAAGTACACTGTTTTTGAACATTTCTCCTCTTCTCACTATTCAAGAATGTTCTCCCCTTCACACTGTCATAGAAAGCCACACTGTTCTATAGTGTTCTTGATCATTCACACTTTTCGAGAAAGTTCTCCCTAATCACTAGAACATACCCCTCCATTTACACCATTCGAAAATGTTTTCTCCCATTTATACTGTTTTAGAATGTTCTCCCCATTTACATTGTTGTAGACAGTTCTCCCCAGTCCACACTGTTCTAAAATGGTCTTCTCATGTACACCATTCTGGAACATTTCCCCCCTTCTCACTTCAAGAATGTTCTCGCCTTCACACTGTCCTAGGCAGCCTCACTGTTCAAGAAAATTCTCCTTTATTCACACTGTTCAAGAACATTCTCCTTTATTCACACTGTTCTAGAAAGTTCTCCTCAGTCACTTGGTTCTAGAATGTTTTGGAATGTTCTCCCCAATTCACACTATTCTAGAATGTTCTCCATCATTCTAGAACATTTTCCCCATTCTCACTGTTCAAGAATGCTCTCCCCTTCACACAGTCCTAGAAAATCACACTCTTCTAGAACATTCTCCATTATTCACACTGTTCTCTCCAATCACTTGTTTCTAGAATGTACCTCTATTCACACTGTTCTAGAATGTTTTCTCCCATTTGCACTGTTCTAGAATCTTCTCCCAATTCACACTTTTCTAGAATGTTGTCCTCATGTACACTGTTCTAGAACATTTCCCCCATTCTCACTGTTCGAGAACGTTCTCCCCTTCACACTGTCCTAGAAAGTCACACTGTTCTAGAACATTCTCCATCATTCACACTTTTCGAGAAAGTTCTCCCAAGTCACTTCGTTCTGTGCCCCTATATTCACACTATTCTAGAATGTTTGCTCCCATTTACACTGTTTTAGAATGTTGTCCCAATTCACAGTGTTCTAGAATGTTTCCCCCATTCTAACTTTTCAACACTGTGCTTCCCTTCACACTATCCTAGAAAGACACATAGATCTAGAACATTCTCCATCATTCACACTGTTCTACGTTGTTCACACTGTGTGCACTGTATTATGCTGCTGGAATGTTCTGGAAGAATATAAAGCCAAGTGCTCACAGTAGAAAGCGATGGGAGATGCTGAGTCACTTTTACACTACAGAAAACCTGACCTTCAGCTGGTTCTGTGAGATTTTAGGTTTTCTTCAAAGAAAAGTAAAGTTATTTTACTTTATGTGAGAAATTCTCTGAGAAACTCAGGTGGAGTTTCTGTTCACAACCGTGTCTTGGGGTCTGTGCCTTCTGATGTTCCAAAAAATAAAGAGGCATTTACAAGAGATTTATGGGATAAAAACAAAGGCTATGAAACCATAAGCATCACTCCATGACAAGCCTCATCCTGAGGCTAGATTAAGTCAGAAGACTAATGTGCTGCTGGGCAGCTCGGAGCGATCCCTGCTGTCCGCAGTGTTAATAAGAATGCTCACTTGTATTTCACTGGTCTGATGCTCGTCAAAATCTCATTTTCCGCATGCTTTTTTTTTTGCCTTTGCCATGGGATGACTGAGCATCTGTGAACCCTCGAGTACTGATGTAGACGTCACATTTTCAGCATGAGCTGCGTTTTAATTGCAGAAAGCCCATATCGCCTTCAATTAAGAAACAGCAGGCAAATATCTGAGCTAACAAACAAGCAAACAAACAGGAGAACAGCTTGTTAGAGGGATTAGAGGAGTAGTTCTCAATCGATCCTCAAGGTCCCCAATGACAGCCCACAGCTTTGCTTTATCCCTACGTGAAGGGAGTTGAGATTCAAAGTATGTTGAAAGTATAAAGCATGCTTCAGTAGTTTAGAAATAGAGCTGTAAAGCTGAAGTAGCTAAGTAAAACTAAACTATAATCCCCTCCCACTGGTGGGATGGTTGCCATGGCTGGTATGATCCCTAGTATGATCCCACCAGTGGGATTCAAACACAGCATTAAACGTTCAGCTTCAAACACTGACTCAACAATCATCTTTCCACCAGTTCATCAAAATCTGTTTGCTAATTCATCTTTCCACAACATACATTCTTAAAATACAGCCTAAACTTGATGACATTTGCAGTACACTTCTGTGTTGACTGATGTAAACTCACTAAGCACTTTATTAGGAACACCTCTTTGTTTCTAAACTATATTGTCATTAATAACCTATAATCTATTATACACCGATCACGCTTAACATTATGACCACCTCCTTGTTTCTATGCTCATTGTTCATTTTATCAGCTCCACTTACTATATAGGTGCACTTTGTAGTTCTTCAGTTACAGACTGTAGTCCATCTGTTTCTCTGCATACTTTCTTAGCCCCTTTTACCCTGTTCTTCAATGATTAGGACCACCACAGAGCAGGTATTATTTGGGGGTTGGGTCATTCTCAGCACTGCAGTAACACTGACGTGGTGGTGGCGTGTTAGTGTGTGTTGCGCTGTTACGAGTGGATCAGACACAGCAGTGTCACTGGAGTTTTTAAACACTGTGTCCACTCACTGTCCACTCTACCTTATTGGTCCACCTTGTAGATGTAAAGTCAGAGACAGAAGCTTATCTGCTGCTGCACAGTTTGTGTTGGTCATCCTCTAGTCCTTCAACAGTGCTCACAGGATGCTGCCCACAGGATGCTGTTGGCTGGATATTTTTGGTTGTCAGTCCAGCAGTGATACTGTGGGGTTTGAAAACTCCAGCAGCACTGATGTGTCTGATCCACTCATACCAGCACAACACACTAACACACCACCACAGTGAGTGTATACCAGCACTTATACTGGCGACAGTCGAGCAGTGCAGCAATGTGCACAAAGCTTGTGTTTATGCTGTAGTACGTTTCTAAAAATTATATTGAAAATATGCTCATGTGATGTTTTTCATGGAAGCATTCCACTTTGCTGGCCGCACAGCAAGTTAGTCTAAGTTAAACAAAGCAAGTCTAATGCAAGTGATGTTAGGCTGAATTTCAAGTTTTACATGTGTGCTAACCTAGTTGCTATTTCACTAATTTTAACCATGAATAAAGTACTGTTTGAAACGTTGGGTTGAGCTAGCCAAAGTTGGACTAAATGAACCTAATGTAACGTGATGATAGGCTTCATATTATTCTTTACTGAGGAATTATACAAATATTGAAGTTTTATATGTGCTTACCTAGGTGGTTTTTCACTTTATGAGCGGTATAATTTAACCATGAGTAAAGTACTACAGCTACTTTATGAGCGGTATAATTTAACCATGAGTAAAGTACTACAGCTACTTTATGAGCGGTATAATTTAACCATGAGTAAAGTACTACAGCTACTTTATGAGCGGTATTATTTAACCATGAGTAAAGTACTACAGCTACTTTATGAGCGGTATAATTTAACCATGAGTAAAGTACTACAGCTACTTTATGAGCGGTATAATTTAACCATGAGTAAAGTACTACAGCTACTTTATGAGCGGTATAATTTAACCATGAGTAAAGTACTACAGCTACTTTATGAGCGGTATAATTTAACCATGAGTAAAGTACTACAGCTACTTTATGAGCGGTATAATTTAACCATGAGTAAAGTACTACAGCTACTTTATGAGCGGTATAATTTAACCATGAGTAAAGTACTACAGCTACTTTATGAGCGGTATAATTTAACCATGAGTAAAGTACTACAGCTACTTTATGAGCGGTATAATTTAACCATGAGTAAAGTACTACAGCTACTTTATGAGCGGTATTATTTAACCATGAGTAAAGTACTACAGCTACTTTATGAGCGGTATAATTTAACCATGAGTAAAGTACTACAGCTACTTTATGAGCGGTATTATTTAACCATGAGTAAAGTACTACAGCTACTTTATGAGCGGTATAATTTAACCATGAGTAAAGTACTACAGCTACTTTATGAGCGGTATTATTTAACCATGAGTAAAGTACTACAGCTACTTTATGAGCGGTATTATTTAACCATGAGTAAAGTTCTGTGCTGAATCTCTAACAATCTCCTGCTCTTTTTACATAAGCACTACTACCACAAAGGCTTTTAGGCTTTCAGTGTAAACAAGATAGTACTTGATATTATGAAATCCGTTCCTTATTGTCCTACTCAGCTCATTTAAATAAACCAGGTTTGTGCTGTTCCTTCATTAAGACAATCAGCCTTTCACCTTTTTTAAAGAAGTCATTTAAGTTACATTAAAAACAGGATGTAGTTTGCTGCAAATGAGCTCTCTGCTGGATTTCTATTTACATAATTAAACTAGATGTGTCAATAAACTCTGAACATTAGTGCTGTTTGTAATGGATTTAATTTTTATACCGATGACAAATCCTTTGTCAGCTCCATCAGAATGCAATGCTTTGTAATGATGGGGAAGATCAATAACAGGTAATCTGGATAAGACCAAAAGCAAGCCTAGATTCTGATACACTATGTGTAATGGGCAGGGATTAACCTTACTCCTGGACTACATGGCATAATGAATGGAGATTATCCATTGAAAGGAAAACATAGTCCAGTACTAGGTTTAATCCGTGACTGGGAAACCGACCTTCTGTCCAAAGGTTTGCAGACACCTGCTCGTCCAGCATTTCTTCTGAAATCAATGGTATTAATAGGGAGTTTGTCCCCCTCTGCCACAGTAACACCCTCTACTATTCTGGTAGGGCTTTAACTAGATGGTGGAACGTTGCTGTGAGGATTTGATTGCATTCAGCCGCAAGAGCATTAGCGAAATCAGCTACTGATGTTGGATGATTAGATGGAGCTCCATCCAATGAGATCCAATAGCTGGGTGCACCTTAAATGTCTAGTCATGGGCTTTATTTTCCTTTCAATGGAAGATCTCCATTCAAAATCCTGTGTAGTCCAGGACCGGTCTTAAAACTAACCAGTAGTGTATTTAAACAAGTTAAATTTATTTGCTGAGTTTAACATATTGGAAAAAATGATATATATAAAAAATGCTAAAATCTTTGCACACACATTTTCTTGCATTTTCTTGCAAATTAACAGTATTTGTGCATTAACATGTGCAGAAGTGTGTTCTCCATAAAGTATGTGTTAATTACACTTAGACAATCAACAAAATATGTCATTTGACCAGGAGTGCCCAAAACTTTGCAAAAAACTGCATATGGCTGGCCTAATAAAATGGTCAGTGAGTAGAAGGGCAGGGTAGGTGTTTCAAAGAGGCACAAAAACATCCAAGGTTGTACATCCAAGACATTATCAATAAATCAACTGATGTACCTTTAATAGAACTCAATTAAAAATTAGAATTATATAGAACCAATATGGTATTATACCATCTTGTGATTACTGACATGTAATTGCTTTATCAATACTTTTGTCAATGCTTATGCATGTGTTATAAAGTGTCTACGTAGGTAGCCTTCAAGTGTTACCACGTAATGTTTAATGTCATGACAGCTTATGTCACATGCTAATTTAGGCTAAATGTACTCTAATTGACTATTGTGATATTAAACATTATGACTTCTGTCAGTATAATTACCAGTAATGGTAACATGACAGTGTAGTTTCAATTCTCCTCTGGCGTGTGATGAGCACTCGGCAGGAACTGACAGAGAAATGAACTGTCTGATTCTCTCCAGCAGGTCATAAACATTTTCTACCCAGTCCCACACTGTTCTTGTCACTATAATGTGTATTAACAGACTTCAGACACAGATTTAAAAAAAGATTCAATGCTCTAGTCTGGGTGGCAGGTCTTTTATAGACATCAGTGATTTTATTTAGAGCAGCTCAGGCTGAAGTTGCTGTCTGCTTTAGATCAGTTACACCATGGAAGAACGTCAGAAACATTTTAATGGCGTAACACAGTGTGTTTCCTCAAGTCCACGCTCTTCTTAAATGTCCCTGCACCTACAAGAAGGATAGGATGGAAATGTTTAGGTCTCGGGGCCTTGCTTGTGCAATTGCCATGTATGGAGGAACATAGATTAAATGTGACAGAGGAAGGAAGGATCATCCAGGCCTCTGGAGTGTCGCAGTTTGAGAGGTGCACTCTAGTTGCGTTGGCTTTGGTGGGAAATGGCCTAGCGTGTGTGCAGACTCCACTTCTGATGGATACTTAAAGCGGCTCACATAATGTAGCCCAGCAAACTCAACATGTATAGAGTGTCTGAAGAGGAGCCACATATAATCTACTGTCTCTGTCATTTCAATTTATTTTAAAGGGGAATAAACAGGGTCTGTATACTCACATGTAAAAGTCAGGGTGGTATTTTCTGAGTTCTATGTTTGCGACGTAATGTTGATAATAGTAAAATAGTAGTAACTCCAAAAAAATAAAAATGCCTGATGTCTACGATGGCGTTTTAGGGCCACTGTTAAAAAAACAAAAATAATAGACTTCAAGAATACAGTCGTATTCTCTAGAATAAAATCGTAATATTTTGAGAATAAAGTTGTAATATTTTGAGAATAAAGTCCTAGAATTACAACCTTAAAGTGGGATATTACCAGGAAAAGTTACAATATTGTAGGCAAATGGTTTAAAAAAGGAAGGTAGAAACTTCCTCGTGTTAAAATGAGGGGCGTTGAGGAGTTGGTGGAGTTATACTTTTGTATCGGTTTCACCAATAAAAAAATCAACAAACTGGCACATCAGTACCAGTTTGTTATTAGTATAAGAAATGTCTGAAACAGCTGTGCGAGAAACTTTATTTAGAAGAAAGAACCAGAAGGACTTAGTGGAAACTGTCTCTTTTATTGAAGGAGAACTCACAGGCAGTGGTCGTCTACAAGGCTTTCATAGGAGACAATGAGAATGATAATCAAAATGATCGATCCTGAAGGAGTGAAACCGAGGCCCCAACCCATTGTGGCAGCCCCCCTACAATTAGCCTACTTTATTGTCAAAATATTGCGAGTTTATTCTTGTAACTTTATGACTTTATTATCAAAATATTATGAGTTTATTATCAAAATATACAAATTTTATTCTAATAAATATGATGCTATTCTCAAAATATTACAACTTTATTCTCAAAGTCTATTTTTATTTTATATTTTAACATTGGCCCTATAATGCCATTGTAGATGTCAGGCATCAGACATCATTTTTGTAAAAGTTTAATATAATAACTTTCTGTAAAGTAGCTTTTAGAGGCACTAAACTCTTCAGATGTCTAGTTCTTAGTTTCAGATGTCTGTTTCCCCAGAACTGAGCTTTTCACTTCAAACGACTCTGAAAGACTTTGTTTACATCTTAATGATTGAATTATGCAGAAATTTTGAAAAATCAGTGGAATTTCCATTTAATGTTTCATTAGCATGACTGTTAGAATACAATTTGCCACAGCAATACAAAGCAATAACAATTTAAAGAATTATTCAAATGTCGCATATAAAAATACTAAATTATAATTCTGGAAAAATGTAATTGACATTGTATTCTTTAATTTAACACAGATAGGGATGGGGTTCTACTAGGCCCCAAATCTCTGGTAGTGACTAACAGCTCCAATGATATAGAAGGTGTGTTTGTTAAACATTCTCAAGTTTTTAGTCATAAGTGTCTCAGCCAAATCGTTCATTTTCAACCTTTACCACCACTAATGATGCAAAAATGTTGGTTCACGCCTTCATCTTCTCCTGTATTGACTACTGTAATTCTCTTTCCACTGCTGTCCCTGCTAATAAACTCTGTTTCATGCAAAACTGTGGTTAGAGCGTCAATTTACACTGAAACATCTCAGTCTGCTACACTGGCTGCCAGCATCCTCCCAACTCAAGTATAAAATTCTGCTTATAACCTACAAAGCTCTTCATGGTCTTGGCCCTGTGTATCTCACTGGGCTCCTCCATCTGTATAGTGTCCCTCCAACTCCCTGGCACACCTCAGGTCCTCTGGCAGTGGATACTTGAAGTCCTGTAAAGACTCTTCTCAGTTGTCAGGTCTTTAAGTGCTGTTTTATTTCTCCCATAAAACTCTTCTGAAGTCTTTCCTCTTCTCTCCTTTCTTTTTTACCTGATTAGTGTATTATTGTAAAGTGACACCTCACAGTACTTTTCTGGTGATAATTATTGTTGCAACACTTTGATTGTGAAATATGATTGCCTTTGCCTCTTGAAATAGGTATTGGGTCATTGGCCTCCCAAGTTGGAGGAGCAGTGCCCTCCCAATTCTAGTGCAAAGCTTGAGAAAAGCCATGATAGTGACACACACAATAGGGATTTTAAGAATGCAAAGATGCTGCGGCAACCACAAAAGCTTCCACATGTGCATACTTGACTTGCTGGCTCTTTCCCCCATTTGGTCATAGCCAGGCATGTTGGTCATCTATGGCAGGCAGAAACACAGTTAGAGCAAGTTTAGATGACTTTTATGTTTTTAATGAATTTCTCTGATGTCATTTTATTTAATGCTTTTTCTTCTAAGGAATTTTAGCTGAATCATTATTTAGCCTCCTGAGCGATCAAAGGGCAACACTGGAGTAATAAAGTTTTTCTCTGGGTCAACAACTGTTTACAAATTACAATACTACAGATTACTACATAAGTGGCAATCATTGGGTTCCAAGCACACACTGACTTTTTAACCTTTGTATTAGGGATGCATCAGTATTGATACTGGTATTGGGTGTTGGGCTGATACCATGTTCATTTACTCGTACTTGTACTCATAAAAGTTCACCTGTGTGACATAAGCCAAGTGTATAGTACCGTACTACTGAACACACTCAAGCTAGCAGTGAACAGGGGTCTGCACACAGACACAAGTGTTACTGACTCGACATGATGGCTCTTTATCCCATTTGGCCATAGCTGTGCACATTGGTCATCTATGGCAGGCAAAAACACATTTAAATTTAAAAAATTAAATTTTCTGTTTTTAATAAAAGATCCTGACCACATCTTTAAAGACATGTGTGTAATGTAACCGATTTCCCAATTTTCATGCTATTTTATCCTTCTCATAATATTACAGGAGACAACAGTAGAGCAAAGCAATCACATTAACTACTTTCTTTTTATTTTTCTGTTAGTTTATAAGCACTTCCTTTTGCTTTGAATTACTTGGTTTGCTGTTGAAGTTTTGCTCCTGGTGGCTATGGTGATGAAGCTTTCTCTGGTCGCTGTAGCTGAAGAAACTTAACGTCTCTTTTGTAGCCAAGATGAAGAACAATGAGGAAGATGAAGCTGCAGCTGAACTAAAATGATGCTGTTTTGAAAAGTGAAGAAGTGAATAAAAAGTCAACAATACATTTTGAAAAGAAATTACTGCAAAGTGTTCTTTGAGTGGTGCCATAGAAGAACCACTTTTGGTTCCCTAAAGAACCATAATTGATAAAGAGACTTCTAGGGTGAAAAACCTTCTACTTTTTTTTTACACAATGGACCAATTCTGTACAAATTAAAGGGCTCTTCCAAGAACTTTTACATTGTGTGGCGGTTCTTTGAAATTTGAAAAGGTTCTTTATATTCACATATCTCATTTGCCAAAGTAGTTCTCCTAAGAACCATTAATTAAAAGGTTCTTTAGGGAAGCAAAAGTGGTTCTTCAATGGCATAGCACAAAGAACTCTTTTTGGCATCTTTATTTTTAAAGAGTGCATTACAGGCTGATTATTTATAATTTCTTCACTTTTAAAAATAATGGTTCCTCAGTGGTTCCTGGCAACTGAACTGATCTGGCATGTGGATCTGGGGGAAAAAATAATGTAAAAGAGCCTATGTGGAATTTAAATTTTAGGGATTCAAAAGTGGTTCTTCGATGGTTTTGCTCTAAAGAAGTCTTTTTGGCATCTTTACATTTAAGAACACGTGAGTTTTACACAGTTAGCTGCTAGAGCTGCTGTCTTATCTTCTTGTCCAAGTCCCTCTGAGACTCTCTCTCTCTGACTCTCTCTCCCCCTCTGCTTTATAACTGGTGTACAGTTAAAGAACAGGCCTCAGGAGAGCGCCAGTGTGAGTGGAGCGACTTGGGAATAATCACACATATTCATTCATCCAAGCCCGTCTGTTTCCTCTGGCCTTTCAGAGCATGAATGATGAGCCAAAGAGAGCCAGACTGAGATCCAAGAAAGAGAGTAAAAAAGAAATAGGAATTCAAATCAGTATCACATCAAAGTGACAAAATGAACTCTGTATCCTGTCCCTGTCTGTCACTCCCCTGTGGGATGCATGAAAAGCAAAGGCAGCGGCTTGTAAAAGGCTGCTGAGATACACAGCCATACGTCAGTCAGACACAGCAGGAGTAGGATTGCTGCAGATGAAGTAATTGCTGTATCTTTTGAGGGGGTAATCATTGTAAACCTAAAAATCAAAAAAGAGATTACTATCTCTGTAAGGACAAAAGACTCTAGTAATCTTACATGTCTCCTTTTTAGTTTTAATAGAGATCTCAGTTAATTCATACACCGTGCTCAGATTTACCAAGACGCTCATGTTTATCTGCACCTCAAATCTGACCTCTCCTCTATCTCTGATGTATCTCATGTCTCCTTTTTATCTAATGCTATTTCTCCTAAAGAATTTTAGCAGAGTTATCATTAAGCCTCCTGAGCATTTTCATTCAGTGTGAGTGTATAAACTGTGGGCTTTGTTTGTACATGATGGTCTATTCAAACGTACATCTGTGATTTCTAAAATTGTGCAGTGTATGTCTGACTTTAGAGGACCTTCAACTACAGCTTAACCAGCCAAACAAAATACTTCAGACATAAAACTTCATTTTATTCTGAATATGGTAACTTTGAAATAATTAGCCTTGTGTTTAGATATTTTACAGTGTCTATTTTTAAATGTAAAACACATTGAATATTATATTGAAAGAGCCATTTCATGTGGTTGATGGTTCATGAAGCGTTCTTATAACAAATGTAATTAGAGATATTATGAGATATTATAGAGCTCTTTGAACTTGAAGCCATTTATTTGGCCCCTGAATAGAAACTAAGCACTCATTATGGCCCCACCTAAAAGAAGTCCTATAATCATGACTGCTGCCACCCTACCTGTTACCACTAGCAAAAATTCATAGAAATAAATACATCAAAATATTTTCTTAATAAATACTTCATTATTTGTTAGGTATACTTCTGTAAAACTGGTTAGTTGTGGTCTCTGCCAGAGTTACTGCATGCCGGTCACAGTGTCCCTGTGGATTTCAAACTCTTCGTCAGATTCAGTTCACTGATCTGGTACTGGCTCAGGGTTCTGGAAGAATGCCCTTCACTAATCAAGTTATTAGGCAAAATTAACATGTTGCTTTAAAACAATTGGCCACATTTTCTCCTATTGAAAGTTTCAGGCAGCAGGCTTAAACAAGGCTAATAGAATATAGTCTGCTAATACAGTTGAGTCACTAATTTAAACTCATATTTAATAATGAAATGTTAAGTAGATATAATTCCTATTTAAGTAGAACAAAAACTAGTTTTGGTGAGTATCCCTAATCAGGGTTTTATAATTGCATTTGTTACCAGTCTGGTCATTTTATAACTGCTGCATGTGTTTCTGATCATTATGATCTTTTAGCTCTTCTATTGTCTTATTTTTGAAAATTATATATTTATAGTGATATTTGTTGAATGTTTTTGAACAGGATGGTTGGGATTGTTTTTAGTTGTTTTTGTGCTGTTTATTTCTAGGTTGATGCACTTGATGCTGATAATACACTGCTGTTTTGCAATGTGTTTTTGTTGTATGAATCTTATGGACCTGGCTTGAAGCTTACACTCACTTAAATTTAGCAGGCTGAAGGTTTTCCACAAGGAAGAGCTCAAGTAGCTGTTTTGTGCATCATTATTTTGGAGGAACTTGAATAAATAACAGTGATGGAAACAAGCTCAGGCTCCAGTCCTCATGGGCCAAAACACTGCAGACTTCAGCATAGTGTATCATTAAACACACCTGATTCAGCTCATCAGCTAATCAGCAAGGCCTTCATGAACTGAATTTACAGTGTTACATGAGGGCAAATGTTAATCTGCACAGCACTTTGGCCTGGTAGATCCCCAGTTTGACATGTCGGAGCTAGCTTGTAGATGACCACAGACAAAAAAGACAACTTCAGTTCCAACTGGCTGAGCTATTCTTAGGTTAAAGAAGTATGCAACAAAACCTTGGGCCCACCGGCCATTTAAGGGGTTAAGCCACTTTGGCCTATAGCCCCAGGCATCAGCCCCACTGAACTCGTCAGTAATCCATCCCTAAACTCCCTGATGAATCAATAATGTGACATAAAGATTAGCCTGCATTATTTTGACCAAAATAACTTCCTATTCGTATAGCATTATATAGTATATAATTACATAACAGCTTTATTCATCAAAACACCCACAGAAACACTCATCTATATTTATGCAAAAGGCTTCTCACAGCATGCTTAAAACCCAATTTAGATTACTCTGCAATGCCAAAATTGTGTGCTAAAAAGCTTTTCACCGCAGCTGAGTATTAAAAGGTTGAAGAAATCTACTGGTAGCAAAAGCTTTGTTGACTCACTGTGGCTCAGGCTAGCAAAGAAGTGTAAACAACAAAAATGCATCTGTGGTGGACTCACATTCCACTCTCCCTGTTAAACTGAGAGAGATTAATGGTGTGTCCTTTACACCTGTCGGCACCACATAACCTTTGACATACGTAGGCTTTCATCACGAACACAGACTGTGTTATCAGAGGTTGAAGACACAGTTCAGTTGTCAACACCATGCTTCACTACTGCCAGTTTCTTAAAGAAAGTATTCACCCCAACAAACTAATATAAACAAATGGAAGATAATGGGGGCAGTTAGCATGAGCAACACTGTACAGTGTTAACTGGCTGCTACTCACTTTCATGTTTTTATCATTTAATAGCAGTAGCGAACTGTGTCTATTAGAAGTAGGCCTTCAGCATGAGACATAAACATCAAAAACAAAAACAAAAAAATTTCTGGTGCCCTTATGAGATTACAATCTGAAGCTTGTAAAAGACATTCTTTATGTTTGATTTGAAGCCTGTAAGAGACATTATCATATGTTTTACCTTGGATGTAGCAGTTTTACAGTGACTCTTTTAGTGAATATAGAGCTGCTGCTGTTTTCCATTTCTAATTTCTGTCTGAAACTAAGTGGTCACGCTACCACTCAGTTTGAGGACATTGAACCTACACAAATGAGAATAAGATAAGCAAAACATTAAACTTTGACAGTGGCAAGCTACAGCAAGTCCTACACTGAAAGTTCATTAGCTAATGCATCCATTTGCAGTGTTTTTACTGTTTGCAAATTATAATCCAGATCCTGTTCATTTTTTATAACTCAGTGTCTGCTCTGAAAACACTCTCTGCCTTGAGCGAAGTTAAGTTAGCTTCTTATTTGCCAACTTCTTGTTGAATTTTCCATTCCACCTTAAATGGTGCAGCCGTTACATTCTGGAGCAATTTGGAATGGAAAATTCAAACAAGAAGCTGGCAAATAGGAAGCCAACTGAAGCCTCGTCTGCCGTGATAACCCAGCTGCACACAAACCACAGAGTATGAATGCAGGTACTTGATTGTTGAAATTACCTAAAATACCCATCCCTACTAGTTATCATAATAAATTGGTTAACATTAGCTGACCTTAGCTGAAGCTCAATGCTCACCTGTTTAGGAGAAAATCAGGCAACTCAGCATCAGTCTTAAAGTCCTTCTGGGCTCTAAGCTGTCTCCATCTTTCAAATGCATCACCAATATTTCCTTGTATTTTCCTGCATCTCTGGTCATGCAGCTTTTTAGAAGGATGCAAAAGCTTGTAAGGTCAGGATCCAGTTTGTTTGCTTGCTTTCATGAGTGCAGCATTCTGTGTTTGCCTGCCGATTTGTTTCATATCTGGGAATCTGGGGTGTTGAAATGGTGCTAGGAAATGGGCAGTGGGCGGGATCACAGGCCAAAACACAAACAGACATTCTGCTGCAGAATGGAAATTTCAAAGGAGAACATGCTGGCTGTAGCGCTGTTGTGGGAGAAGCCAGAATTTCGACTTACCCTGCTTCCTTAATCTCTGATGTCATATCATGGTAACCTTATGATTTAGTACAGTAAATATATTACATATTATTCTTTTACGTGATGTTCTTTCTTATGAAATTGGTCCCAATGTTACCTCCTAATTATGTTCGTGGTTAATCTGACACATTGGGCCATCAGTTTAGCTGCTGAAGACCTAACCAATGGGAGAGCTCGCTTGGCTGTATCTAATCTAGATACCACAGAAAAAAACATCCTGATTGGATAGTTTTCTGCTGGGGATTTTAAGAATTTTTGTTTTCAACCAAGGCCATAACTAGGATCAGAATTCTGCAGTAAAGTGACATACGTCACACAATGAAATTCTGAGTGTGTGTGTTTTTTTACTAAATCATTGCTTCTTCCTTACCCATCCATAATTATGTACCCTTTCCCTTATGAACTGCTATTACTGTTGATCTGCCAGATTTGACTCCAGTTACCCTGTTTAATTTAGGCTATTTAATTCATCATTTAACTATTTATTTACATATCTTTTAAGCTGAAAATACATGAAAACTGTACTAAATTAGGTGATAGTTTCACACTGTTTTTATGTCATTCAACCACCCACCCCGCTCATCTCTATTCTCTCTTTCATCCCAGTCCTCACTGACTATTAAAAAAATATCCATTAAACACACTTCATAAAAGGCTGTCTCTCCCAAACCCCAGCTAACGGGAAATTAGCCTCCCGTATAGTTATTGAGACAAAATACAGCAAAATGTGCAGTGATTTCTTACATTTTTTAATTACATTAAATGACACTTTGCTATCAATAGGTTATTTAACAGTGAACTTTCTCAAGCTCATTGTAGTATGCAATGAGTAACAATACAACTTTCATTTCTTATCTAAGTGTTAATGTAGCCAACTACAGAGCCTGTAACATAGACGAAGCAGCTACTGGAGCGAGGCTAAAGCATACTGATTAAGCTAGCAACATTACTAGTGGTCCAAATAAAAAGGCAAATTATAAGGTCTGCATTTTACACAAGTAACCTGTTAATTACTCTGATAAACTCTTATTTACTTATCTGAATGTCTCAAGAAGTCAAAGTTGCTAGACAGGTCAGTATATTGTTGAGTTCCCCAATGCCATGTTTACAATATTTGCAATACATAGATAAAAAAAAGGGGGTCAGACAGGTTTGCTCTGGAGGAGATGTCTGTAAAGCTTAGATGGACCTGCTGGTTTGAGCTGATATCTTGCAGCAGTATGACTGATCTTTCGTGATATGGCACACAAGCGGTTGATTCATAGCAGTGGGGTAACTAAGCTCTTTTTGTTCCTAGTACAAAAAAGATGACTGAGCCTCTTACAAAAATTATTTTCAGTGAATTAAAAAAATGACTGTGTAATTTGCCTATTTACTCACTGTTTATTCACTCCAGTGAAATTGGCTAATGTGTGAAGAACAGTCTCCTACAGGCCCCAGTGCTATTCTACCACCTACACTGCCTGTAGTTACACCACTGATTCATAGAACGTAATATTGGTAAGACTGGTATGTAGGTTACTCAGCAAAGACCTGGCCTAGAATACTGATTTTGACCAGTGTTGCTGGTGTTAAATGTTAGGCAGGTCATTCTGTTGTTGAGTTTCACAACGTCATGGCATCAGGAGCAAATTCAGTGCAAATTTAGATCATACAAAGCACCAGCAAACCACCATTCCAGTCTTAATTTCATTCTTCTCATCTTGTTTATTGCCACTGTGCAGCCACAAGCCAACAGAATACCACCTGTTGAGGTTTATATAATGTTGTCCAATATGTGTCTGTTGAGACACTACTGAGATTTTTATCAAAATCAAAACACTCAAGATTGCAGCAGCAGTGCCAAAACAGAGTTTCCACACATTGAGAGAGATTGTTAAGTCATCCGGTGTGACCATAGTGCCAATGTGAAACCATCTGGTATGACTTTCAGATATTTCATGGCTTGCTGATTCAGTGCTAGAGCAGCACTGGGAGCAATCCGGCAAGTTAAGACCAGTTCTCCAATGTCCTAAACTTAAACCTTAATGCTGGAGTGACTCTATCATTAAATAGCATGCTACACTGTGGTCACACAGGGCCATGGCAGGCTGGCTTAGAGAGCATACTAATATGGCATAAGATACAGTGCAACTTATAGATCTGTTGAACTGGTGGCTCAGTTTTTTTCTTCACTATATGGACTGATCTACCGAAGTAGTTCAAATTAGTCCCACAGCAAAAAACTATTTAAAAACAATTATTCAGAGATTGGATATTTAGAAGGATTATTTTAGAATATATTAAAATGAAGACATTCATTGAGATAGTAATAAGCTAAATATATAATTTGTAGGGTACTTTGTAGGGTACTTACAGACGCCTGCGCTGACTAGCATCATGCTGAGTGACGAGGGAAGACCATCCTGCCCACCCTGAGAGTAAGGCCAATTGTGTTCTTTTAGACGCCTGACCGCGGATGGCTGTAGCATCACCAGGGATCGAACTCACAATCTCCTAATGATAGAGCCAACGCTTAGATGCCACTTGGGAGCCCTTTAATTTTTAAACTAACAAATTTTATTTTAAAAATGTCCCACGTTTTCATGTTACTACAGAAACACAAAGAGTTTTAGTCCATAGGCAGAGCCTTATTTTAGCCACACACCTGCATCAGTCCCTCATGGCCACATGGTGAGCATTTAGATCCCATTTTTGAAGTAAATGTGTCCCAAAGATTGAAAATCAGTGTGTAACATTACAGATTGTCACTACCCAAACACATAATTTCTGCAGTTAAGTAAACTTTTTTCTGTTTAAGTGAATATTATGATTTTACAGTTGTGTACAACTGTTCAAAGCTGCGTTTGAACATTTTTCATTGCTCAAAATAAGCTAAAATTGTCACTTACTGTAGTGACAATTTATGAGGTTACTTAATTTACTTTAAAACAATGCTCACCATGTGGACTGAGGGACAAGGATGCACAAATTTAAATTATTTTAAATTAACATTTGAGAATCAAACAAAGAAGCTGCTGGTGTTCTGAGAACAATGGACTGACCACCCCAAAGTCCTGACCTCAACATCACTGAATGTGTTTGGGATTACTTGGATTGTGAAAAACAGAAAAAGCAACCAACTTCTAAGACTGAACGCTAGAGGTGTGGAAAAATGTCCCTCAGATTTCTTTGAGAAACTGAAAGCGAGTCTCTTGAAAAGAATGGAAGCTGTAATAAATTCAAAGAGTGGACACACTTCGTCTACACATCATTTCTGCTCTTTGTATTAGTGACTGTATTTTATTCTTGTTATTATCTCCTATTACTCACTCTTTTGTTCTCATCATTTTACCATGACGTTCTTAGTGAAGCACCTTGAGATGACGTCATTGAAGTGTGTTACATAAAGCAAATGCTTTATTATCTATTATTCAAATGATACAGTTAATGTGCTCAAGTGCTTTAGAGGCAGCACTGTGAGACAGGTCTGCTCTCCTTCTCTGAGCGAGAGCTGATACAAAGACGTCCCAGAGGACTAGAGGAAGGAAATGGCACAAGCACATTGTGCTTTCTCTGACTTCTCTCATATGATTCCTCATTTGTCGTCTTTTTCATGTGAGTCTAAAGCACTATGTTATTACCTCACGTCAGTGATGCTTAGACTTGTAGGGGAACTGGGCGAAAGAGAAAGAACAGGCCCAGCTCAGAGGGACCTGCATGAGGGTTTAAGGAATGTTCACACCCCCTTTCACTTTTGGCAGACTGCCTCAGGGTCTCAGTTTCAAACACATAAGCCAGAGAGATGGACTGTAAAGAGTAATTTACAACTTCTAAACTTGGAAATGAAGAAGAGACTTTGAGCTTTAGCTCAGAAAGTTTGTGGGAATGAAAGGATCATCTTTACTTCAGTGGTCTTGCTGTGCACAAAATTTTAATGTGTGGTGTCCATGGCATTCCTGCAGCCTCATCTCAACTGAAGGCAACATTGGACATTTTGTCAAAAGTGCAGATTCTAAACTTTCATCCAAACTATATTTGTGTCCATTTCATATTTGTGTTTGGAAGTATAAAAGCAGATGTTTTACCATTATTTGAATTTGATGAGAAGTGTTTGGTATACAGTCTTGTTTTGCATAAGGAAGAAGCTTGTGGCCTAGTGCCTTTTGGGGGGGAATGTCCAAAGAAGCCCATAATTTCAGGAGCAACTAAACAGGAGAGCCACATTTACAGCAAAGTTTGTCAGTTAATTTATCTTCCTATAACATAAAGCTCCTCCCTAAACTGTTACCTTGTAGCCTTTTAAACTATCACATATTTACATATATGCATTTGGTAGATGCTCTTATCCAGAGTAACTTACAATTTTTTATGGGGGCAAATGGGGGAAGACTGTAGCTTTAGGAATCTTGCCCAAGGATTTTTATTCACATTGTTTCACATTGTTTTTTTGCCACTCTTTACTATAAAAGTATGTACAAAATAGTACCTTTAGTTTAGTGGAGCATGATGATTGGTTGGTGGAGCATTGCCCCACTACATGACCACCTAAATATGGGCGTGAAAAAGATATTTTACATTTTAAAGCGGGAGGTGAGACTGCATCCCTGTCTCTCATGGCCACATGGTGAGCAGTTAGATATATTGTTTTGAAGTAAATGTGTCCCAAAGTCTGAAAATTAGTGTGTTACATTAAGAATTGTCACCACCCAAACACATAATTTCTGCAGTTAAGTAAACTTTTTTGTGTTTCAATGAAAAATATTATGATTTGTGTACAACTGTCCAAGCCTTGCTTGCTAATCACGTACAGGCTAGCATTTTTCATTGCTCAAAATTACCTAAAATTGTCACTTACTGTAGTGACACGTCTTAAGGTTACTTAATTCACTTCAAAACAATGGGATCGAATTGCTCTAATTGCTGAGAAACATCTTTTACACATTTTACAAATAAAAAGAAAAAGTCAAAAGTGCAGATTCTGTCAATAAAGTATGTGAACCTAATTACTTACATAACTATGTAAATTTTATTTCAGTTATGATAATTACACTAATTATGTAAAATGAACTGAGTGTATAGCAAACAACTGTAACTTCCTATTCTGGTAACTGGAATTTTGATTTGGCACTGATTATCTCACTGTTTTACATACTTTTTGGGCCCTAGTGAGGGAAAACATTCCATATAATCACATTAATGTGGTAATTGGCAAAGTTCCAGCCACAGCACCCAGGCTAAACACAAACACACCCTCTCCCACCCTGTATGCCTGGCAAACACACCACTAATGAGGAGTTAATTGACGAGTCATTACATCCAATGATCTCTAATTGGTCCTGAAAGAACTGCAGTGACAGACATGTCATGAGTTTACAGTCTGGAAGCTGCATGTGTGCGTGTGTGAATATGAAGCTGAAATGGGTGTAAAAATGCCATAATCTGTTTATTTAAGCTCTCTTGGGTGACTTTATTGTAATGGAAAGGATGCATCAGTTGACACCTGCAAACACGTCTTACTGTGCCTGTGAAATTGTTCTGAAATGCCACTGCTCAAGGGTCATGCCACACTACATTAGCGCAGGTCAAGGGTCTGAAGCTGAGATCTCCCTGTAGCGCTGTTACAATCCTCAGTAAGAATTGTACACATAGAAAGTGAATGATACACACACACACACACACACAAATATATAGATAAAATTTACATATGTATATTACGTATAGCTGTATGCAAAGGTTTGCACACACTGACCTTGCAAATAGACTTAATTATGGCATTTTTCTGTGAACTTAAATTTTAGTGCACAGTTTCTATTTATTTTATTGTATAGTTTTTTTCCATATGTTAACTTCAGCAAATAAACAGTAATTCTGCACTAAAATGTTCTCTTTAGGGGATGTGTTACCATGTTTTCACATAGAAAACCCACAAAACCTAATTTTACCATTCCACTGACTTCCATTGACCACTTCTGAGAGGTTTTGTCTGACAGCGATAATATATTCTGTTTGTTACTGCTCAGTTCCGTCCATTTTATTATCATTTTTTAATATTCTGATTGCCTAATTGATTTTTCAAGCAATCTGTAGATTATTTGATTACTAACAGAACTAATGATCACAGTCCAAATTCATAGCACCAATAAGATGTTACATAGATAAGTGGTTCTTTGTTCATACAGGGCTGGTATGGTTCCTACCAAAGAACAACATTCATGACATTGAACTGAACAATATCTGTCCCCAGCCAAGATGATATTTGATGATTTTTAACAAGTTTGGTTCTAATTCAACCCCCTTATGGATTATGGCTAAACCAAAAGCCAGGACTGAATGAGTGTGAGTATTGATCTAAAAAAGACTGTACCTGCACACTATATGGGTTGGCTAGAGGGGAATGTGAGGGATCTTACAGAGGAGAGGATGGCTTTGTTTTGGTTCCATAAGAGCCAGAAACCGCCTTGCAACCTGCATGCATAAACAGATCTACCACAAGACATTCATGTAATATCAGGAAGAATTAAATATAATTGGCAGAGCTTCAAAATTACCAGCGTTAAACTCGTCCCATCAGTGATAAACTGGTAGTCCCCAGTGTAAACTGTAGTTGTTAGAGTAATTAATCTCTGGTACAAAGGATTCATTTTGCTGTATGAATATAACTTGTTTGTGTGAGTGAATCCTCTCAAATGTAGCTATCAGAATTAGTCTACAAAAGAAACATTGACTCACACATTAGAAATGTTTTTGATGTTCTTTTGGCTCATCTTGAAGCTGCAGTCACACCAGAAATTCGCAGTTTGCATCTTCTTGCGAAATAGAAATTCTGGACTGGAAGATTGGAGACAAAAATTCAAGGACTCACCTACCATGAAGAGCAATACACAAAAGTTTTGGGCCTGTTTGGGCCATAATTGTTAAAACTTGGTCAAAAACTCCTCTATGATGATGCTAATCACTATGCTAGCGGCGATTCACTTGCACATTTTTTTTTTGTTACAAATCCACCCCCAAATGCAATCTTTCAATGGCTGAAATAGGTTGGACAAGCTTTATAGAAAACCTAATGAGAATATATAGAAAACCTGTAACTCTGTAAACCGTAACTGTAATTTTAAACAATATTAATTTTGTATGCGTTTGAAAGGGCATGCTGATCAATTTGTGTCATGTAAGCATTAGCACAATGGCAAATTCCTTGTTGTTTCTAACCTGCTGATTTTTAATCATCTACAACAACACAGTCCAGACAAGTAGTGTAGCATTTTAAACCAAAATCTGAAAGTTATTCAACAACTTTAAAAAGAATTGCTACAATTTCTCATACAACATGCTGCAGAGTTTGTCCACCTTAGAACAATTGCTATGATATAACATATCTGTAGACAGAGCATGGATAGGTTATTTAGGTCAGTTAATTACATAACTCACTTAAATAAGTAATTACATTTTAATAATGTAGCAAAACAACAGTGATAATTCTCAACTTTTAAAAGTTAAAGGAATACTCTGCCCAAAATGAAAAACAACAGCATCACTGCATCTGTTCTAAACAGGCCTACTATCCTTCAGGGGCGTCACAGTAAGTCTCTAGAAAGAGATATTTCAGTTCAAAACTAGGGAAACCCCTTCTGATGCTGTATATGAAAGGTGGGAGGAACTTCTGAAAACTACAAGCACGATTGTAATTGATAGATAAAAACACATAAAGGATACAAAACTGTGATTACTGTTTAACAGTTGAGGCTGAGGGATATAATAAAAGTTACATAACATGACAACATTAAATGCTGATTTTAGTGCCCCTTTAAGTTATAGGTGTGAAGAAAGTCCCATGTTTTGTGCTGTATGACTGGAGTTATGCTGCCAATGCTGAGCACTACTCCTATCAGGCATCACAGAGCCGTGATAACCTCTGAGATTTTTCATTACAGATCCATTGGAAGAGTTTTTGTCAGATGAATGAAGCGGTATTGAGGACTGCATGTATAAGCTTTGATAAGGTGTGGCTTTTAGTTTCAGATGTGGTGAACAAACACTGTTATGCCAGCCTACACTCAACTGTTTAGGTCAGTGCACGCTGCCCTTTGTAATGACACACAGTGGGCTGCTGAATTTATGAGTTCTCTAGTTCGTTTTGACATGATGACACACTGGATACATTCAGGCTGTGTTTGACCTGAGGCCTACAGGCTTGTGCTTTAATGCATTAGCTCACATTGAAGTCACAGTCTGTGTTGAGGTAGCGGTTGGTCTGACAGGGGAGTGAAGATTCTGTAGGCTCAGACTGATCCATCTGCAAAGAGTCAGGCTTTAAACTGTAGAGATTTGTTTAACCCCTTAAATGCCCAGGAGCTGCCAACGGGTCCAGGCTTGCATTCCTCACTCTTGTAACTTATAAATATGTCAGTTATTTCGTACCATTTTTAATGTAATTGCTGAGTAACAGGATGTAATAATAACTTGTACTTAATGGCTCACTTTTCACAGTACTGCACATTAAAAGCTTTTGTTGGGTAGAGTTTGTCATCCCATGGACGTTCCAGCTGTTAATCTGTGCTTGCTCTCAGCTTTAAGTGAGGGGAGACTCTGGGCAGCACTCTCTCTCCAGAGCCCTATGTTATAAGGCAGACTTACACTGAAGCGCTGAAGCCTGATCGAGTTAAATATCTGCAGATCAGTTCTGCTCACTGCTCAAGACACATTTAACGGTCTGTTTGGCTCCTCTTTCTGTGCACTGCTCACAGTGAAGCTGAGTGAATTCTAAAGATGATCGCAGTGAGCAGTCGAGACATGGCGGCTGCTGTGAAAGTGGACAATATTACCTACAGCCCCCCTACCCACCCCCCAATTCACACATTCCCACTGCCAGTAGAGAAACAGTTAAATGTCAATGCTATGCTAGTTGATGCCTATCTTTTCTGGGTTGTCATGGTGTTTCTGCCTTGGAATATCTCTTCTTATATTTCGCTGACATAACATTCTCACTTGTCTCTCACTGAAACAAGCTGAGAAATTAGAAGTAGAAGAGGAGATACTTGAATTTGAATCTGAATTTGATTTGAATTTGTAAGAGGTATTATTGCCTAGTCTAGTCTTTCCCCTTTGTCTTGATTAATGGAAAGGAAAAACATCTTTTTGATTGTCATGTTTTGTTAACTATTGACATTGAAACAAACAGATACAAATTTGACGTCTAACCTGTCGATATTTCAATTTCAATCTGAATCCTACTGATACAGAATCAAACAAAGGTGTCATTTAATTCTAATGTAAGTTGTGTAACTATGTAATAATTATGTGATTAAATATAAAAATGCCATGTAAGTTAGATGTTTAGGTAAATGGCAAAACTAACTCTAGGAATAAATACTATAGACACTAAATGGACAAAAGTATTAGGACACACCCCTTAATCATTGAATTCAGGTGTTTAATTTAGTCTCATTTCCACAGGTGTATAAAATCAAGCACCTAGCCATGCAGTCTGCATTTACAAACATTTGTCAAAGAACGGGTCGTTCTAAAGAGCTCACTGAATCCGGCGTGGTACGTGCCAACATTGCAACTAGTCAATTCGTAATTTGTAAATGAATTATAATTTCTTCCCTCCTAGATCAACTATGAGTGGTATTATTGAAAAGTGGAAGCATTTAGGAACCACAGCAACTCAGCCATGAAGTGTCAGACCACGTAAAGTTACAGAGCAGGTCGCCGAGTGCTGAGGAGCATAGTGCATAAGTCGCCAACACTCTGCTGATCAATAACTGCAGAGTTACAAACCTCCTCTGGCCTCAACATCAGCACAAAAACTGTACACCAGGAGCTTCATGGCATGAGTTTACATGGCTGAGCAGCTGCATGCAAGCCTTACATCACCAAGCACAATGCCAAGCGTCAGATAGAGTGGTGTAAAGCACACCGCCGCTGGACTGGAGCAGCGGAAACATATTCTGTGGAGTGTCAAACTGTCAAGTTTAAAAAGGCCAATTTTTTTTTTTAGCTTTTTTTTCCTTTCCTTAAGAGTCCAACCAAAAAGATTTATTGAGACCTTTATTGAATCTTTCAAGTATAGATAATGTAGGAGAGCAGGGATTAAACCCCATTTCAGGACAGAAAATGTGTGAATTTTACTATTTGAATGTACGGTAATACATTCTTTCATATGCCAATTTATTAACATTTAAGCACAGGGGCTGTCAAATGATTCAAATATAATTCAATGCACTAATCACATTATTTTGTGCAGTTAGTTGCAATTAATTGCATTTGTATTATTCGCTCAAATTTCACCATGTATACAGTTTTTTTTCTATTTGAAAAGCACTGCATTTTGTTATAGCTACGAGTGGAGAAAATAAGCTTCATCAGAATGTTTTATTTCTTTCAATAACACAGTAACAGATTTATTATAACATTATTACACTGCAGTTGTGGAGTCATAGCAGCAGTGCATGAGCGGTTAGGCTACAGTGAGTGGAACTGTGGATGGGTCATGCTAGGAAAATGCATTAGCCGTGCTAAAATAATGTTGATGTTAATAATTTATCACATCACCTTTGACACCATTAATGTGCTCATGGATGTAATGGCATCGGCTTTTACTCTGCACAGATGTCATATGTACATAAATGATTTTGAAAGTTATATTGACATATTTTAAGTTTGTAAGTACAGTTGGGTACCCAAAAGTCTGAGACATCTAGTGAAAATGCTTCTGTTTCCATTCTAAGTATATTGTTGGAATAACAATTTTTGTGAAAAGTAGAGTCTTTAAAATTTAAACATGCCTTGATCGGGTGCCACTGCTTGCCAGCCTTCTGGACCGGCTTGACCACCATCAAGTTCCATGCTGTACTATGCCGTGCAAACCTCACCCTCACAACCTGACCCCACTGGTGCTGATGCTGCCGCTGCTGCTGCTGCTGCATGAACTAAACTAATCAAATTAATCACTGCTCCACCTGTTTTCCCAGTTTTTTTTGTACTAACAATGTTTACTATCCGGAGTCTTGGTTCCTCTCAAAGTTTCTTCCTGTTTCTCTTAGGGAGTTTTTCCTTGCCACTGTCGCCACTGGCTTGCTCATGGGGGCTTGGACCCGGATTTCTTTCTGTAATGCTGATTTCCTTGTAAAGCTGCTTTGTGACAACACCTGTTGTAAAACAGCACTATATAAATAAACTTTACTTACTTACTTACTAATTTCAGATTTTTTAGTATTTTTTGTATTTGACAGCATGCAGTAAAGCTAGCAATGAACACTACAACGTAATGCAAAAAACATCTGATCAGTGGTCTGAACATGAACTTTAATGGAAGAGATGAATAAAAACAAAATTAAAAATCTGAAGGTCTTAACATGGTCTCAACTTTACTTCAATTTGAATTGTGACTTGTAGTAATTTTTCTCTCTCTTTTTTTAAAAGTTCATTTTCAGGTTTAAATGAAAAATATCCCAGACTTCCAACATGGTCTCAGATATTTGGACCTCACTGTATATTTCTTTTGCCCATGGGTCACCACTCACTCCAGGGTTCATATCACTGCTGTCGGAAGAAAACCTCGTATCTCCAAAATGGTAACTTTACAGGAGAAGGAAAAAACATACTTTACTTTTGATGTAAGTCAGTGGAACCAGACTTCTTTCCAAGCCATTTTGGATCATTTCTTTTGGTCAATTCATCATGAAACTTACACATAATGTAAAGGGCAACAAGCATTTCCAAATTATGTCAAAACTGTAAAATGACAAAAATGGAGATACAAGGTTTTGTTCCAATAGCAGCGATATGTTCACACACTGTTTAAACAGCTGAAGTACATGACTTTGCTGTGACATGAAATGAGATTCCCCTGCCAAACATGCAGTATAGTGCTGGGCAATATATCATCTACACTGATATGGCGTGATATTGACATATCGTTCTTCTATCTCTACGATCTTAAGCTTCAAACAATAGAAGAGCCCTTTTTGGTGCTACATAGACCAATGTACAACATATTCTCTATCAATCGATTCTTTGAATATTCATGGTTCAATACAGAACCACTGTCTTTACTGAAGAATCCTTGAAGAACCATTTTTTAATGGTGTATGACATTACTTTCCTGTTTTAGTGATATTTGTAATGATATAAGTGATAGACAAGGTCCAAATGCAGTTTAAATGGAATCTGAGCAAATGAAATTTGACCTGTCTATGGAAACCTGCACCTGCTTTAACACTGCAGCATCAGAGAACAAAACTGCTATTTTGCTCACTACATCATGTTCTATAATTTTAGATTCTGTACAGTTTGTTTTGTCTCCTCAGTCTTCCCATATTCTCATGTGCAAACAAGTCCTTCTGTTCATTTGTTTCATTTGTTTGAGTGATTCAGTGTCCCATCAAAACACATAACACAGCCACGTTGTGCATCACATTTAGGCAGATATGGTTCATCAGTTCATTACGATTAGCTCCAATGATACGTAATTCAGCATGTTAACAATAACAAGGACACATTGCTTTAGCCAGCGAAATGAGTCAGCTAACTGAAGTTCTATTTGGGAGGGATTAGCTTCACATGGAGAGGGGGTCTAATGTATTTATTCGGCTACTGAAGTTGTTAGTGTTTGCTGTCCTTTTGAAAGGAGCAGTAACTTTTTAAGTCATTTTTACGGTATGTGGGGGAGTCATGTAGTGAGAGTCAATACCCAGAGTACAACGACCATATGTACGCACCGAGAGTAAGTTATTGTGACCGAAAGCTTAATGTAGCCGCAGCAGTTGACATTTGTGTAGCCAGCCATGGCGCAGGCCGAGCGCTGTGACTCACAGTGAGAAGCTAGTCACGCAGGTCTCGCTAGAGAAGCAGTAGCGGTGTGTTTTTCCCTTTCAGTTCATTAATTTGTTAATTCATCTTCTTTGGTGATTTAATATCAGAACATCTGACACAAAGTTTGTAGCGTACATGTCCTGAATGTTAGCTCTTAGCCAGCTGAGACTCATGTTTGTAAATGTCAGTAAAGCTAGTCTGGTGTCTGGTCTCACTGTGTTTTTTTGCAATGTAGACTTCTCAGTGTTTCAAAAGAGATTCGTCCAGGAAACTCCATGACTTTTCCAGCACTTATTACTTTCCATTCTATGCCTAAGAAAACAGATTTCTGTATTCAATGACTTTCCCAGGATTTTCATGACCATCCAAACCCTGAAACCCTGAACTCACTGTCACTTTCTTTCTTTCTAAAGCCGGGGTTACACTACAACTTTTACCTTGATTTTAGCCCTGATTCTTAGTCTGGTTGAGTCTATGCTGGTTGGCTCTAGTTTGTAGATTTTGCTTCCCAATCACATTTGAGACCACTTGGAATATATCTTGAATTATTGGACCCAACTGAGCATCACCTAGTAGTGTGTACTGGTCAATCACTCAATCTGAATCAATTGATTTAACAGCCAATAAAAACTGAGCGCGCAAAAGACGAAAACATAGCAAGTAAATAAAGAAAAATGGTGAACAGACGAGTACATGTGTAGCAAAGTTACATATGTTGTACCTGTTGCTTCTTTACTGTTCCAGTGAAAATTAGGACAAAAGCACCAGCAAACTGTCTCCAACACCAGGTAGTCTGTAGTGTGTGATCCCCAGTATTTCAGTTGGCCAGACAAATCTGCAGAAAGCAGTTATATGGTGTGAGACGCCAGTCTTTTTATAATCTGTTATAAATCATGTTGTTCATCCAAGGCTTAAGTCTCTCCCGTTGCTCTTCCAGACTCAGATGTGTGGAGACACTGGCAGGGCTACAAAAATGAGCCCCAACAAAACTGCAAGATGTTTGGATTAACAGAGCAACAGAAGCTAGATGAAGAGGTAATGAGTGTGCTAGTTCACATTGTGTTGCGGGGGGTCAATAATGTGCATTCTCGACTCCTCTCTCCAGCCCTTCTCCGAAGCTAGCCGGCGGCTGTCTGTGAGTGTTGACAGGAAGGGCACTTGTGAACTGTGTGATTTCACATCACTGAACCGCTCTCATCTGTTGAATTTGTCTCTGTTCTGGCCCACCCAGTGCGCCTCAATTTCTGTGACACCCTGGTGATTTGGCCAGCTGTGCGCAGCTCCACTGCCAAATGCGTTCAGCCGCCCAACACCACAGATAATGATGTTAGTCTATTTGACAAACACATCCATTCAAGCTTCATTTAGCCTCTAGCCAACTCTCGCTCACTCGATGTCCTGGAAAAAGCTCAGGCCTATCATTAAGACGCATGCGTGTGTGCGGCCCAGAGGGCGAATTGGACAAACAAATTATTTGTGGAGTAGGAAAGTATCTATTCTGTCTTTTTCTTAGAAGTGACTCTTTATGTCACGTTGAGTCCTCGTGGATGGACAGTGTGGTATTGGCAAAGCGTTGTCTTATATGCCAAGCACTATGCTTACAGGACTAGCAATATCTGACCCCATATGGTCCCTGACTGAGGCATTACGCATGAACAAAAGGAACACAGAATCCTCTAAAGCAGCGCAGATGAGGAAAGAACAAAATGCTGTTGCTTATTGTTTTTTGTTTTAATCAGCTCGACGTACAGCCTTAATAGTATATGCAAATTGTATTAATTTCCTCTTGTCTGTCTAATTAGAATTTTTTTGACTTATTTAAAGAATGCATTAAAATGCTGTTTGTCACTAATGGCCTTTTGCAACACATCAGAACTGCTGCCACCTTCTATTAAGCCAAGTCTGTAAAGATTAGAGAACAATTGGAGTTAGATAAGACCCTCTATACACCTAATAGCACTATAACATGTCATTAAGTTTGAAAGACACTTTTCTATGTTCTGTCCTTTTAAAAAAAGGTCGACAAAAATAAAACCTGGAACTGTGACGTTCACAAGATACGTCTTTAGATAAAACTGACTTAATCATATCCTCAGAGCAGACTTTCATGTTTCAAAGAAAGTCATTAAAATATGCGTATGTTTTTCTTTTTCCTCTGTTTCCCATTCTGTTTCCCCTTTATTTCCTCTGACACTTAAGAGATCTGGGAATTCATTGCTCATCATTTCAGCTGAGATGGCGTTTCGTCTATTGTGTGGTTCTTGGAAATAGTACACTGAGATCTTTGTGTGTTGTCAGTCATTTTATCTTAATGCGAAAAGATGGAATTGTGTAAATTTCATTCAACATACTGTATGTATCCAAGGTGGAACCTGAAGGAGCAGTTAGCTAACAGGCTAACCACTCTTAGCAAAATAACTATGGGTTTTCTTTTTTATCAGTGGTGTTTTAGCCACTGTGGGCCCTGGGACACCGCTGTACTGGTTGCAAAGAATAAATATTTATATTAAAATATAGAGCTATTTTTCTGCATACTCTTGTTTTGATGTATGTCTGTCTGAAAACTATCTGGAGGGATAAAAAAATTATTTCAGTTCATAAATCATATTTACAACAGCTCGAAGTTATCATGGTTGTCTTTATCTGTGCTGCACGGTGCTCATCACAGTGCTGCTATGGATTCCAAACTCTCCATCAGATACAATGCACTGCCATTAGCCAATCAGCAGCATGGAATAGTACTGACTCAGAGTGCTGGAGAAAACACCCTTGACCAATGAAGTTGCTGTTGCTAGGCAAAATGAACACATTCGTTTAAAATGACTGACCACATTTTCTCCAGTTATCTTAAGGCACTAGGTTTAGTAAACATGGTAAACATATAACAGCCTTCTAATACAGCTGAAGTGCTAATTTAAGATCCATTTGAAGAAACTTGTCTTGAATAGTTAAATGTTAAATGGACAGAAATACGCATGAATAGGGCCAAAAACCTATTCTTAGGTTATAGAAGTGTATAACAAAACTTTGGACCCACCAGTGGGCCCCTCCCATTTAAAGGGTAATCCAGGGGTTAAGGCCCCAGGCATCGGCCCCGCTGAACTGCTGAGTAATCCATCCCTGAACACACTGGTAAATCAGTAATGTGACATAAAGATTGGCCTGCATTATTTTGATCAAAATAATTTACTATTCGTATAGCATTATACAGTGTATATTTACATAATACCTTGATTCATCCAAACACCCACAGAAACTGTGATAGGTCAGAATGTTCATGGCACAGAGTAAAACACAGTGATTTGTTAAAGGGCTTGTTTGCTTTTTGTAGTCTTTTGGGATATTAGTAGTATAAAGGCCTATCACAGCGGTCATTGGGCTGTGTGTGTGTGTGGGCTATAATGATAATGATTGATAATGATGATAACAAACAACAAACTAAGTGTGCAATAAAACTTTGGGCCAAGCCACTGTTTTTACTATTGTCTGCCTATTTTGGTACTTTAGAACAAGAAACCTAAACGCAGCTTATTAAATCTTAAAGGAGGATTTAGCCATTTTCTCAAAAATCAAAAATGTCCAAATAATTCAATCACTGAGATGTAGACAAAGTCATTCAGAGTGGTTTGATATGATGAAGCATTTTGAAGGTGGAATTTTTGAAAAGCTTCTGTGGAAGGGTTTTTTTTGTTAGCTGGTGAATGCAGAAGGCAGGCAGACAGCTAATGTTACTGTGCAGAAGCCACATATCTTATTGCGGCTTCATAACTGTAATAACGGTCCTCAATCGTTATTACAATGGAGAGAATGGATTATTCAAATGACAGAAATGACTCATCAAATGAGGAGGGCAACAATCTAAAAGCTGAGGTTAACACGGGTACCTGACTATCTGGATATCGTACCTCAGTTTAGTTTCTTTTCTCTGGCTGAAAGATTAAAAACTGGTCTTTGGTGTCCAATTTGTGCTGAATAAAATCAGAATTAGTGTTTTCTTCACAATTTTGTTGGATGACTCTGGTGAGAGTTGCACTAATGCTAGCTTGTTGTTTTTATTAGCCTCACTGGCTAGACTAGCAGTCAGGATTTGCTGACACCGACAGAGATTCCCAGTGGTTGTATTTATGCAATACTGGGTGCTTTAGCGAGCGAACACTGATGAACAAAGACACAAAAATGCTATAAATGGTGCAGCCAATGAGGCTGAGGGATACAATTCTATGCTACAGAATAATGCATAACGCAATAATTAACATATAAAACTCAAGTCTTGTAAAGTTGTAACGTTACAAAATTGCTGTATCTCTGGTTTAGTGTTGGTGTTATTAAATACAGTGTAAAAAGGAGAAATACATTATGCACATTCAGCTCGTGGACACATGGAAGAAGGGAGGCAGATGGAGAAACTTTTCTCTGAAGAGATGGCAGGATGGACAGCAGCTTCTCAGGGTCATAGAAAGAATGCCCTCCAACACACTGTGACACAAAACATGCTGGCCCATTCCACCCTACAGGCCTTAATTTCATCCCATCAGTGCACTCTTTCTCTGGGTTTCAGAAGATTTTGGGGTGCTTAGTAGTGTCTCTCCATTAGGAGAAAGCAGCTCTTAAGCTAATCTAACCCAATATCCATCTGCTGAATCTGTATCATACAGTGAAATAACACTGACAATAATTTTGCACGCTCTTAATTGAATGGAAAACATGTAAACACGTGCTGAAGCAAGTGCCTATTGACTTGTATTATTAATATGTGTTTGAGTCAACAGAATATTCCTTTAATATGTGCTAACCTGGCTGCACTAAATCATATTTTGAATGAGCACAATGAAGATTCATGATTTAAAACTGCACCCTTAGAGACGGTCATTAATCTTTGTAATGTAAAAGTATTATATGTGATGAACTCAATCTTAAACACTTTTACACAACAGAAGTGAAGATTTATGAGGATATACAGCACTGAATGGAGGAACTACAACGTGGCACTCTAAAATCATCCATTTGAACATACTCCTGTACAGTTTAATGAGATAACAGTTCACTGTTTGTTGTGAGGGGTATCAAACTGCATTCCAGGACGTCCAAAGCACTTGTAGAATGGCTCCAAAACACCTGTTTCCTAGCTTGATCATTATCTCACGTGTTGAATCAGGCGTGTTAGAAAAATGCCTTTGGACATGTGCTGTAATCATGAGAAGTAATGTATGTAACTTCTCAGGTGGTCTTGGGTGGGACTAACTTCTCCCTCTCTCTCTCACTCTATGAACAGTCCATCTGCAGAAGAACCCGGCTATGACTAAGGAGACGTGATGAAAGTACACCACACTGAGAGAGGTATGAGAGGACTAGCAGTAAAATGGACAGGCAAGCCCACCCAGAGCAGCCTGTCAGTTTCAGGCCAGGGTTCAGCACATCCATGTGTCAGAGAGCTGCTGTTTCTTAGCAACAGTTCACAATGCACTTTAATTTCCAGCCACAATAATTATTTGACCCTCTAGGGCGCGATTCCCTAAAGCAAATTATGCCTGCTACTGAGTGATACCCCTCTGTAGCATCCTACAACAAGATCTTCCAGTTATAGGGCTTGAGAATCAACATCACATCTGATTATTTCTGCATAATTAAACCGTTAGGATGTAAACAAAGTAATTCAGAGTAGTTTGATGTAAAATGTTCCATTCTGGAGAAACTTTGAGTCAGAATTAATTATAGTGATGGTGATAGAAACCAGACATCCAAAGCATTTAACGCCTCTAAAAGCTACCTCATAGAAAGTTGTCCTAAAATGGTTACAAATATGGTGCCTCGTGTCTGAAACATTGATTTATAGTAGTTTCGCAAGAAAGTTTTGGCCTAAAATGCATTTATCTATAAATCTACTCATGGTGAAGAAGTGCAGGGTGTTGTTAGGCAAAATAGATTTATTTTGATTTATTTCTGATGCACCACTGTTTTACCATTATCAACATTATATATAAACTCTGAAGTGTAGTTTACTTGATCATTTTGAATAATAAATAAAATAACTGTATTTGCATTATGGCTATTTAAGACATTTTGGACTTCTGTGGTCTGATTTATATCCAGCCCAGTCTGTAGATTCACACAACCAATCTTTATCCCCCTAGAGTCGTTATACATTTAGGATCATTTCGTTAAGCCCAGGGTGCCTAGCCCTGCCTTCCCGCAGTCTGCAGTCAGTACTCGTTGGGGCAGAGAGGTCCGGTTCTAAAATCTGATTGGCTTAGATGTGCTGTAAGCCATTGTAAAATAATTTTGCTTACACTGTGAGTCAGATGCAGTCAAATTGTGAGTATGTCACATGGCTATATTTAGTGTAGAAATTTCTCAATTTTCTTCTTAATTTAATTTACATCTCTGCAATAATGCTAATCTCTATTAGCATCTTAATATGATTTACAATATTATGCTCGCTCCTAGTTAGCAAACTAATGACACTATTACTGTACTGTACTAGATTAAAGCCCACAAAATCCATGGTAGGGCACATGTGGCTTTATAGGCAGTCAATATACAGTCTTTAAGACAAACAGGCAAATGCCAAGCATCTGTTTTCACCTCAGCTAACACTACTAGCCACTCTATATCACTTCATACCATTTAGCTCAGCAACAAAGAGTTTGTGAAGAGTTAGGTAGCTGCTAAAAACATGATAAATTCACAAAATGATGCTGAAAGTTTCCTTTCATTAAATCTATACAATTAGAGTATAAAATGAGTTTGATGTTTTTCAGCCTTCTCACTGTGATGCTTCCTATGTTTACCTAGAGCTGCATCCACACAGTTAAATGAAACTTTCCTATCTGCTTTCCTCAATTGTGCCTGATCTGGTGGGTCCACATGCTAGTCAGCTCTGCCAACGTGAGTCCATTAGCAACAGGTTAGGGAAAATCAAGTAAAGCAGGTAGGAAAGGAAGACTTGTTTAACTATTTAGAAGCAGCCTACATGACTAACCCTGCCAAAATGGCAGTTCACCCATAAGACATTGCATAAGTACATCACATTCTCAAGCCCTATAGCAATTTCAGGAATGTTATTTACTGTCAATTGTCCTGAAAGACAAAAGGCACATTTAACAAGGGTTTAAGCTACTATATTAAAGATGGGGCTTAAAAGTAATGTTACATTATAAACCATACATTCACCCATCCATCCACCCAGGCTTGACAGACAACATGAATGGACCACCCGGACTAAGCATTTTTCTTGCACACATTTCAGGAACACAAGATCAGAATGAGGATCCCTAATAACTATATAATTAATGCACCAGGTCTGCGGAGCACTCTCTCATTTACTTTATTGAGAAGCAACATATCATCTCGCTTATTAGAGATTAAACTGGATGAAACAAAATGAGAAATGAATTATTCATGTTAATGATCTCTGTCTCACTTACCATCTAATTTAATACATAGAGCAGAGAGATCATTACACACCAAATGGTAACCTACTTTTTAACTTTTATTGGGAAATTGAATAAAATAATGACTGTATCATTCAGGCTTATGATGTGTGACCTAATACAATGGCTTGTAATACAAGCAGCTCCATAATTATTGCCATCCTGGATAAAGATGTATAAAAAAGTTTATGTCACTGTTTCATTTATTTATCTGTTGTTAGCCAAGTGAATGCTTTTGTGTATGATCATGTAGGTATGTATCCTGTGGCATGATAGCTTCGTGTTGTGTAATGGTTACCATAAGCGGGAGACTGACTGGATTTGTTAACCTCCTGCCGGCTCCTTTAGCCTTTAAGTCTTCAAGCCAGCCACTGAGAATAAGAGCTACATGCTGTAACTGTAATCAAGCTCATAAAGGAGCATTTCCATTGGTTTAAAGCCCACTGAGTGTTCAGGAGCTCTTAAATATGTCTTTCTGTTTCACAAAAATGGTAGCATTTTGAGTTCACCAAGTCTCCAAAACTATTTGGATGGCAAAGATTAGGAGACAGTACTGGGACTTTGACTGGATCCAAGTTCTATGGTCAACTTTGGCAAAAAAAATCCCTCAAATTGGGAGTGGCATTAAAATAATGATGGTTATACAAAAAAGAATGTCCTCCTTACTGTGAAGTATGGTAAAAATCTGTGGTGTTTCAGTTCTATGTTTTCTTTTAAGGCCCTGTGAACCTTATTAGGAAACATGGTATCATGAACTCCTTGAAGTACAAGGAGATCTAAAATGAAAATATGGCTGCTTCTGTCAAAAAGCTAAAACTGGGTCATGATTGGATCTTCCAGCAGGACAATGAACCAAGACACTCACATCCACACAAAATGATTCAGTGACCTGGCCTTTACAATATCATGCTAGCTGCTAGTTAGTTAGCGAACTAATGACACTATTACTGTACTATAGTAAACCCCCCAAAATGCATTGTAGGCCACATGTGGCTTTATAGGAAGTCAATTTTCACTCGTTAAGATAAACAGGCAAATGCTAAGCATTTGTTTTCACATCAGCTAACATTACAAGCCACATCATATCACCTCATACCTTTTAGCTCAGCAACAAAGAGTTTGTGAAGAGTTAGGAAGCTGCTACAAAACATGATAAATTCACAAAATGATGCTGGAAGTTTTCTTCAATTAAATCTGTACAATTAGAGTATAATATGAGCTTGAATTTGATGTGTATCCGTCTTTTCACTGTGATGCTTCCTATGTTTACCTCAATCTGCATCTGCACAGTTAAATGAAACTTTCAAAACATTCATATCTGCACAGAAATGATTCTGTGACCACAGAGTTAACATGGCCATCCCATGGCCTAAACCCCATTGAAAACCTGTGGGATGAGATGAAAATGACCTATAGAAGACCCAGGTCCCTGGAGGACCTGGAGAGATTCTGTATTGAGGAGTGGTCTCAGATTGCTTACTTTGTATTCTTTGTAATCTCATCAAGCATTATAGGAAGACATTCTTGTTATGTCACCAAAGGAAGGTTGCACAAAGTAGTAAATGCAGGGGTGCTAGTACTTGTGACACATTTGCTGTTGTTACAAAATGTAAAGTTATGTTTTTTCTCAAATTTTCAGAGTGAGATTAAGCTAATAAACCATAAACCACAATTTTTACCCATTTATATGGAGCTGGCGGTACCTGAATCCAGTCTAAAAATGGTCCAGTTTCCAATGACAAGGAAACTCAATAGGCCAAACTCAATAAGAGAAAGCCTGACTCAGTGTGTGTTTCACCGAGTTTAAGGCCTATGAGAGTAAAGGTGGTCTGTGGGATCACATCATGAACAAGCCCATTAAGCCTTAATGGGACTGATAAAACCCTGAGAGGAAGCAATAGAGCAATTACCAGTAATATTTATAGCGGATGTGAAATTGCCGCTTGTTAGACTTTGGAGTCAATTATGTTCTTACGTCACAAGGCTGGAGGAAACAAAAGCAGAACGCATGCGCACTTTCGCCAACCATTTTCCTTATCATTTGATCCACGAACCGTGGGTCATGCTAACGCTGAGAGGATATTGTTTCCCATTTAACAGCACGGATATGAACAAGCAGATGAAGAGAGCGCACAAGTGCACTTTAGCACATAGATGTGAATGATGGAAATTAATTTGTCCAAACCATTTAAACAGCCTACATAATGCATGAATAGAGTGTTTGAGTGTGTTGCTCCTCGCTTCGGAAATTACCATTGCATTTATGATTAAATAAGATGAAGAGCACTCGCAGGGTACCTTCATATTTGTATAAAATTGGTCATTTTTGCTTGTGTCAACAGGACTCTTTACACTATTTGTAACTAGGTCTATCTATAAGTCTCGTATAGCCCCCCTTACTGTGAGTTCATCATAACACCACAGGATTTAGAGTAGTACCATGTAATGTAAAATTAGAACTTCAGTATTTACACTCATCCATCATAATGCGCAGTATTATAAATAATGTTGCTTTGGCCAATTTACATGGTTTACCCATGATCCCAAGTGTAATCCCAATTTTTACATCCTCAATGGAATTTTACAAGTAGAAAAATAACAATTCAGTAGAAATGAGAGTCTTTGGCACAGGCCCCATCCTCAGTCTAGGTCTTGGAGCATCAAGACCCTCGCTGATCCTGCTGGATAGAGACAGCCTACCCCCAGACAACCAGACAGGGACCCAACTGGTGGTGGTGGGGAGGAAGGAGGGGAACGTCAAAACATAGGCACCTGATAGCAGCTGAATATGTATGTAAGTTGAGTCATTATAAAGACAGGTGTAGGCCCGTGATTGGTCAGAACCTTTACTAAAGCTTCCATTCTTCTTTAGTTTTGCACTGGAGCTTCAATGCTAATATAGCTAACAAGTAATGGAAGCTTATACTCCAGCAAACATAACATTGTGAACAGCTGAAATGGTAAAACAGTATTCCTGAAGCTCATAATTTACCAGTGAAGTCACCTTCAAGAGGTGCTGGATTGGTTTAGAAAATTAACACTCAGTTTGTTCCCGCCTTAATAAGTCCAAATTCCCACCCACATTTAGCCCAAAATTTCTCATTGTTGTCCCCAAATGTTCTCGTTACAAGATCATCTCTGGCCCCGCAAGACTAGGCAAACTAAGCCTACAAATATTCTTCTTAAGTGGCCCAAGGACCCACAATAATGTGATCATACGTAAGTATATTGCAATATCCCGAATTAACCCCTTAAAATCCCAGGCTTATTATTACACGCTAAGACTTAATATTCAGTAACTACAGGGACCTCAATGCAAACTGGTTGAGCTATTCTTAGGTTATAGAAGTGTGTAATAAAACTTGTCCATTTAAGGGGTTAACAAATACTGACACATTGTGAACACCTGACCCAGCGGGCAGGGGGATACTGGGTCTATTTTTGTGCCAGAGGCATGGATGCAGTGCAAACAGAAACTCTAAAGTTTATTAATGTAGTGAGGGAAAACAGGAATGGAGGAAGAAAATGTTAACTTAGGACTCCTTGTTGTGGTGGGAGGGTGTCCCAGTCTGGCTCGGTGGCCTCCGCCCATCAACTGGCTAGAAGCTTATTGCTTCGCTGTGGCCAAAAAGCCAGTCTTCCTTGTGGATCGCTGGCTCAGCTTAAGTAGGCTGTAGACTGTGAGCTCATGTAGCACACCTGTGCGTAGGCATGGTCTCCCAGGTTGCTGATCCCAAGACTGGGGTAGTACTGCATCTCCAGAACCAACTCTAAAGGCCTGTGTTGGCTGTGTGGGTTCCTTCTATGATACTTTAGGTCCCATGTGTCAAACACAAGGCCCTCAGGCCAAGTCAGGCCTGTGGCACAATTCTATTTGGCTGGCAAAATTATTTTAATTTTCTATTAATATTAACTTGTTTCACCATGAGCTGCACTACAGTTCCCAGCATGCACTGCAACATAATGTGTGCACTTTAAAAACCTTTCCCCTGGGGGCATTAAATAGGTTTAACAGTTACCTGTAGATAATGTTGCCTATTATTTTATATAAATAATTTTTTTTAATTATTATTTTTGAATAGTTCAAGCATTCAGTGCCTGTTCTGCTGTTGTAGTTTTGGCATTTTTAGGTCGCCACAGTCTCTACTGTTATTTATGAAAATGGATAAAAGTACAGACAAAACTCAGGCCTGAAAATGTCAGCTGCTGCTGTTTTTAGCTTGTTTTAACTTTTTGTTATTTTTTTGGATAACAGTATGTCATTCAGTGTAAAAGTACACATGGTTGAAACACTTAGCTCAGAAAACTACTCACATCAGAGTTAGAATAATAAACAAAGCAAGCTGAGAAGTGTCCACTGTCCACTCAGGGCTATTCAGAGTGATGGATGGTGCGAGGTGGGCGATGCTGTCCTGTGGACTGTTGAAAGAGGTAATGGATTACTTCACCCTCACAGCGCTATGAGGGTTAGCGACGATCTTGCCAAGCTGAAGAGTGAACAAACATCATGGTCTGAGGATCTTGACCTAAAGATTCTGTCATTGACCTCCTCTATACTACACACACATACACACAAGTAGCTGTTGCAATCACTCGAATAAACATGATTACTAATACTGATTAACCTACTCGAATCCACAATGAATTGTTGGCAGGTTGCATGATGCATATTTTAGAAACTCCTACAGTAAGAAACAGAGCTTGATCGATAGACTCAGTTACAATGCATTTACAGTGCAAAAGACCACCCTAAATTTCTATGTATATTTAATTTCTAGTGAAAACTTTCATTAATTAGAAGTTTTTATGTTTTCCATTAAGTATTTCTGAGGAGATTATATATAAAATAAACCAGTTGCTTTAGGAAGAGGAAAGTCAAAGGAAAATAAATGAAAAAACAGGAGTTTCTCCAAACAGGAGATTCTCCAGCCATACACTGACCACCCCAGAGTCAAGTGTTTGGGTGTACTTGGATCTTAAGAAGTATTTTCTACTTCTTGAACTAATACAACAACTTCAAAACTGAACTTTGGAGCTGAAGCAAAATATCCCTGCAGAATACTTTGAAAAATGTTCTGTTTTGACTGTTATTCAATAAATGAAGGTGATCTCTGACTTGCACAGTATGGTGGAGCGCAGGGAGCAACCTAACACAGCGCACAATTTAACACAGACTTTTTACGTTGTTAAAGAAGGTCAGGCAGCCTGTGCTTCTGGCTACATTACCACAATTCCTAGCCACGGCCCATGATTTATCAGCGTTTTAAAGAGACCAGTGCCAAAAAAGTGTTTTCAGGGCATGTAAGTAATGGTTTTTAACACATGTTTCCTACAATGTAGCACTGTTTAGAAGCAGCTGTCAAGCTCAGAGCGAGCGCTAGCTGGGCTTAAGTACAGCCTCTGTACTGCAGAGTTAGATGTCACATGGTGTTACAATTAATCCGCCTTTAGTAAACAAAGACAAATAAAGTAAATTTTGACTTTTTGTTCCACATGTTTACACAGATTTTAAGATGAAAAAAAAGAAAACATCTGAAAACAGGGACTTCCCTCTACTTTATTAGTATCTTTCAGATGTCAGTATTTTGGTGTTAAATAAGTATTTTAATGAAATTGACATTAACAGCTGGTAAAGCTGTAGTTATTCAGAAACATTGTTCCATATTTTACTGATGTGTACGTTACTTGTATAAAAATATGGTTATTCCAACTTAAATACTTTTTAAAATTCCTTAACAAAAACCAAAATTACTTTTATTGCCACATAGTGTTTTTAGATTTTTATGTCGTTTTAGCCTTTGTAAAGGCCTCGTTGTGCATTTTTTTCCAATAACGTAACATGGAACCTTCATGGTTTTGTTCACATAAATCCATTTTTTCTGTTTGGCTTTCTTTTTAAAAGAAGATTAGATTACTCAATGACTAATATAATCGATAATGACAGAAGTGTATACAAGCAGTGTCTACACTCTCCAGACATGTCCCTGTCTTTTGAGTAGGAAATCAAGATTGCCTCATTTAAAGCTGCAGCTTCATTCAACCATCAAGCTCTCAGTGGTCTGTGTTTATGGACACAGATTAGGAACGCTCTTGGACTACATTACAGCAGCGGTAGGGATTCTCCTTTGACAGTTCTTTCCAGTCAAGGACAGACTGGCCCACAGAGTCCTCCTGACTGCAGTGCGAGCTTAGCACGCAGTAGACCCAGCGCACATCTGTGTTTCCACTGGGTACCCTTTTCTCTGCTGCTCCAGCTGGGCTCCTCCACAGCCGGCTGGGACAAACACCCTGGAGCAAGGCGAGGAAAAAGGGAATAACTCACTGTGTTTATACTGAAACAGACAGAATCCTCTCCATCGAGTGCAGGACAGAAGCTTGGCCTGTGGCCTTATAAGGACCAGAGATAAACACGGAGATTAGCGTAGCCACCTCTGAATGCATTCACCGCTGAAATATTCTCAGCTACTAGACTTGGACACCTCTACTGACCACAGCCTGATATTCAAGCGGGGAGATTTGTTCCGAATGTTTGTTTTGAAGCCGTTTTTGCTAAGATTGTTATCACTTTGAAGCCAAGTAGCCCTGGCGCCAGAACACTGCAGGGTTATTGCTATTCACAATAACCCTGCAGCTCTGTCTGTGCTAAAGGATATTATATGGAAATAACATCAAGCCTTTATTCCAACAAATATAAGCTATTTCCTTAAAAACAATGCAGTAGTATATGAATTATGTGGTTCTGAGCGTACGGCTCAGGAATGACCTCCGTGCTCCACCTACAAATGCGTTCTGTTGTAGCAACTGTTGCCAGGTCAGGAGAGCTTGAGAACCCCATTCAGCCTATATTTTCAACTGTTATTCATTTTAAATATTTATTTTGTCTATGTGTGGCATGTCATCATGTTAAGAAAGACTAGGTGTAGTTTTTTTGTTTTGTAATCGATGTATTATTAACATGGTTGAAAAATTGTTTTCGTTTAGCTACAACTAGGGTCGATATACTGGTTGGCCATATGAGGGGTCAGAGACCACCCTTCATTTGTTTAATTTCCAGTCAAATAGGCATTAAGGTCAAATTATTCATTTTTCAGGAAATATTTCTAAATGTGTGCAACTGTAAAGAAGCCATTGCTGAGAAAATATTCTCAGAGCAGTGGAATGACCACCCGAGAGTCCAGACCTCAACATCATTGAATATCAGAGGTGTAGAGTCATGACTTGGACTCGAGTCATGATTGGTTACTTTTCATGTGAATGGATTCGTTTCCTGACATAAATCTGATATACAGCAATGTCATCAAACGTCTGTTACTCGGCTTATGCTCTACTTATTTTGCTTCAAAAGAGAAAGCGTTTAGAATTCAACTTCACTTCCATAAACTAGAAACAGGTGAAGCATAAAAAAGCCCTTGCTCAACGCTTTAACTCCAGTCTTATTGGAGAAACTTACCCGGTGAAAAGTGAATTTTCCTCATGGTAGTGAAACAAAAGGAACAGATCTCTCTCTATTTGACTGATTTTAACAGCTTCTGCAGGTAAATCAAGGGCAGCGTTCACCACAAGGCTGAATTTCACTTGTTATTCACCAGCTTCATATTGGAATTTGCCAGTCCACCTTAAATGGTGCAGCAGTTACATTCCAGTGCCTGAGTGCTGCATCATTTAAAGTGAAACAGAAAATTTGAAGAAGCCAACTTCAGCTTCGTCATTCACCATCATTTTGCTGTCTTTTCTGTAAACTTTGTTCAGCTCGGTCGTTTTAGTTTCTGTTGTCATCTAAATTCAATACAAAACTAGCAGTTGTTTTTAGTTTGCTGAACGAGTTTTAGTGCTGAGCTAGTTTTTATTGAACTCTGTGCTCCCAATGCTCCCAAAAATCATCAAATATATCTTCAAATATATTTTTTTAATAAGTTTAATGGTACTTTGAAAATTCTTTTCATGTGTAGTTGGTCTACTTTTTGTGTACACCATTATATCTGTAATGGCTATCTGTGTACCATGGATTCTGTAATTTATTTGGAAGGGTAAACAAAAAACTTAATATACAGCCATACATTACTAACATGCTGTCATTAAAAGGCTGTATTCCAGTTAACGTCATTTGCATTCAGTGTTGAAGTGGCCTTAAATTAGCTGAAGAATGCATATTGACTTGTTTAGGACTTGAAGATTAGGATTTGGGATTTCACTTAAGACTTGCCTGTACTGACTCAGGACTAGAGTCAGACTTGGGACTTAACTTGTGACTCAAGTGTCAAGACTTGAGACTTACTTTCTACTTGCAACTTAGTGACTTGTTCCCACCTCTGTTGAATGTGTTTGGGATTACTTTTATGGTAAGAAACAGAAAATGCAACCAACATCTAAGATTGAACTTTGGAGGTGTGGAAAAATAACCCTGCAGAAATTCTTTGAAAAACTGAAAGCGAGTCTCCTGAGAAGAATGGAAGCTGTAATAAAAGAAAAGGGACACACTGAATACGGAAAAAATTATATTATACTTTGTTTTGGAGACTTGAAAAAAGGGACCATTTTGACTGTGAATTAAGTGAATGAAAAGCTGACCTTTTAACAGTACAGGTGAATATGAACACCATCATAGTTGCAATAACAATAACATATCCAATATGTTTACACCTAACCTTTAGCATGAGAACAACACATTGCAAAAAATCTTTTGTTTTTCTAAGAAAATAAAAGGTATTACAAATCAAAACCACAATTAATGCTGGGTAACACCACATAAAGTGCTATGATATTTATACTATTTACAATTGTGAGTTCTGCTGTTTGTTTTTGTAATACAGTTGACTAACTTTATTTCTGTTTCATTTCTTATGGAAGAGTGTAAAACTGACCATAGTGGAAACGCTAACTACCTCATTAATTTAGCTGACCAAAGCATCAAAAGAAAAGTCTCAATAAAAGACTTGTGTATTTAGGTACAGTGCTATTATCAGTAGCAAACCATGACTATTAGAGCTAGGTCTTCAATTTGGGCCATAAATGTCAAAACTCAGTCAAAACATGAGGAAAAACCCACCTGAGCAAAAATGTTAACTTCTACTAGCATTCTAGTAGTTTGTTAGCGCTAAGCTAATGGTGATTCACATGAACACTTTTTGATGAGGCTGAAGTTACCTTCTTATTCCAATTATCCAGTCCACTTTAAACAGTGCATCAGTTACATTCAGGTGCATAGGAAACAAAATGTAACTGCCACATTGTTTAAAGTGGAGTGGAAAGTTTGTTGGCACCTGAGTGTAACTGCTGCACCATTTAAGGTGAGATGGAAAGTTCTAGATTAAACACAGACATTTGAAGCTTCTAAAAAACATTTAACTTGCAGCTCACTGTGCATTTTTATGTTACTATGGTAGTTAAAACGCTCAGTACTCAAGGGGGCAATAGAGGACAAATCAGCATGGAAGCTCCTGTCATTCCAGCATCCACAACTACTAAACATGTAAATGGTAAAAGATTGTTAGGTGCTTTACTTGTTCTATCAGAATGAAGAGGTGATGATGTAATACATATATGTTTATGCGAGCAAACATTTTTTGCGAGAGACTTGTCCAACTGCTCATCTGCTATGACAGTTGACTGGGAGAAAGCACACTGGTGGTATGAGACAGCTTGGTCATGCTTGGCTGTTGCTATAACACCCTTTGATGCAATGCTCAGAATGCAGCTAGCGCTTGCATTGCACCATGAAGTGCGTTATGACACATTTTAAAATGCGATGATGCATGAAACTGCATCTGCACAGTTCGATGCGTCTGTGTTTGTGGATTTAGAATGACACTTTATCTCACTAAATAGGTCCCGTCTATTGGAAATCAATATGTGTCTGGTCTCTGTTACGTCATAATTATGCTCATAGTTAATCTAACATGTTAGGACTTCTCTTCAGTTCTTCAGGTTGTAATCAATAGGAAAGCTTAGCTATATCTATCTAGATACCGCAGATAAAAACAAGTCCTGATTGGCCAATTTTCCGTTCTGTGTTGGCTGGTATTTTGGTTATCAGATTTTTTTGCCCCTTAAAATTGGCATCAGTGTCACCAACAAAATTTAAAGTCAAAATAAGTGTCGGCCACAAACTCAGTCAGGCTACAACAGCTACAACAACATAGTCCAGCTCAGTGGTGTAGCAGTTTAAACTGAAAACTGACTCTATGTAGCATTTCTGAACAAACGCTGAGTTGCGTGCTACAATTTCTCATTATTTGAATGTGCTTTTTGCCACTGTTTCACCAACAGCTAATAAGAACTGATGTTTTTGTGGGCGGAGCATGGAGGAGCTTATGTATTTTTGACAGTGCACAACAATTGCAACATTTAACAGATGATACAACTGCATGGATTTTATACATGAATTTATTTTTTTTACCATTTGGACACAACATCCTATGCAAAACCATACACAAGCACAGAGGCTTTGTTATCTACAACAGGACAGTCTCTGTCCCTCCGCCCTCATCTGACCAGCTGTAGGTCTGCTCACACTAAAGAACAGTGGAATCAGATATGATAAAGATGTGCTATCTCTGTATGAAGATACACATATTACATTCAGTTAGAAACAGCTGCAGTCTGAGAATGAGAGAATACGTCCAGGGCCCTCTCCATCAGGCCTGTATGGATGTACACTGAAAACAAAATGCACAGAATTTACTTCATTCAAATGTGTTTCCACAGTTTTGCTGACTTAAATGTGCACATTTTGATCAAGTAAATATAATGCATAACATTTTTCAGTGTAATTTGCCAAGTCACACCAGCTTTTTGCTAACAAAAGTTTGCGATATAATTTTTTTTCTATGGAATTCGCCATGATGAGCAGTTTGGTATTGCAGATGTTATAAATATCTTGTACAAAACTTTGCAGAGTTTAACTTTGGTGAATTTTGATACACGGATTTGCATGCTTGTGTTACTGCTTTAGTTATGCTGACCTCTGAAGTGGTGAGGCTTCAAATGGCAGCACTAAACATCGAAAACGAAGGAAATGCTTTTTATCAACGTCACGCTTTCAGAAGTCTAAGCACAAACCTTTAAACATTTATTTCCCACTGGCTATAAACACTTTAAAGATAAAATGTGTGACAAGGATCAGTCAGGAAACTGTGTTAGATGGTATAAATACCTAAATTTGTAAAGTTTTTACTGTTTATGGTTGGCAAGTTCATTAGCTTGCTAACTGCTAGGTTAACTCCAAGTGCAGCTGTACACGCCAATCATGTCGCCAACTATGTCAATGATTTACACTTCTTTGATTGAACTCAATGTGCAGCATTATTCTCTTATGAGTATATACTTATTTGGTATCATTGTTTAATGTTTTTGTGTTTTTACCGTTTTTGATGGCCGATGAAGCATTTGGTTCGTTGCAAATCTTCTAGTCCAGCCTTAGTCATGTCTATTTTTGCAAAATGATTCAAACTGCAAATGTCTAATGTGACTGCAGCTTAAAAGGAATGGTTTGATGAAAAAAATCACACTTCTTCACTTACCTCACATGTAGTCAATCAGTCAAGACATGTTTGGTGTCCAAATTTTGCTTCTTTAGTGTAGCGCTGGAGCTGTGAGGCTAACGTTGCTAACAAGCACTTGTCAGTAGACACCCAAATCCTTCGTGCAACTACATCCCCAAAACTTCTTTCAACCTCCTCTAACCACATGCAGGTCCTCATTAAGATCACACTAACTTGTCAGTGTGGATTAGAACACAGTATGACTTATTGTGAGATTCTGACTCATCCTCACTTTCACGCAGGTAAATGGATGCAGCAGATTATGTTCATGATTTCTTATTTCTTTTTATAAACAACTGTTAATCTTGACTAACTGAAGATATTTCAAAATGCACGACTCCCATGCACAACACCCGTGTTAAGCTACAAGGTGAAGTGGTTTATAGTTCACTGCAAAGGCTTACTGTGTCCTAAACCACATCAACAAGTCTGCATAACCTTTATGAAGACGTGGATACAGTTTGAGCACACTGAGAGATGTTTTGGAGACACTGACACAAAAGATTTGGGCGACTATTGACTTCTAGTGTTAGCTAGCAACGTTAGCCTCATAGATCCAATTATAAACTGAAGAAGTAAACTTTGGACACCAAACATGTCTTGGCTGTGTAACAGTGTAAATTTAAAACCATTCCTTTAAGATGGAGGATTGGCTGTTAGCTTGGCTGCATTAAAATGCTGAAAAAACTGGGTGATCTCAGGGGGCAAAGAACAGAGACAGTTATCAATGTACTAAAATGCTGCATTATATCTAGACACCAACTGCAAGCCGAGCATTTTATTTCACAAACTGACAGATAACACTGAGATACTGTATCTTCCTACATTTTCCTTTCTTTTTTTCATTTTCAAAGCAGGTCTGGGGATAGTACACAGATGAACAGGACAGACTCATACTGAAAAAAAACAATGCACCGAATTTACTTCATGATATATAAAAACTTCAAATGAATAAAATATATTACATCAACACAATTGACCTATCCATGCTCTGCAAACATATGCATTCTTTTGTAGCAATGGTTGCTTTACAGAATGCTGGTAGAAATCCCATTTAACCTAATGAGAAACTGTAGTGATCTTTGTTTAGAGTCACATAATCATGATGGTCTCCAGGTTAAAATGCTGCCCTACCAAGATGAGCTAGGTCAAAGCAAGATGATTGGAGGTTGGAAACAATGAATTTTCCACCAGGCTGCCATGTAGCTTGATTATATGTCAAGAATCTACCTTCAGTCTGTCCTAACAGCTTTACCTTTGACATGCATACAAAATAACACATTACTTAAACATAATAACATACTTGGGATTTAAGTGGTCTGATCATTGGGCAAGCCTTGTTCAACTTAAGAATGGTTGCTACAAGACAACACATGAGGCTGAAGGCCATTTACTGTCAAAAGTGAGCAAACTGAAAGAGAAATTGTGTTGGCAGAGTATATTTTATTCATATGAAATAAATTTAAAGCAGCACTTTTTTCAGAGGTCTCAGGATCCCTGGGTTTTGGCAGCGTTTCAGTTTGGTCATAGGACACAAAGGCCTGAGACTCCAGTGAGGAGCAGAGGAGGATGTGGAGCAACATATGTATAATTTATTACCGTCTCTCATGCTTGGCTAACATTAAATGATGGCGTTTCAGTAGGCAGCCTAAATTAGCTTGAACTAGCGAGGCTGCTTTGCAATGCTTTGGCATATAAGCAGCAATATAGAAGTTCACGCTTTTGAGACCTCATGGCAATAAAGAATTTCCCTTCTTTGAAGACAGCATGCAACTGCATTTCCTAGCGTACTGCACAAAGCTCTCAGTGAAAAACCAAGAGTCTCCCACCTACAAGAATTACGAAACAGCCATATCCGTTTTGCCCCCAGAGCAGAAACAAGGGTGAATCATCTCCTCGCTTTGAAGGTAACCTTGTCTCTCTCCTGGTCTTTCTAGTAGCGCACAACAAAGATGCTATTCTGAGCACAGCTAACACCGAAGTAGGCCTCCCTCTTCCCCTCCTGGAGGCCCACACAAGCACGAAGCCCCCCACACACAATGAGCACACAAACAGACAGGGACTTCAATGTGTACAAATGAAAAACAAATAATAAAAAATCAGTCATTATAAACCTTAATAAGGATGTACAGATATCTACATTTTTCGCATTTATAAATTAACATTGTGCAAATAGTCCATCTGAGTCACATGCCAACTATTTTCATTGTCCTCATCCTCAGTTTGCTGATGAATGTGTATGTCCTGGTGCAACGAGGAGCAACAGCTGCTAGTTTCCATTAAAACACACAATATATGCGTTAGTACTGCATCCATGTGTTTGGACTGCAGTGGATCATTTGATATAAAGAAAAAATGTTTTGATCAACTTCATAGTGTCGTTTGTTCAGATGGTTCTTATCAACAGTTCTCAATCACCTGTACATTGCAAAAAAAAGACATCCTGGCAAGCGAAAGCATCGTAAATGTAGGGAATACACTTAGAGATGCATGATACCAGAACCATATCAGTATTGGCAGAAATTCTTATTAAAAAATAATTATCAGCATCGGACAGAAGTGTAAATTTGAATGATATGTAATGATATATTTATTGTATGGCAGAGAACCAATATATTTAGGTGACACTAAGCAACTGTGCTAAGACACTTGCATTAAATACTTTCTACCACCTTTGTAGCCCTATAGAAATAAATGTTTTATGCCATGCTAAATCAGGCAGATGTATCAGCACTACCTACCAATGGCATCAGCAGATATGTACATAAAAATATCAGAAACTGGTACTCTTTCCATATCAAGGAATTACTACAATATACAGACCCTTCTCTCATAGCATTGTAAGAATTATTAGATAATTCAAATCTTACTACAAGATAACTGTGATTGTGAAAAAAATTAAAAAGTAAAATGATCTGACACAGCTGTATGATCATTTTACTTCAAGAAATAGGTTTAATCATTTTATAATATTATTATAAAAATGTCATGATTGGAAATTTTAGATGTTGTGTACATTTAAAGTCAGAAATGACCTTTTTCACCTTGTCAACTAAAGCTATACTATGTAAGATTTGGGGATTTGGAGACATCTCTGGTGGAAATGTGTACTTGCACGTAAAGTTTGGAAGAATGTTGGTTGTGAAACTGATGGTTGCAGGCAATGTTGAAAGAGTATTTAAAGAGAACTTGGCAAAGGACGTGTCTTCCAAGGATGCAAGTTAATTATCTACTATTGTCATCAAATCTTTATCAGTATATTGTTGATTTTGCATTTGAAACCTAAACACTGAGCCAATTATATGTAAAGACGTATGATGTGGTCTGAAAACCCCCAGCGAAATCTGACCCGATGCCTCTGACTTTTAAGTTATTATTTCAGGCTTTACAGGGTGATTTGTAGCAGCATATTTTAGCATGTTTTCTCCTGACTCAGCTGATCCCGGTAATATTAAGCACAATTCATCAAATCATATCATTTAAATAACCAAACTGTTTTTCTGCGATCGTCCATCAAAATGTAATGAATTTGCTCGTCACCATGCACCAGCAGGCAAAGAAAAATAATATTAACCAATATTATCATGTTTCACTTTCTCCGCAGACCCCACCTATCCTATCACAAAGAGAAATCACTCAGCTAGCTCAGAGACCCTCTCCGATATTGTGTTCCACTCGGAAATAAGTAGAGAAGAACACGTTATGATTTCCCGCACATGTTGACTTTAAGATACTTTGCTTTGCCAAGATATCATTTTTTTGTAGCGTAAGGGGTCTCAAAGGCTCTGTACCTGCATTAGAAGTCTAACTAAGACATAAAAATAGAGAAAACTGCTAAAAGGAGTTGATTATGGCACTAATCAGCAGCTCACATGGCATCCTAAAGCAGAGTAGGAAGAGATAGTAGATGTAGGAGAATCTGTGAGGTGCCTCCAAGTGTGGAGGAACCTGATCTGGCATGATGCCCCACTAAGGCATTGAGTCAGGGCTTTTCCAGCTTTTACATATTTGTATATTCCATGTGTCTATTTTTACTTACAACGGCAACATGTTCTCAGAGAGAGACGCTTGTATGCCAGTTGGCACATCATTGTGATTTACAGTGACGCATTAAACGTAACTTGAGCTTGAGAGTTCATATTAACCAGACTGTTTAATAAAAGTGTGGCAAATTGATCACAAATGTATTGTTTTTTTAAATAGCAGCTGTGTGTTTGCATTTGTGTAAATGTACATGCATGTGTTTGAGTATTTATAACTGCATGGAATTCTTTTTGTATTAAAGGAGGATGTATCATTTTTATGCCTTCACACAAAGAAACAGATGGGCCAAAAATCTGCTGCGTATGATTTTCTACCTCAAGTGCAGCAAGGTCAGTTCTAGGTAGTAAACGTTAGCCGTTAACGTTTCATGGCAGGGCTGCACAATATATCATTTGTAAGGGTGGAACAATAAGCAAAACTGAAACATAAATCGGGCCAAAATTGTCAATTATAAGAGATAGGCACATTAATTAAAACTGCATATCACAAATATATTTTCAGTATAACTAGGACCGTTTCCAATTGCTTCAGAGGGGGGGCAACATAGCCTTAAAGATGTTTGACACCAGAGTATTTAGAAAAAAAAGAAAAATGTTCTCAGTGCTTGGTCTTTCACACCAGAGCTCATGGTCTGTCCTGATTTGTCCGCTCCTTTAACCCCTTAAAATCCCAGGTTTATTACATACTAAGGCTTATTATTCAGTAACTACAGGGCCAAGCTATTCTTAGATTATAGAAGTGTGTAATAAAACTTTGGAAACACTGGTGGGCTCAGGCCATTTAAGGGGTTAATGTGAAGGGGTTAATTTGAGCTTAAACAGTGCCTTTGAACTCCAGTTGGTTAGGAGTTTCCGTGTCTGTTGGAAAAAGTTGGAAAAATTTGCTGTTTATCATTTTTAGCAGAATGGGCTGTTACCTACTGTCTGCATCTTTGAATCAAGTTGACTAACAGAAATACACTTTGTTGTCATTACTACTCTTTATCCTTTTTGTTTTTTCCCATGTGTTTAATAGAATTACATTGCACTTGTTGGATGTTTTAAATGCATTAAAAAAATGCATCTGTTTTTTGTTTTCTGTAAAAGACTTGGTGTGAAAAGACCTTATGACACCTAAATACTGGACTATAATTAAGAAAGGAAAATACTACTTCTGATGGCCCTAATCCTTTATTGCAACACTGATCTTTGCAATACTGTTATCGCTGAAAGCTGCTCTATACAAATGATGCCTCTGTGCCCAACCACAGATGATCCAGTGTTTCTGGGTGATGCATCAAGGCATTTACATGAACCAACAAGTGAAAACCATTTTGGTCAATCTTTAACCACAAAAAGGATTCATTAATGTGTTGTTAAAATACTGCAAGGCACATCGCAATGTATAGCAATTTTACATGCCCATATCGTGCAGCCCTGCCTCATAGCAAAACATGTCAAAGACATGAGCCTGTAAACTGTCACACTTGAGGAAAATGAGATACCACGTAAGACTTTTGGCCATATGGAGTATCAGTTTTCACACATCTTGAAAGAAAGGCACTCTTTCTGAGCTGCTTGATCATACCACCCTGTAGTCAACAATCTGAGACCTCAACATCACCGGAAAACAACAACACAACACAATAAAAGAACAACAGCAAGAATTAAATCTTATGGGCTTCACAAATACCGAAATCTTTCGGACAGTAAGGACGACATTGAAGACAAAGCTAAAATTGAAGATAGCAGAGACGGTTCTTTAGATGATTCGAGTCCATAGACATGAGTTCATGCTCATAAATTACTTCTTCAAATCTTCAGGAATCATTTAAGCTTTTGTACTTGTGAGTCTTGGACTTCAGGACAATTGTAATGTCAGTGGGAGTCAAATGAAGCCTCTTCTGAAAATCACTGAGTGAATATCTTCTCTTGTCCCCTTGTGCTTTGGCATCTGCATCAAGAATTCAATCTAATTTCCTTTATTCTGGTCTGAGTGTAAGTGGTCGGTTAGGCCTGCAGTCTTCCATACCTAATAAACTGTTAACCATTAACAGTTTTAGTGAGGAAAGGTAAAATTCAGGTTTCTGTGTCATTTGAGGTTTCCCCTGTAGATTTTCTCTGTTAGGGTCTGGTCAGCACATTGCTGCGTCCAGATCCATGTGCCGAGTGCGTAGAACACACACAACAGGTTAAACTTAACACCTTTCCACATGAAATGAACAGCTGACCATAATGTCTTTCACGCTGAGCAGCAGAGGGGCCACAGAGCTCTCTCTCTCGCACTCACACTCACTCATGCATACAGTCATATACAAAAGTTTGAACACCCTCAGTTGAATTACATTTGTTTATTTTCTAAGAGTAATTTAGTTAATAACTTAAAATATGGCATTCGTTCTTTTGCATGCGACTATACACCAAGACTCACAGATAAACACATGAGCACAACACAGCACTATGCAAAAGTCAGAGACCCTTCATTTATTTAATTTCCAGTCAAAATAGCAATTAAGGACCAACACTGGAGTTCAAAAAGAACTTCCACTGTGAGAAGACAGCTCAACACTATGAGTCTGAAAGGATGTGTAGCTTTTAAGAATGTGTTACTGAGAAAAGAATGTAGACAAGAAAGAAGAAAATTTGCAAATCAAACAACAAAGGTGCTGGTGTTCTCAGAACAATGGACTGACCACCCCATAGTCCAGACCTCAACATAACTGAATGTGAGAAGCAGAAAATGCAACCAACTTCTAAGACTGAACTTTGGAAGTGTCGGAAAATATCCCTGCAGAATTCTCCTGAAGAGAATAGAAGCTGTAATAAATGCAAAAGGTGGACACACTAAATAGTAAATAAATTAATATTATATTGAGTTATTGAGGCTTCTGTGTCATTTTCTGTTACATACATGTTTTCCTAAAGCTGGAAAAATGAATACTTTGTACTTAAAGTCTGTTTTGACTGGAAATCAAATAAATGAAGGGTGGTCTCTGATTTTTGCTTAGTACTGTGTATATACTCATGCATACACACATACACTCTCAGACTCACACACCCAGAGAGTGGCCACAGAGGCACGTGCACACACATTTGCACGCATACATACACAATCATTCAGACTCCTAGTCACACACGCGACTGGGATTCAGACTCACAGTCACACACGTGACTGCTGCTCGGACGGCGGGCTCAGGACCGATCCAGACTGAGTGAGACTGGAGCGTGGGCCGGGCAGGAACCATCACTGCGATACTCACGCACGCTCCTCCTTCTCACAGGTTGCTCTCATCATTCCCCTGGGGTGCTTTGTAACACTGCACTCTATGAGCCAGCTCAGGGTCCTCTGGTGGGCCACTGTTAGTGGCGCCCTCGTGTGGCAGGGAGGTCAGGGGCACCCTCAGTTGGAGGTCCAGGCCGTTCTGGCAGCCGATGGCCAGCAGATGCTTCTCCTCAGGGCTGGAGAGCGGAGAGGCCAGATGGGCGATGTCTGGCAGCCTGGGCTTGGCCGAAGCATGGACAGGCATGCTGTTGGTGACCTGAGCCGTGTTGCTATAGGTGTGGCGATACTCCTCCTCAATGTCCTTCCCGAGCTTCCATCGCTTCCATCTCTTCAGGATCTCAGACTGCACCTGAACACAGTGAAGACAAAAGGTCAAAAGGAAAACTGTTCTGAGATAAAGCCAAAAAAGCTGTTACCACCGTACACATAAGAGAGAGCAAGGATCAGATGGTTAATAATAATAAACCAGGGTATGTGAGTGGTGTGGAGCGGGAGCAGAGCAGCAGATTTTGCCTGGAGCAAGGAGTGGCTTTTTGGAACGTCAGAGCAATGGTGTTCTGTCATGCTCCTAGATCGCACAGATACCACTACATTCCACGAGCATAAGCCTTTTATTTATTTATAGCTCTATAAATCTAACTCTTACTTTCGCCATGCTGTTGTATCTAGCATGCAGCAAGCTGTGAAGATAAATATAAGCAACTGTATGCAACTGGCTAAATCTGTAATGTTTGTTGCTCCTCAATTAATTAATTGATTAAATAACTGTTTTACTAGTATGGGACAGATACATTATTACAACTTAATTCTATTACACACTAAATTCTCTATAAACATTCTCATTTATCCAGCTGTAGATCAGAAATAACAGTGTGAAAACAGAGGGTATGTTGTACTATTGATTTATGAGGCTAAAACTCAAAAATGCTAAAAATCTGTTGAACTGTAATAGAAATTTCCTTTCTATTAACAGCTTCAGTATATCTCGAAAATCCACACTTACCTACAATAAACTGGGTGAAACAATCTTCCTCATTTTTGCTGTTTTTTTGTTTGTTTGTTTGTTTGTGTTTTTGTTGGCATCCTCATTTGAATATCAAGGTCAATCTCTTGTTTGAATACAGAGGTAAACACTTGTTGTTCTTACAGACCATGACCAAGTGAAAACTCTGAACATTGACATGGTGGGGTCCTCTGGAGGGATGACAGATTGCAAGATGCGTTGCTGTAGGCACTGTATCTAAAACGTTTCCTATCTAAAACTAGTCTTTATTATAATAATTACAATAATTATAATAATAATAATAATAATAATTAATAATTATAATTATAATAATTATAATAATATAATTATTATGGGCTCCTGTTTCTTCTGGGCTCAGTTTTCTGGTACAAAAAATGGAAAGTACTATTACTAATGTTGATTCAACATAAGTAAGCACATCATATATGGCTAATGTAAGTCTTAGAGATTCATGAAACGTCTAGATTGCCCTTGAGGTATTTATAATCACCTTTAGCAATGTTGTTAAATGTGTAAGAAAAAATACAACATTTTCAGTATGCTTTTTTTTTAACAACAGTGTACAGGTATGTAGCTGTCGATTTCATAAACTTTACATATTTTTTCATAGTACTTATACGGTTTATTAGTATATGATTATATTATCTCCAGTTGGTGATGTAAGAAAAGGAATTTTTTAAGACACTGATGCAGTGCTGTAAATAAACCCAAACTGTCGCAACACCCTCCTATGACCACTGTCACAAAATCTTTGTGTTTCGTTTTAGACACATTGTGTCTCCTTGAAAATTTGATGAGTTGCTGTCTAAATAAGAGTGCTTAGGCAATGCTGTATTCGCCTGCTATTGTGAGCATCTGCTAAATGTGTAATTGTTTACAACAGCTGTCAGGTCTGTTTTACTCGTCTTTACAGATTTAACCTGACATACGCTCACTTACCTCATAAAATGGATAGTATGACTAGTGTACGAACAGTCATAAGATGTGAACTTGTTTTAAAATTTTTAAAAAGCCTATTTGTATCAGTATGAGCCACAACAGCGTGCTAAATATTGTTTACTGTTATCTTTATTTCTGCTTCCTTTAAACTGCTACCCTTTTGTTACTGTTCTTGTTACTCCCTTTAAACATGCAATGCATCACCCAGAATTTAGGAGACAAAATCATACAATACAGTACAGTAAAAGAATACAATGGCTCAAAGCTAAACAACTTTACACCTGTATTGTGCTCAGCATAGCTGTATATACAGTAGAGCTGATCCCAGATGTGCATACTTCCCCGAAGATTCTTTACCCGCATAAACACTGATGTTAAAGAAAGCTAGACTCACCTCTTTGTTGACCAAGCAGTACAAGATGGCCACAAGCAGCCCCTGTGAACACATCAGAATGTGAATCAGTTGTCATCACTTGTGACCCATTCTCAGAGCTATGTTAGAGTCACTGCCAAACAACAGCTAAACACTGCACCAACTCAGGCTAGGACAGCTGAGGAACGACAAACCTGCACTGTCACTTAGCACTGTCAAGCTCAGCAGATGAGAGTTATGAAGTGTGTGTTGATGACTGTTTTGACAAATACAGCTAACAAAACAGACGGTTAATATTTTGTTTTGAGTTCAAAAGGTGAAGCTGGTAGATATGTGAATTTGTGAAGAGTCAAACACTGGGCACGTTCCTGTGCATGCAAGCTGAACGACTCGAACCATGATGAGGGAGCTAAGTGTGCACAGATGGACCCTTAACAGTCCAAATGATTCATTTTTCTGACATCTCTCTCACTCTTTCTCCCTCTCCATGTTGCTCTCCCTCTCTTTCTCCCTCCCTCGCTAATTCTCCCCGCTCCTCTCTCCCTCTGATTTGTTAGGCGAGCGAAGCTTCATCAGGACAATTCCTCTTACTCAGTGATGTGAGCTTGACGTGCTGCAGCTGTGCTCCATGTGAGTGTCACTATCAGTTTGTCATGGAATGAGTCAGCGAGATCGCGATGTCTGCTCTTTTACTGGAATTATTTGCGAAAATAAAAATAGTGACACATCCGTTCTTTATTCTTTATCTGGAGGTGCTGGCAACTGAGCTGCTCTAACTGCTTCTGGAGGAAGAGGCATTTGAACATGAACATGCCACTGATTCATGTGTTTGTGATTCATTTATATGATTAGAGCTTTAAATCTTTCAGCAGTGCTTACAGTGTGCCTGTTAGCACAATGCTTTGTATTTATTGTGTAGCTCTATATTGCTTTTGGTAACACTTTATAATAAGGGCCTTATAAATAGCAACTTAACCATTAATAAATACATAAATAATTATCATATAATTGTTATTTGTGCATTTATAAGTGCTACCATCTGAATTATTAACCATTTAGTTAGCGACATAAAAGTAATTAAAGCACTGTAAATGTTATTTCCAAAATGTAATATTTGTAATTTTGTAATACAATATATCTTTTAAAATACATCAAGCAGTCACAACTTTGTAATAGGGGCCTAATTAATGATTGCTAATGTTTTAAAAGAGTATATATAAACCCCTGGACATTAAGTCAAGTGTTTGCACCACAAAGTGGCAAGAAATAACTACTTAATCATTCAAAACTGTGTAAACAATTAATTAATCATTTTTATTAACTGTTTTTATGCAGCTAAGTTAATGCTTAGTGTTATATAATATATAAATGCTAAGCATTATATATAGTATTATGGATGCTTAGTTATCCACGAAACGCTTAGGATTATATACTATTATCAACGCTCAGTTATATAACTTATGAGTTATGAGCATCAAATAGCTAAGTCATTATTAATAAACTATAATAAATTATTAGGTTTCAACACTTCAGATGTGCTATTTATTGTATGTCACTTAATAAATGGCTACTAATTTGAATGATACCATTTAGTGATGCATATGTAACAATTATATAATCATTAACAGTAATTAACAAACTATTAGACATTTAATATGTTGCTGTTTATTAGGGCCTGTTATTACAAAGTGTTATAATTATGTATATTATAAAGTGTTTATATAAATGGCCCTGACTACTTTTATTACACACTTCTATAACTTAAAAATAACTCAGTCAGTTTGCAATCCATGTAGTTACTGTGCAATAACGAGGCTTAGAATATATAACAAGCTGTTGCAACAAAACCTCACATGTTTTTTCAACTTAACAGAAGAAGGAAAACATTCTTAATTTCTAGCAGAAGTTGTGTGCCAAAGTTTGGGAGACCCTGACAAATATCATGTTTTGGTGATTTTCTAAGTGAAAATAAGTTCTAAAATTAAAATATTAAAATATTAAACATAAAACTGCAAGGTTCTGTATGTGGGTTTGCATTTAGATTCCTCACTCTTATAACTCCATAACATACATATTAGTGTCTTCCGAGCTCCTGAATATCTGTAGTAGTATAGAGGTGTTAATATGTGTAGAGTAACTTGGGGGGAATAAGCCCCCAGGGCAAGAAGGCTCTGTTCTTATTTTCTGTCCTGATCAAATGATGGGTTCACATCTAATTTTGGTCTAATTAATTCAAGTTAATTAATCTAGACTGCTGCACCCCTGGGATTTATTCCCCTAGAAAATGTTTGTGGTCAGATACTCTAGTTTTTAATAATTGGACAATAGTGATCTATGCTTTTATATTATTTATCTTTACAGTAAATGGTCATTGTTGAGACTTCTTCCCCTATTTACTCCCTACATCCCAGAAGCCTTTAGGGTCTTCCAGACTGACCTGGAAGGAATTAAAGAAGAGGTCAATGAAGAGTTTGGTGAGGCGCAGGGATACAGCGCCGTTTGAGGTAGACTCATCAGTGACGAATGAAAACAGGACCTGATGAATGCCAAGCAGAGGGATCAGAGTGAGAGTGGACTTGGCAAGCCTGCAAAAAAAAAGACAAGAGGGATGAGACAGAACAATGAAAACTGGATAGAAATACATTGTTGCAAATATATTTGTGCCCAATTGACCTATCTATGGTCACAAAGACACTCTATCATAGCTACTGTTGCTCGGTTGGAAAAGCTTTACAAAACACTGGCAAAAATCTCATTTAACCAAATAAGAAACTGTAGCACACAACTATGTGAATTATTCACATTAAACCACTACAGTATTTGTTTCTACAGTATTTGAGTTGCTACATAATGTGGTTTATAATTCTGGTTACACTACCAAGCTGGACTGTGTTCTTGTAGCCAGGGGCATAGCTATGGGGGGGCCTGGGGGGGCCTAGATTTCTAACTGCTTCAAAAAAATCTCTTCCAGTGACATAAAAAATGTTACAAAATATAATTAGTCTTGAGCTTTTATAATAAAGAATGAAACCAAAGGTGCTGAGTTCTTGCATCATTGTGCTGTTTTTCCACCCTAAACAAATAAAAGTGACCTCCAAAGCTCTTCAATCACCATCCGCTTTCACCATGGCAGTACACCAATTCTGCAATTAAGCACTTTTTGTTGCACGCATGTGCTAGCCTGCTGGACCGTTTCTGCAGATAGTATGAACGTAGCTGAGTTGTGCTAGTTCCTAGCTAAGGCTACTACCAAAGTCTGAAAGTCAGTCCACTTGACGGCCATGGCTGCAACTCCCCTGGGCAGTTATTTTCAGTTATAAAAAGCCAGGCTCCTATCTCTTTGAATGGGGAGAGGCCTATCAACCTCAAACTAAGAGCAACATCAACGTCTGACAAAAACAGCATATATAGTTTGTAGCATACCTCCAAAATGAGGGGGAGCTTTTCCCACTAGCAGCTTAACCAGCTGTTTTTATTGAAGGGCAGGACTTTCTCCGGAAACAGAAACCGTGTTCAGCGCTACATTTCCCAATCATTTTCCAACCAGTGACCAGTCTCCTTCTCCTATGGTCTCTGCTACTACTCACCTAGTCAGCAAGGTCCGTAAGTAGTAAAGCTGACCACACTAAAGAAAATTATTTAAATACTATGAAAAAAGGATGAAAATAATTGCAGTTTTCAGCCATTCACCCCAGTATGATGCCAGTTATTACAGTAACCAGGCACATAAATGTGAGGTCAACAATCTTTGCTGTGTTTATAATTTGTTGCTGGTTGTGGAAGCTATAGTGAAGTAGGTTAGTTGGTAGTTGTTATCCTCACTACAGCTATTTTTCTGGAACATAATGCTCTTGCTAGCTGGCCCTCCAACCTGTAATCAGGCCCTCCTAAAATGAAATTCTGCCTCTGGTTGTAACAAATCAAAAGGAGGCAGGTTGGAAACAACAACAATAGCTTGATTACATGATGTGACTGCATCCAATCTATCCTAATGTGACCTTTCACACACATAATATATTTTATTTGAAGTTAAAAACAGCCTCTAAATTCTGATATTCAGCCCAAAACTGAGGGAAGCATTAGAACCTTTCATAAGGTTCAATGAGATGTTTGCCAAGTTTATCCAACCTCACAACAGTTGCTACAAAAGAATGGGGCATGGATAAGTCCATTGTTTCAGTGCATGAGAACACCCACCGGAACTTGTAGTCGGAATATCTCATTTGGTGAGCCCTCAGTTTTGACACCAGGATTTTAATGATGTGGATGAATATGAAGAAGTTGATCTGAGCAGAGAACAAAGCAGAATCAAGGTTGAACATCTCCATGGGTTGTTTAGCACTATAATGCCACATTAAAGATGATACAACTGTGCAGTCTGTCTCCTCACAGCATGTAGCAACAGTCCAGGGATCAAATGTTCAGTTGCAGAGGCATGAAGCAAGAGGGGAAAGTCAGTGGTGTTTCATTTAATAATGTTTGAAACAGCCAGGAACCAAAACATCTCTGACACTGCAAACGCTCAAACGCAGTCATTTCTGTCAGATAGCGGGCATTTCAGATCGGAGCAGCTGTGTGTGAAAGAGAACGAAATGTTTTTGCCAAATGCTGCTCCAACCCATTATCATTCAGAACCAAAACCGGCTCTAATGTGAGAGCGGTCATTATCTATAATGTAGTGAGCAACAAGAGTGAGCAGTAATTATGATGGAACATGGTTTAGGGACAATTCCTAGAAATCCTGTCCATTGAGGAATAAAAATCCATTAAAAATGACAGCGTTAAGATTTCCTGAGAACAGGTATTGGTTCAGATAATGGAGATCACTTTAATACTGGATGGTGTTCAAGCAGGGCTCTCAAACTTAGGGGCCACTAGCCAGGTGTTCTTCTCTAAGGGGGGTAAGTTGAAAAAATGCAAGTGTCCCAAGTTTAATTACATATACTCATTGAAATGCGTCTTGTTTATTAGCAGTCTTCTGTCACCACAATCCACTAATATATTAATAATGCAATGATAATAATAATAATAAAATTCATAATAATAATATTAATAAGAGAAAGAAGAAGAAGAAGAAGAAGAAGAAAAAGAAGAATAACTAATTGTGGTAGTTCTAGTAGTTGTAGCTGTAGTATAAATACATAGTATTTAATAGATGTGCTTAGTATTCAATTAAAGCATGTAAACGTATGTTAAACTGCAGAATTATATGGAATATATGTTATATGTTATTGTGATAGCACCTTTGTTTCGGTTAAACCGGAGTTGTTTTCCACTGTACTATGCAATTGTATTCTGTGTTGTCAGAGGACAGTGAATGAATCTGCAATCTCAGTGGGTTCATTTAACTCCACTCCTTTCTTAATTCTGAATGAATCCACACATACAGATTTGGCTAGTTTACAGTATAAATTAGGATAGTAGCTAAGTTAGTTATAACAAAGAGAGCTATATGCTCAAGTCTTTGTTTGAATGGTCCATCTTACATGTAGTGCTCTGTTTTTGCTTTAAACAATGTAAGCACCACCCTAAACTGTTTTTATAGCAAATGTTAGGTTACTAGTCATAGTCTCTAAATGTAATTCTCTGGAGTATATTCCCAGAATTAAAGCTATATAAGAAAATTATCTTCCACTAACTGAGCTGTAAGACATCACAGGAGTTTGCAGTGAGACTGCTTCAGCTGAGCTAAATGTGAGCTATCATATACAATGTAAATATTTAGCCACAGAAAAAAAATAAACAATGATATGAATTGTAAATGTTTGACAGACCAGATGTAAGAAGAAAGTTGTCCTGCAACCTGGTAATTAAGACCCATGTTTTAAAGCATTGCAAGAACTACATACAGTTGCATGCAAAAGTTTGGGTGCCCCTAGTCAAATTATGTTTTGTTGAAATTCACACATCTTCTACAGAGAACACACTTCTGTACATTTTAATGCACAGTTACTGTTTATTTGCTGAATTTTACATACTGCATAAAAATAAAACATAAAATGTGCCATTTAATACAACTGATATTAAAGATGTTGTGTTTTTTTCCCCTATATGCTGAAAATAAATAGTCACTAAAAATTGCAGAAAAATGGCATATTTAAGTTTGTTCACTGTAGATAATGTGTTAACTAATCACTAATTCACTTAGAAAATCAACAAAAATTTAATTTGACTGGGGGTGTTCAAACTTGCATACAACAGGTGTGGCACTGTTAACAATGCCAAAAAAGACCTGTTAGAAATATTTCACTTAACCCTTAGAAGTCACAGTTATCGCCAGTGACAACAAAAGCATGTACCCTTATGCACAGTACTTTTTGTCTTTTTTTTGTCAGGATTTATGTTATTTATAATTATATAAAATTACATTTAAATATAGCATAAGTAAGGACAGGAGAGGACACATTAAGAGAAAGGACATCAAAATCACAGAGACAGGAATGGAGTCAGAGCTCTGCTAAGAGAGGTGTTTAAGGGTGAGGATAAAGTGGCTTTATCCACTGGCCCAGACAGAGATCAGTGTGATCCATACAGGAAGCTGAAGGAGAGCATGTGATTAAAATAGAAGTTGAAAGAAGCAGAGAGGCTCTCACCAGCACTGCCAGCAGTATGGGGGAACGGATAATCCACCAGTACTCCATGTTTATGTTCTGCTCCCAGCACCTGGGGACAGACAGGAGTTGAGAGATTACCTGAACACAGTGCTACACATAGTATCTGACCACAACATTTACAGTTCCAGTTTTTTTTACTGCCTCTAAATCATCCAACTCTACTGGGGCATGAAGATGGCACAAGGTTTAAAAGGCATTAGCCCTTGCTCCATGTAGTGCACCACATATGGAGGCCATTTAGACTGTCTTTTACACACACTAGATCAGTAGTGTTTTCTTTGCAAGACTGAAAGCGCATGGCTGTATAGATAAGTTTTCTAGAGAGAGCCAGTCTACGGCTGAAGGCCACAGAGGAGAGAAGCCGAGGCCAGGCTCATCCAGAGGGATAAATGGATGTTTTATCAAAGCAGAAGTCCTGAGAGCAGACAGTTAGACTAATAGAGGAGGGGAGCTTGTCCTGGGATATGTGCTGTAGTTGCGGCAGGAGAGCAGATACGGGCAATGGGTTACCCATGGCAGAGGGAATGCAGCATGCCATTTACAGCCCTTACATAACAGCTGAAGGTGTTCCAGAATAGCATTAAGCTGGCTGGCTCCAGTCCTCTTTTATTTGATAGAGATGGATAAAACTCACTTTAGCACTTAAGGAGTGAGAGGTATCATACTGACAATGTATATTCTGGAAGCGCCCATACAGAATTTCTGGGCCGATAATAGTAACCAGTAATTCATACCTCATTAATTCATACCGATAATTTTAACTGGAAATTAATTCACAAGTTTACACTATAATCCATAATACAGTTGCTGATTATTTTTACTTAACTGTGACATTTATTGTAAAAAATTTTTTTATAAAAATATTTAACATTATTAAGCAGACACTGTTATTCAGAACTGCTAATTGTAAGTGAATGTAGCATTACACCGAATTCACACCAGATGCGACAGGTTAGCTTCATGTTAGCATAGCGTAGTGTATACACACTACCTGAGACTCATCTACATCTCTTAAACACTTCAGGTGGGAACGTTCGCTCTTTTTGTCCTTTTCTTTTTAGAAAATTAGAATAGTTTCATAGCAATTTTCAAACTTGATAGCACAGACAGCAGATTTGTTTTTTCCACTGTTCTTGTCAGATAAGCTTCCACACACCATTAGTACAGCACAGGAGCTGCTGGTCAACTATCAGGGTAACAGGATCTTCACAGTTTAGTAAATTATTATTTTAAATATAGTTTAGAAAGTGTGAGTGTGTGTTTTGACTGGTTCTCTATGCAGTTTACACTTCACTCATGCATGCAAATAAAAAAACAAGGCAAGTTGGGAGGGCTTGCATTTTGACAGAATTAAGACACGTCTAGCAGTGTGGATTGAAATACTAATTACAATGGAGGTGTATCTGTTCCATCAGGCAACTAAAAATGCCTCAGAAATTCTTCTGGCACAAACTGGCTGTTAGAGGTCTTACCTAAACAGTCTGATTTTTGTATAGCTGTGGTATTATCTACTATGCAATCCACAATCATTTCCAACTTGAGGCTCAGAGTTATCAAATGCCGTGAATGTTTGAGAGGAGGACAATGCCTAAACCTACTCCTCCTGCAATCTAAAGCCCTTTAAATTTCCATCTCTACCTTTTGTTTCCCACTAAGTTTTCCCAACCCACTACCAGTCCTACGTCTGTTCATCAAAAAGGTTGGAGTCTGTCCTTCTAGCTCAAAGCAGAAGTCGCTGAGCTCTCTCTCCCCTACAGCCATACAGTCTCTTCTCATATTACAACCATATGCTGGAAGCATGGTCCAAACTAGCAGACTATATTGTAATGAATGATATATATTTAAGATCTTGTTCATTTTAATCTGGAAAATCATGATAATACAATATAACATACTATGATAAGACAATATAACAAATAAATACATTCAGGACCAAACAAATCTATTGAACTGTCTTTATAAGTTTAAATGAAAGGAAATGACCTATGCATGTATTATCGCCTCTTATTCTAGTATTGGCTCCATAAAAACAATTATATTACATAATATACTGTCCACTGATGTTTTGTGCATGCCTACTATATGCCTTACTGACAGTAAGGAAAAGTGCACGTATTGTTGTGTGTAAAACTTTGGGAGCCCTCGGTGAAATGATGCTTTGCTGATTTTCTAATTAAAAATAAATGAACGCATCCTTTACATCCTAATTTGCACAGATCGTATTTTATGTTCTTTTTTTAATATGTTAAATTCAGCAAATAAACATAAACAGTGCATTTAAAAATAATTTGGCCATAGACACCTGAATTTTTGCATACAACTGTACATATTCTACCCTTAATGTCATGTAAAAGGGTAAAGCTTCTGATTTAGTGTATTTTAATACAGTGCTGTAGCCTGCTTCGTGTTATTTTTCCAAAATAATCTCTTCCACATCCCCAAACCCAAACCCTGGAACTGCTCCCATGCTTGCTTATATTGTACAGATATTTTAAAAACCTGTTTTTTTTTTTGTTCCTTTTTTTGGTGACTGATAGAGTAAAGGAATTATGATCTTTTAGAGTGGCCTGCTATAAATCACAGAATGCTCTTAAAGGAAACAGTGTCCATATGAAGAATGCTGCCATTCATCAGTGCCATTAATCAGAGCAGTGTACCTCTGGCATATTACATCATAAAATACCTGAAACTTATCCTTATTTATAATACTACTAAGTAGGCAGAGAGTGTGGCCATCGAGTGTAATTTACTTCTTGAAAACCATCCAAGAAGTAACAGAGACCATGTGATCTATGCATTGCAAGGCAGGGCTGCATCCACACAGCGTAGAGCATAGGCTACTGCATGGCTAGAAGAAAACATACCGCCATGTCTGAGTTGCTATTGTAAGAAGCGAGAACACGACACATTTTTTCCCAGCTACCACTTCAAAGGAAAGCAGCTCATCTGCGTAGCATCACTGTTTTTGGCAGCATGGTTGCAGTAGAGAACCTCGCATTCTCATTCCATGTTTGTCTCTTATGTACTTGATTTGTTATACAACAGATGCTCAAGAGACAGAGTAATCACCCTCTGCCTTTCGTCTGCTACTAGGAACGAAAACACGCCGGATATTGTATTAAACATGTTCGGCGTCTCTCTCTCAACAACTCTGACTGTGATATGTCATCATGCTCGCAACTTTAGACCTCGCAAATGTTATTTTAGCCAGAAAGCATGCAGAAAGCACAAAAAGCATTTGAGTAATTGGTGACATTCACACTGCCATGTTACAACAATCCTTGCTTGTTATGCACTGAGCAACTTACTCCTCATTCTCATAGAGGTATTTCACGATGATCCAGGGCAACACAAAGATCAGTGGCGCTCCTGTTGGAAAGAGAAAGAATGTGAATGAATGAGACAACAGAAACCGCAAAAACACCGTTTCACATCACACAAGATGGAAATAAATAAACTAATAAAATAATCTACCAGTATATGCAGGGAAAGTTAACTGAACTTGATAAAATGCATAGTAAGTTCATATGTAGTAAAGAGAACCCTTAATTTCCAGTCAGAACAGCCATTAAGCACAAGTTATTCATTTTTCAGCCACAGGAAAAAAGCATAAAACATAGATTAAACAGAGAATTACACAGAACTAGATATATAACTAGGTATAATATCAATTTTTCCACTATTTAGTTTGTCCACACTTTGACTTTATTAGAGCTTCCACTGAACAGCAGTGAACTCAACGTGATTGGCTGAGAGGACGTCTATGAGTGCAAGTATCTGTCAATAATGTAAATCTGACCAAAGCTTTTTAAGACATTTAAAGGCTGGAATTCCACAACTACTAGAGGTCATTTTAAACATTTGAATTGTACATGCTTTCTTATACCACAAAAGAGAAAAACTGAAAAATGAGAAATGTCAGAAACAATGAATGTAAATTGAGTATTATTTATTTATTAATCAATAAGCATGTTGTCCTGGATGACAGGTTATACAAATAATATTAACAGTGTTTTTCTATGAGAAAAGCAGTCTGTACTGTCTGACCCATCCTATTTTACCGTTATTGTTTTACTCTGTTCTGGGTTGTACTTTGTAAACCATTTGCTGGTTCTTTCCAGATATTTTGTGAGGTAAAGGGTATGAGACGTATAGGCTACTGAATAACTGCTGCTAAAAATGTCTGACTTAGACTGAAATAGGAGGACAAAAGAGCCCATGCAGACAAAATGCATTCTACCATTTTATTCTAGCCAAAAATGGACGAGGAGAAACTCATCAATGACGTGGAGAAAAGATCTGTATGACCCAGTTGAAAGGGGACACTTAACAGGGAAACTTGGAAGTTTCAGGTGATGTTTTTTTTTATTTGAAGTCAGCGACAAAAATTACATTTAAATGTGTTACAGAAGTGTTACCCATAGCAAGTTCAAGTCTCGTTTCCTGTGTAGACATCTAAAAATTTTGTGACATGATGCAAAACTTAATTTAGCAGCATTTATATGCAGCAATGGTTGCATATAGGCTAAAGTTATTTTTAATAGTAAAAAAAAAAATAATAGTGTAATAATAATAGTGTAAATAAACTTTCTTGATAATTGGTTTCTGTGTCATCATTGTCTCGAAATCTCACAATACATATCAATAGTGAAACTGTGGGTTAATCGCTATAATGCACTTAAGGTCATGCAACACCATGAGGTGCTGATCTTTGTATTCAGCCTTAAAGCCTGCAACTGCAGCACTCCAATGGCAATATCTCACAGTATAGCACTCCCTCTCGTGTATTACTGTATACTTCTTTCCAGGAGACTTGCAAGGACCTGCACGGATATTTTTCCACACCTCCGAAGTTCAAGTTGCATCTTCTAGTTCTCACAATTCAAGTAAACCCAAATACATTCAGTGAGGTTAAGGTCTGGACTCTGGGGTGGTCAGAGAGCAGCTTCTTCGTCTGATTTGTGAAATCTTTGTCTATTTCTTTTTCTCAGTAAGAGACAAAGCTCTCCTGAAAAATAAACAACTTGTACTTAATGGATGTTTTGACTGGAAATTTAACAAATAAAAGGGTGGTCTCTGACTTTTTCACAGGTGTATTCACAGACATAAAATGAATGGTGTTGAATTTTCCAGGTAGGAGAAGTGAAAGCTCCCAGCCTATGCACAGATAGATGCTGAGTCCTCACCCCAGCCTATGCACAGGTAGACGCTCAAGTAGTTCCCCTCAGTCAGAACCGTCACTGCCAGCAGGTTGTGCAGGTAAATGCCTTCCACCAGCAGCCAGTAGCTGTTAGCAATGATACTGTACTGCATCATCACCATGGCTATCCTGCAGCCGACGGCAGTCTGCAAAACCTAACATGTTAAGCGATATCAAGCTGCTTTATACATAAAACCTTATTTACAGTGGACATGATGCGACCCTTTTTACCACTTTTTACTCAACTGCTGACAAGATAGTATAGCAATATGATAAAAAGCAGAAAATCCATGAGTCTTCAGTAGATCAATAGTAGATAAACTCATTAACTCATGACCATACACTCTTAAAAAGAGTCAAAAAGGGTTCTTTGAAGAGATGTCACAAAGGAAAAGTCTCTAAAGAATCTTCCAATGGGCGGTAGAAAAAAGAACAATTTTTGTAAATGAAACCTTTGTGTTATATAAAGGTTACATAAAAAACTTTCCTAAAACTGTACATGCAAGGTGAGAACCAGGGCCTAATTTATTCTTAAACAAGCCAGATATATAAAATAAAAATATGATATGTTTTACAAACAAACTGATATATATATATATATATATATATATATATATATAACAAAATGTGTACAAATTAAGTCTAAAGTAGCATGCTGTGTCACCTCATGCTATGACATGTATGCACTTTCATTTTCAACTCCTGCTTGGGGGTGCAGTGATAGAAATGGTACTGATGTTGTTTATCACTCACACTACTTCTCTGATTGTTCATCCCTTAAAAGAGCTGTATTCATGCTTCCAGTCCATGTGTGTTTTTGATGGTCTTGAAAGAGATTTTTTTCTGTGATGTGCTGTTGTCCTACTCTGAAATGCTTAGCAAACGTCTCCTAGCTTTGGTTACTAGTTAAACTGGAATTTTGATTGGTCAATATCAAAAATAGAATTTGTAGTAGGTACATATAGTGGTGTACAGTAGTGTACATATTTTGTGAGTTTATTTTTATTTGTTCGGTTTTTATTAATGAGACTTTTATTTGGATGGGCTAATGACAAAAGTGACTAGGCTTACATTGTTGTTACATTGGTGTGTAGAGTCAGTACAACTTAGAAAATATAATTTTAATGGATTATGGTACAATTATGTTCCCTGACTAAAGGTACTGAGATGTACCTTTGAGGGTACCACCCCAGTGACAAGAGGTGTACTGCCCCAGTGACAGTTTAGTACCTTTATTTCTGAGAGCGTAGGCCAACTGGGCCCGATTATACTGCCGCCACTGGATTGTGACACAGATTTATTAACTACTCATGCAGAAGCTGTTGTTTAGGCCTGGGAAACCCACAAAAGAGGAGAAGAGAATGTTTGATGCTTAAAAGCCTTGTTAATATGTTACTTGTATGGTCTAATGTTATTGAAGATGCTTATGCTGATGCACTTTTTTTTACCCCAGGACCATTCCCCACCCCTTCGACCTGCCCCATTCATCACTACTCAGTGTTCTGAGACCTCATCATTTACAAATTAAGCCCTGCTGAGAACCATTTAGGAAGCTTCATTTTTAAGAGAGAGAAGCCAAGTTCTTTGACTGCTGACCTTAAACCACTACAACAATTCTAATAATATATCTAAACCTATAATTTATAGCAGTTTTACTCAAGTCCCTGTCTCAGACTGCAGAGATATGCCTGATTCTGCACAGCTCAGGACTCAAGCTCAACCAATTTGACCAGTTTGTAAGATAATTGCCAAGCCTTTCACAGGTTTCTTCAGTCTCAACACAGCACAGCAAGTTAAGTGAAAGTAAAGCTTCAAATTCTGCAGAACATTCTTGGACTGGTGCTGGAAAACATTATACTAAAATGTGCAATAGAAAAAACATCTGGGTTCTGACCTCGTTCTTGACGAGCCACTCCATCTCCAGGTCCGTGGTGATGCCAGGGTCAATGTTGAAACTTGGCCTCTCCAGCAAGGCGTCTTTGATGAGAATAGACGAGGCTCGCAGGATGAAGGACGCAAACAGGTTCATGTGAATGTTGTTCCTCATGCAGTGCAGCTTCCTACAAGTATGAAAGCAACAACGAACAAATGCTAGTGAACACTTGTGACTCGGAGACAATTAACAGCTAACAAAACGGTCTAAGAGAGAAGAAACTTGAGTAAAGATATAACATGGGGAGTATTACTCATTGATTACAGATTACTAAGAGCAAATAAACAATCCAAAATAAAACTGAAGGTGAAACTACAAAACAACATAGCCATTAGCTTTGCCATTACTTGCTTTCAAAACAAGTTTATGATAAAAAAATCCTCAAAAAGTCAGTGAACAGCTGTTAGAACAGGTGTAATATGTTCTCTCTTTTTGTTTTTGTAAGCAATCTGTCTTCTGCATTCTGTGCAAGTTGTAGTCTGTCTTTGTTATTTTAAGCTCCCAGTTAATAGTGTGTAACAATAGTCAGTGCAAGAGAAAATAAAAGCCTAAGTCAGCTTCCTAGTGCTATGCATTGAAAGGTATGATCTAATTTTGGCAATGTTTCTAATAAAAAATATATTTTTATCTTACATTACGTTGGTGAAATTATCAAAGTGACTTAAGGCTTCATTTGAGGAGCCAAACTTCCTTGTGCACAAACTACTTTCTCTTTTTCTGTGCTTGAACCCATAATCTTAGCGTCTTCTTTATATAATTTCAGGAAATCCATCCTATATCATTTCATATAAACCCCCCTAAAAATAATGCTTAAAGACCAGTTCTAGGTCAAACAATATTAGAGGTACCCAACAGTGCCCAGATACATATAATTGTATTTTAACTGAATAACTAAGGAAGTTGACCCATGTTCGCTGATTATATAGCACTGGCTGTAAATAAGAGGGAACCAAGAGCAGATCCTTGGGGTACACCACATAGAATGTCATGCCTAAGAAAAGCACTGTTACCAAGACTAAAAATGTTTTATCTTTCAGTTAAATATGTCATAAATCAATTGAAAATAGTACTAGAGAATATTCTTTTCAAGTCCATTTAGCGCTATATTACTTTCTATGGTGTCAAATGCAGCATCTAATAAAACAAGGACTGAAATGTTATTCTCATCAGCATTTAGTCTCAGATTACCTACACCAACTTTTGTGACCCCTTTTGGTCAAATAGATTATGTTTCTTGAGTAGCAGTCTAACTACTGGTTTAATTTGGAACAATGCCAGTTTCTGAAAAGCAGTTGCAGCAGCAATGTTTGATACAGTGCCAAATAGACCATCAACTACCAAACTATCATACTCAACCTTGTTTACTTTACTAAAAGCATGCAAGGTATTTATCAGCTCTACTACACTGTTAGAAATAAAGATACTGTGAAGGTACATTTCTTGTTCCTCAAGATACAAACAATGTAAATGTTTTCTCAAAGGTACAACAGTGGTTTTTAGGCCCAATTGTGTACCTTAAATAAGTTTTTTCCAATGGAAATAAATACATACTTGTACCTTTTCATAACCTAATATTTTAAAACAGAACACTAAAATAAAAAGCCTGGAGATGAGATGGGGTGTAAGAAGTCAATATATATCATGTCAATGGATTATGGTACAATTAATGTTCCCTGATCAAAAGTACTGAGATGTACCCTTGAGGGTACTACCCTAGTGACAAGAGGGGTACTGTCCCAGTGACAGCTTTGTTATTTTTTTCTGAGAGTGTATGGGACTGTTTCAGAAGTCATGATTATATGGCCCAAAGTCCACCACCAGTAGTCAGACTGAGTGTCAGAGTGTGACTGTTACCTGAAGGCCACCAAGATGCCCAGTGCCAGCACCAGCGCTCCAAGGGAGAGAGAGTAACCCACAGTGTACATGGCCCTGAACTTACTGAGGATCCTTCCATAGTGCTGCTGTAGACATACAAGCATGAAAGAACATTTTACAACACTGTTTTCTCTAGTATGTCCATCAGAGCTTTGATTCTGTGTTTTACTTAGAGTGGGTGATACAACAAAAATATAATATCACAATACCTCAAGAACTTTTTACGATATACAAAATGCTATGATACTTAGTTTCTCTGACATCTGGTAAGTTGGAACAAAAAAATACTGAAAAAATACTGCAAAAACCATGAATGATCTGTATTCAACATTTTACATTCTGCACCACTCTCAATCTAACTAAACAGAACTAATTATGCTCTTTTTATTCTGAAACATGCAGTCGGTCATTGTTCGTTACATTCGCCCAGCTCTAGTTTTATTATATCATCTGTACCCACCAATCAAACAATTCTCAGACATACCGTATCCCTCTGGTCTGGGTCATTTGGTTCACACTCACTAGTGTTCTTCTTCTTGGCCCACTGGCCATCTGCATCACACTCCAGATATACCAAGCCATGCTGAACTGTAATAAACATGCACACACGCGATTTTATGGCTACACTCTGTACGGATTCTCCACTACGTATCAGAAAATGCTATCTATGAAACTGAACAACAGTTTATTAGCTGAGCTGCATAAACATTCAGAATACTCCAAAGCAGCATTTCCCTACTCCACACTACTCAATATTTTCCACTTTAACATGCTAAACCTTGCAGAGATGTGGCTCTCCAGGACTGGAGTCTCCATCCCACAGCAGCATTTTTCCACACTCAGCACTAAACTACAGCCACAGTAGTTTATGTCCATGGTTGTTTTGGGAAATCCAAGTATTTCGTTAGCCATTCATGTCTGGCAACATGCAAATTCCGACATTTTCTCCAAAGACCTGCAGCAATAGACCTGATATGCTCTCTCAAAAGTATGCTACACAGTGTACTTGGCCTTGGACTTGCTAATGATCCTACCATAGAATTGCTCAAGGTGCACACTGTCCATCATATTCTCAGGACACCTTGCAGTCTTGCAATTTAAACTTACTGTTTAACAAGGTTTTGTATCTGCTAGTACTTTTATGCTAATATATTGAGTATATTTAGCTTCAACACTTCACACTTGGTGTCAAGAGCAGATTTTGTGTAGAATTTATGTAGCACAGGACATGCTGTGACCTCAACAATTTGTCAAAGCATTTAATCACACTAATATGAAACTAATAGGAACTGAGAGCGTTAAGCTCCACTAAACAGACCAGACTCAATTTTCATTCAAAAACAGCTCTGAAAGCTTTATATTTTAAGATGTTTTATATTTGAATATTAAATGTAATTTCAATGTGACTATTTTAATTTCCAAACAGCAACAGCTGTTCATCATTTTTAATCAAGGATTACTGGCTCTGTCATGTTCAAATGCATATGCATATCTTTTAATTGATGTTTATCACAATTGGCTATTTCTTTCTACATTAATACTGGGTTTTATCTCTTGCTTACCAGTTGGCAAAGGTTTGTGCTGATAAAGTCATGAGTAATGAGATTACTTTTTCCAGTAAGTAATGTAATCTCATTACAGTTTGAGAGGAGTCATTAGAAATTTGTGATGGATTCCATTTTGTGAAAAACTACCCCAACACTGTTCAACACTGTTCATAACATGTTAAGTTATTGTATATTTATAGGTAGAGGTAGATGTACCCAATCTTTTGATGAACAATGTACAAAGACACTGCCCCCCCAACACACACACACACACACACACATTCATTTTCCTTTACATCCCTCACTATGTGGTTTGGATTCTCACCTGTTCTATGCCAGGGCAGGTACCAGGGGCAGGGCACACTCACAGTGGTGTTGGGCAACCCATCTGGCCAGCAAGCGTATTTATCAAAAGTCCTATTACACACAAGACCTGGACAACAGAGCCATTCACAGATCAGAAGAGACAACAGAAAATATTTCAACATCAAAAATCCCCCATTATACCTCCCCCTCCATGGTTGCTCCACTGAACCAGAGCGAAGCAACAACATTACTATTTTCTCTCTACATGAGGTGTATCCAGGGGTGGATTACTGATGCACCCATTGAGGCTTCTGATTGACAGGATTATGGGTCTTGTGGTGTTAGGACCCCAAGAGTGGCTCAAATACTTGGGAAAATACATTGTAGATGAAAAGATTAGATGAACAAGTAACTAATGAATATGTACAAATGACTAAATAAATGAAATAAATTAAGAAATGTTTTCAATTTTCAGGCATGTTATCTGTTTTCAGTCGGATCGGATATTGCCTTTTGCCATTCAAATGGGATGTTAGTGTTTACTCTTCCATGTGTGTAAGACTACTTCTGTTTCTGCATTATGACTTGTTTTGGTGTAAAAGAACACAGAAATCTCCAAACTGTACAAATGTTTTCCAGTTTTACTCCAAATGGATAAATATAGAAATTTTATTACACATTATAGTTAAATGGACCTCCAACAAAGACTCTTGCGCCCAGGTCAAGAATCAGTTTTCTATTTTTTCTTTATATCCTAATGAACATAACTGTATCCTTTAGCCCTACATTTAAGTTATTCATTTGTTTTGCTATACTATTAAAATGTAATGAAATAAATATGTTTAATTACACAAAACTTTCTGCAATAAATATCATTTACACTCAATATACATTCTGTATCAACAGATTCAAGTTTGCATTACGTCTTTTTTCTGTTTGTTGACAAAAATTTGTTAAATGTAAAAAAAAAAAAATTCTTTCTGCAAAACAAGACTGTACACAGAAAGTTTGCATCAAATTTAATTCAGAAGAAAATATCTCCTCTTTTACTTACAAACTAGAACTTAAAATACTTGCTTACACTGGCTTGGGTCAGGTTGGGTTGGGCCCACAAATAACCTAAATTAGCTTAAAAGGATTGCTTAAATTATAGTGTAGCATCAGTTATAACATTATTAGATCACAGATAAATAAAATAAAAAATGACATAATATAATACATTACAATAATCATCTGGCCAAAATTAAGCTAAATTACAGGCATGAGATTAGGTTTGGGCATCATTTTTTCCAAACATGTCGGGCTCAGGCCAGGTTCATATTTCACGTTGAGGTTCTCACAGCCCACCTCCTACTTTTAACAGATTTTAAACTGCATTTCCTGCTTTAGTTTTTCTTTATTTATTCTTCCTCTCAATATTAATTTCCTTAAAATATTTTTTTGATCTGGCATTTGGCATCTGGCATGAATTTAGACCCAAAGGACCCACACTTGTGAGAAAATGAATGTGTGAAGAATAAAATAGTGTATTATAGAAAGTTTAGCCAAACTACAAACCTTTGAGATGTTGATCAAAAGTGGAATTTAAACTTAATTTTGGACAGTTGACTATTTTAGGGTATTATATTATTTTATATCATATATTTTTGTTTTTTATATTATGATATTTTATATTATGATAATGTTCGAACTGTTATAACTGCTGTGCTGTAATATTAGTTATCCTTTAAAGGCAATTTAAGTTAAATGTGGCTATCATCACAGGGCAAGTTCAGAGCAGTTTTGGGCAGAATTTTGCTGTACCCAGGTCAGTTTGGGATTCAAAACTTAATAATGTGGTTTCGTCAGAATTGGACAGAATTCTGTTGTACCCTGTGGTCGAGTCAGACTGTGACAAAACGACACTGCTTGTTATAATGAGCGACAAGTGAGAAATAATTCATATCAAATCACTCCATGCTTTTTTTAGTGCCAGCAACAAATGACTTTGAAGGTTTAAAGAAGACCCTCTAAGGGTTCAGAAGACCTGAGACCTTCTGTCTTGGCTCTAATCAGTGGGTGCTTTCATCATGGCCATAAAGGCTGTGGGGTGATATGTTGCTGCATGCAGTTGATGACCAGTCCTTCATACAAACAGCAATGAGACTTTGATCTGAACAGCGCTCACACTGCAGCTATGCACAGCTCAGTGGCTCTGCTCACCTGTGACCGGTGGTTCCCTGCTGTTGTTTTGGATGCATTCATTTTTGTACGTCATCCATCTTGCCATTAAAGTTTTCACGGACAAAGCAGAGGACGCCTACAAGAAAAGCAGCGATGACAACAGAATGATGAACACAAAATTTATTTAAGTCCTCAATAAACTTACACTTATTATCTTTAGTCCTAAGTTCAAGAAAACATTTTTCACAGATTCATAATACAGCAAATCCTATCGTAGGAATTATATCTTATCTAACAGTGTCTTATCTCAAGTCAGGAAATCTTAAACTATTCAATTAAGATTGAAAATCAATTGTTATGCCTGTTCCCAAGCAACCAAAGATGCGTGCAGCTGAGACATATACACCTAATCGAAATAAAGTAAACAAAACAGAAAAACAAAACCAAGTGTGATAAACCGGAAGTTCTAGCAACCTTTGTTGATAAAGCTATGAACACTGTGGTCACCCCACCCCATGCGCAAATTCCCCTTATTGTGAATGCAGTTAGACTCTGCGAAGTATCAAAGAGACTCGCCTGAAACATTCTTTATGTTACATCACCTTCAGTGTTGCTAAGCTCCAGATTGTGGACATTCTCCGAAGTAGTCCATGAGTTAGGATAAATGTATTGTTTTGGTTGTGGATCACAACTGCTGCACTAACACCATACTGCACGTAGACTTTTCATCATGTTACCTAAGTGAGTAGAAAAGGCTTTGTTTGGACTGCTCGATCTGCAGGGGCCTCACTGATTACACAGCCTCTAAACACTAAAGCTACTGCTTGCGCTCTTCTGCAAGGCTCACATGACTGTGATGACCACACAGAGGCAGGTGTGGGGGACATGCTACTCTGTACTGTGCTACCACTTTGTACTCTCCCTCATGCAAAAGCAAACAAAGCAAAAAAGTGTGAAAAACAGGTAAAATATTTGAGCACCAGAAAGAAATTTACACAGCCGTGTGATTATAATTTAACATAACCTTATTTTTAAAAATTGATACCAACACTGATAATGATTCTGGACCTATACTTTTTTCTATACCTTTTTTTTTATTTACAAACTGGAAGTGGGTGTGGCTTAAGTTGGAAATGAGTTTGAACTGCTGGAAGTGGATAAATTTTGTGCCTTTAACAGATTTCAGACTAATCAAGAAGCACTGACGTTAGAAGGGAATCCCACCGCAGTCATTCAGACTGTTTTGATGTGAAATGGTTCATTGTAGCAAAACTTACAAACTCAGTGGTGGTGAAAAGAAGCAGGAGTTGTGAAGTCTACAACGCAAACAAAGTCATTTTATTTACTATCCAAACCACCAGTGAATTCTATCACGTCTTGTAAGTTTATGTAATGTTGATAAAGGTAAAATAATGATTTTTTTGCCTTACAATATCCTGCATGTACCTCTCCACCATAAATAGATTTCAAAACACATTAATGGCCAAAACTTTGTGTAAATCTATCATAAAACAATGCATCAGATATCAGGCAGCATATTCATAATCACTTCATGTAAAACTTTATATGTGGGAGCTTTTAGAGGCATTAAACTTTAGCCGTCTGGTTCTTATCACCACCACTATGAATAATTCTTACTTTGTGAGTTTCTCTAGAATTATACATTTCACATCAAACCACTTTGAATGACTTTGTTTACATGAAAACCATTTATTTATGGACTTTTGAAAAATCAGTGGAATTCCCCTTTAATAAACATGCATGCAGAATGTATTTCAGGCAGCCAATCAGCAGTCCAAGAGACAGAGAACGAGAGGGGTAGATAGACAGTTAGAGAGAGAGAGAGAGAGAGACAGACAGACAGGCAGTTACAGAGAGTGAGAGAGAGAGCCACAGAGCTAGAGACAGAGTGAGAGAGAGACACAAGGAGAGAGAAAGTCAGACAGGAAGAAAGGCTGACCTGGATGCAGGAGGAGAGTATGAGCAGGCTGAGCAGGATGAACAGCTTGGACATCCCTCAGTTGTGCAGCTGCTGCTGGCGCTGGGACAGGGGGGCTGAGGGGGGAGGTGGAGCTCACCTCATAGGACACCTTTACCTGGGACCACCACACTGCCTGCACTGGACACACCACATACATCACACACAAACACGCACACACGCACAATCACTGAGGTTATATTTATACTCAAGACCTTCAGAGAAAGCCTAACGACTTATACACACTAAAAATACTTTCCACTTTTATTTCATAGACTAATCATGGTTGTTGTTTCTCATAAGGTTATGCAGTAATAGTTTTACCTCATTGTTAAGTTTTGGTTGCAAACAAAAGGGTTGTAAACTCCTGGTTAGGATTCCAGAAGTTTAACTGAAGGTCTGACGTATCAGATTAACCAGAAGCATTATTAGAAAGGGACTAATCACATTTTGATTTTCTAATGAGTGGGAACAATTTTGTGACAAAAAATAAAAGGCTTCCAGAAAGCCTAAATACATTACTCACTGTAAACACCAGCAGTAGCAAAACTCTTCGGTTTCGGTCAGAAAACAGCAGCTCTTTACGGAAAGATTCACTGCAAAACTGCTGTTTTCAAGGTTAAATATACGTTAATCTCTGCTACAAGCTCCAAATAAAACATGTGGAATGTCCTTTACAAGCTTCATCTATACATATTTAAATTAGAACTACCAAAAAATATGTGCACCACAACAGGCTTGGTGTTAACATATCAAATCCCACAATTACAGTAGTGTTATTTCTAATTTGACCAAGTTCGGGCATGTATGGTCTTTACTCAAGGCCTAGCAGTTTGCATAAATTAGCATTACTAATCAATTCCTATTACTACTATTATACTATTATTAGTATTATGAATTAGCATTACTACATCACTGTTTTACTCACTGACTAGAAGGTGTAGGAGCATTCAGAATGGTGAAAATACAGCACACATTGTTGCCACAATGATACAACCACACAAAGTGTTTCACACTGACTCTAAACAAATGCTCTCTGGTGTTGCCTCCCAGACTGAATAAGACCCACACAAAACAACCAGTTCATTACTGCTTATTCAGATGTCCAGCAGTGCCAATGCATGGGTCTAAATAAGGCCTTTACAGGTCACAGTTTGCTGACGGTGCCTGTCTGTTTATAAGAGTCTAGTGATTATGCTGGAGGCAGAGGAAGGAAGAGGACACACTTTGTCCCTGAGTGCACTGACTCCAGGCCAATTAGTGGAGAAGAACCCGGAGAGAGCACAAGAGACATAGCACTGCAGTACCAGCAAAAGAATCCTGTTTATACCAGCATAGAAAGAGATGATGTTCAAAGACAAGTGAAAAAAATGCATTTTTGTGTGTGCTTGTTCATTTTTATATATTTTCATACAATACTGTGTAAATATCAGAGACCATCCTTTTGGTTTTTTATATTCCAGTTAAAATGTTTTTTTTATGCAAGCTATTCAAATAAAAATTAGAAAACACGGCTGTAAGAAAAACATATTTTCTTTTTTTAATGAAAGAGATGAATGTAGTATGTAAACATTGTTAAATGTCCATGTCCATGAGGTCCATATATGGAAACTAAACAGCAAAAACAGTTTATTATTTGACTGATTCATTGTTTCTGTGATGTCATGAAAAACCAAAATATTTTGCCACATTAAAAGGATCATTTCAGTCTGAACTGTTTTTAAATGAGGCACAAAACAAGGCAGTTCATCAGAACAAAGATCATTTACATACATCAGTCTTAAAGACATAGTAACAAATACAGCCTGTTTAACCCTTATGTGATATTTGGGTCTGTGGGCCCCTTTTTAATGCTTACCAAAAGAAAAAATGGTGCAATTATTATTTCAACCCCAGACTCTTTGGCCTTTGGCCTTCCTGGACTTTTGGCTCATTTTCTTCGAGGAACATATAAAATAACAAATTTTCAATGACTTCAGACTGTTCACCCCCTACACATTTATATTACATATGTGGTGTTCAGGTGAACCCATGGGGAATAAAAGTGTTGAGGTGCTGTGTCCCTTCACTCTGTTCTCCTACATGGCCTGCTGTTAGTGTGTGTGTGTGTCTGTGTTTGTATATGTGTGCATGTTTGTGAGGGTGGACAACATGGGCAAACTGCTGACTGGCTACAGCTGCTAAAGGAGAACCCTACGCTGGCCACTTGTAATATTTTAAACATCTGGTATTTTTACATAAATTGTTATGGCTTTATTTATTTAAAAAACAATAATGCGATGGGTCCACCAGACCACTGAGTAACAAAAACAACAACACCACACAAGGGTTAATTCTAAGCGCTACCACTCATTTGGTACCTAAATACCCACATAAATGCCAGAAATGGACCACAAGGTCAAAAATAATATACAAGAAGAATATCGGATATGGGCCCTGCAAATAATCTTCTAATATTCTTATAACAATTTTAAAAAGAGATGTATTAGATATGTTGACTAGATTTAAGATGATTTCACTTGCCAAGACATTATTTTTTACAGTGTAGATGAGTGCAACACTCGGGAGCCCAATTTATTCAAAAATGTGCATCTGAGCGCCATGTTGTTTTTCCTAGAACCCTAGAATCACTAAACCCAACCTTGGTCAAGTTCTGTGATTAACTAAAATGCTCCAAAACATCCCTGCCAATTTCTTTGAAAACCTGAAGGAAGTCTCCCGAAAAGAATAGAAACTGTAATAAAGGTAAATAGTGGACAGTTTAAATACAGAAAAATTTTATATTATATTTAGTTGTTGAGGTTTTTCCTGAAGCTGACAAATTAATAATAACTTATAGTCTGTAACTTATCTTGGCCATTTTGACTGGTCTCTGATTTTTGCACAGTACTGTATTATGTATACATATAGGCACTTACAAATTATTACACATACTTGCTAACATATATTCAATACACATAGGACAATTCATCACACAGAGGTACTGCCATGTTGTATTCCGTTGCCATGTAAGCTGATGGTCACTCACCTGCACATTGATCCACAACGCCTGCATCCTGCTTCCTGTGAAGTCGGAGAACGGAACGAAATCTGAAACGTTTCTGCAAAAAACACCTTTACCATGAAAACATTTTTGGCTAAAACGTTTCAAATTCCATTCTGTTCCAGTCTCTGGGCAGGACGGGGCAATTGGAGCAGCTGAATTAAGTTGTTGTTTAATACAGTGATTAAAGACACATAAAACAAGGCTTTGAGTTGTTGAGGAAGTCGTAAATGAAGCTAATCCTGACGGCTTATCTATGGTATGTGGTGGTCATACTCATTAAAGTCTCAGTTCTATGAATGCACTGACATTAACAGTGCTGTGCTGCGATGAGGCAAGCTAGATCACAATCAGAAGTTAAAAAATACATGTCTGTGACAAAACTGCCCTTTCATTAATGACCACATAACGTTACCATGTGTGGTCTCTTGTTCTGTGGAACCATGTTCCTGAAAGGTTCCTCTACAGTTTTTTTTTCCTCTAATGTACCTGGTTCAGTTCCCAAGGGTAGTTAAAAGGGCAGTGAGGAGGTTTGGCCTTCATGTCCTTCACTTTTACTCCTGTTGGACAGACTTTTGGTTTCACGAATTGCAAAACCTGGCGTCATGAAATCCCTATCCTTTTGTGTGTGTCAGGGCTGGAGTGGAGCATGCCGGCTATAGATGACCACTACTTTTTGCACAGTACAATGTGAAATTATATTGTAGCGTCGACACAGAAGAAGATGCAGATGACATTGTGTGTACAGGTAAATGCTCTTTTATTTTGAAGTGGCGGCAAAATGCCCAGCCCAGCACTACCCCAACACAAAACACTGGGAGGGTGTAACGTGGGAGGGCACAACACACAAGGGTGGACATACTCACACTCAAAGCCCACTCTCCTTGGACACAATTCCATAAACAACAACATCCTTACTAATAGCAATGACAACAACAATAACAAGTGTCCTTTTTTAACCAGGAGTGTGGAGCATGCCGAGAGCCACTTTGCATGGCCACAACCCCTAAGCTTCCCACGCAGTGCGGAGCCTGTGGCAGACGCCACAGTATAATTACATTTGAATGGTAGAACAAAAGGAATAAATTTCTGTCCATACACACACAGCCCTAACCTAATGCACTAGCGGTACATGTCCACTGAACATACCACAAATAGCTTTCTCTGCTTCCTTCACCAGAGGCTCATCACATTAGGGGGTGTGTCTGTCAACACAGGATGTAAATAAACCTGTGAATCATCAAAAATGTATATTTGAAATAAATGGCTTTCTTATTCAAGTAGGCCACTCTCGCTTACTCGGTCCTAAAGAGAGACGCCTTGAAAATTCCTCATTTAATTATTGCCTTTTTACAATTGCCAGTTTCCATGGTTTAATTCAAAAGCATTCATCCAGATGGAACTATCTAGGCACATCCTCTTTGCGCATATACACTGATCAGGCATAACATTATGACCACCTCCTTGTTTCTACACTCATTGTCCATTTTATCAGCTCCACTTACTATATAGGTGCACTTTGTAGTTCTACAATTACAGACTGTAGTCCATCTATTTCTCTGCATACTTTGTTAGCCCCATTTTACCCTGTTCTTTAGTGGTCAGGACCCCCATGGACCCTCACAGAGCAGGTACTATTTGGGTGGCGGATCATTCTCAGCACTGTAGTGACACTGATGTGTTGATAGTGTGTTAGTGTGTGTTGCGCTGGTCTGAGGGGATCAGACACAGCAAAGTGCACCTATATAGTAAGTAGTGCTGATAAAATGGACAATGAGCGTAGAAACAAGAATTATAATGTTATGCCTGATTGGTGTATACAAATAAGTGAACATTCGCTTTTGTCATTACCAAATTTGAGCATAATTCAAAAATACTAGCCATGACACAGCTTTGAATAGTTGTTCACACATAAAATCTCACAGATTTTTTTTTTCATTAAAACACAAAAAAGCTCACTTAAAAAGATTAATTAACTGCAAAAAATAATTATTTTGGGGACCAACAGGACTGACAATCTCAAGACCAAAACTGGACATGAGTTCTATAACACTACTGCCAAGACAAAGTTCTAAACAGTTCTCATAGGTGCCTAAGACTCTTCCACTGCAGTGTACCTAATTACAAACTGAGTTACACAATGAATGAAATTACATTTGTGTATTTATTCTGTATCGAAAGATTCAGGTCTGCACTTCAGATTTTGTTCTGCGATGTCAATGACAAAAATGTAAAGGATAGGATTTGTTTCTGCAAAAACGAGACTGCATGCACAAGAATAACTTATCTAATTAAATGAAAACTAAAATCTGTCCTTTTCTATGTACAAACACAAATGTGGTATAGATTGAAAGATTAGCCAGAGTAGTAGAGCCAGATTAGTATCACTTCTGACTTCTGTTCTAACTGCAACTTCTAAGTGCAAGAGCAGGAAGTGCTCCTGTTTGGGCATGGAAGGTCCCTTTGAATCAGATAAGTTCTTCCACCCAGCCCTCACCAGAGCACACTACACTCCTTATCACAGTCCACGTTTACTATTAATATCTGTGACTAAAAAGGTAACTCCAGCAGTCCACCTGGCCAAGGCCTCACCTCAGCCTGGTATGTGTGCCAGGGAAATTAATGGCGATATGAGTACTCTCTCAGCAAACGGCATATGCCAACAGCGCGTGTTGACAGGCCTCTCCTGACTTTTTCATAAAACAAACATACATTCTACAATATACTGAGTGCTTTGATTGCAGGGCAGAGGAAACGGTGGACCATGCCAAAATTCACTGAATGAATGAAAAGTACAGTTCAGTTCTGTAAAGTTCAGATACAGTAATTTTACATTTATACAGATTATGCTTTGTTACCTACTATAGATAGTTAAGACTGTTGGTGTCAACTGTATTAGTAATCAAGTAATCTATAGATCATTTTCATCTAATCATTTTTTCAACCTAACAAAAAATGACTTATCTGAGCAATAACAAACCATGCATAGCTTTCAAAATTCCAAAATACTTTATTGAAAAAAAGATAACTACATAGCTTATAAAAAAGACTTTACTAAAAAAAATATACAGCACTGTATACAAGTCAGAGACCTTTCATATCATTTCCAAAATGGGCTTAAATGACAAGTTTCCTAATTTTTCAGTATCAGGAAAAAAAAGCAGCAAACATATTTAACAGCCAGAAGTCTCATAACTAAATATAGTATCACATTTTTCAGTATTTTGTATGTCCACCCTTTGTCTTTTCAGGAGACTTGCTTTTTTCAAAGAAATCCGCAGGGATATTTTTCCACACATCCAAAGTTCAGTCTTAGAAGTTTGTTTTATTTTCAGCTGCTCACGATCGAAGTAATCCCAAACACATTCAGTTCAGGTCTGGACTCTGGGGGGGTCAGTCCACTGTTCTGAGAACACCAGCAGTTTCTTTGATTTTCTCAGTTATTTCCTTTTTTCAGTAAGGGCTTCTCCACAGCTACACATCCTTTCAGATTCATAGTGTTGAGTTGTCTTCTCACAGTGGAAGGATGGACAGAAACACCTGTGGATTTTTTCAGATCTGAAGCAAGAGTGGAGCTTGATTTTCTCCTCTCTCTCAAAGATGAAAGCATTAAGTGCTGTTTATCTGATTGGGACAGTTTTGGTGGTTTACCAGGTAAACACACCCATATAGCCACATATTACGTGCTCAGACAGGCACACCTTGCACTAGAGGTGGGTGATTTGGCAAAAATGACAGCCTCACCTTACAGTCAAGCTTATTCAAGCTTGCCATCTGGCAATGATTAATCAGTCAGAGTGAGGCATTGCATAGTTTCTCTAAACAGAGGGAATAAGGTGAATCTTTAATCCCAAACTGTGATCACTGGCATGTTCACCTATAAACGAGGCTCATTCATAACCAGATTTACGAATACTGGTCAAGGACAGAGTCTTTTATGATGTAACACATAACTAGGGCTGTTACATATTGTAATTTGCTGCGCAATAGATTGACTCTTTCTGCATTTTAATCTACTCTTCTGAATTAATGACATGATTTCTCAGCACTGTCACAATTATTTTGATATTTGAAGAACAAAGTTAACAATTTCTAAGCTTTTATTTGTTTGTACCGAACCTACCATTTTGAGCAAGCAAACACACAAATAAGTATATGTTCCATGTCAGTCACCTTTTATACTACTCTGTTTCTGCCATGGCCAATATTGAGATACAGATTGACAAACAATATTTTGTGCAGCTCTACAAGTAACACAGAAACAAATAACTCATGAGGGCCCCTTCAGTTATAGACATCCATCCATCCATGATTCATAGAGATTGAAGAATCACAGTTTGCATACAAATCCACTTCACAGGAAATGTATCACTATGATATGCATACTATTTGGAAAAATAACACGTGGTGATAACTTACAATTGACACAGATCTGTTGCTAACTCAAGAAGAATAAATGGTAGTAATATTGCTGGTGCTTTAGAGATTATTAGCATAATTTTTTCTTTCTGAAACAGTCACATCACGGCTCAGATACACTGATGCTGGCTGATGCAGCACCTGAGGGCTTGCCTCAACACCGCATTCCAGCATCAGATGATCAGAGCTCAGTCTGCTGTTGAGGTAGTCGTGTGTGCCTGAAGAGAAATTTGTCAAAAAATAAAACAAAATAAATATATATTTATTATCTCTACAATTGTCTGCAGGATACAATTTAGACCATCACATAGACCACTGAACCCAATTAATCTAATCTGCTCATCAGCAACACAATCATCTCCAGCCTAAACAGAGAGAGAGAGAGAGAGAGAGAGAGAGAGAGAGAGAGAGAGAGAGAGAGAGAACTAGAAAGAGACAAGGAAAGAGAGAAAAAGGAAGAAAGGAAGACAGAATGAAAGAGAGAGATGAAGAGAATGTAAAAGAGAAAAAGAAAGAAAGAAAGAAAGAAAGAAAGAAAGAAAGAAAGAAAGAAGGTGGAATGACAGAGGAAGAAAGGGAGAAAGATAAAATGGAGAAAGAGGGAGAGAGGGAAAGAGAGACAGAATGAAAAAAGATGAACAGAAAGAACAACAGAAAGAAAGAAAGAAAGAAAGAAAGAAAGACAAAGAGAGAGAATGGAGAGGAGAGGGAAGGAGAGACAGAGAGAGAAAGAGAGCATACGAGAACTAGTAAGAGACAAGGAAAGAGAGAAATAGAGAAATGGAGAAAGAGAGAGAGAAGAAATAAGACTTTCAACCTCCTTTATTTAAGCATTAATAATTAAAGGATGTTACATCCTACAGTAAAGAGCTAATAGTTATATTAATAATAATGAGGATCCCCAAAGAAAATCCACCCATCCACAAAGATTCACCAATGAAATGATATCACACCCAGATCACTGCCAGATACAATACTTTCACCAGCACACCACTTTTTCTCAAAACAGGAAATGTTCTGAGTACTTTGATAAAAAACAAATTCAACTCTAATGCGCGATTCCACTAGAGCTCGAAACAGTTTCAAAACATCCACCTCCTGCCCTTCAGACATCGACCTGAAGGACTTCCACACTGATAACTTAGCTTGTCCCACTAAAAAGAAGAAAGGAGGAGAGAGGTAGAGAAAATGAAACAGAGACAAAGACAGAGAAAGAGGTGGAATGAGAAAGAAAGAAAAAGGGAGAAAGAGAAAGAGAGATAAGGAGAAAGAGAGAGAGAATGGAGAAGAGAGGGAGAGAAAGGGAGACAATGAAAGAGAGAGATGAAGAGAAAGTAAACGAAAGAAAAACAAAATAAAACCGACGAAAGAAAGAAAGAAAGAAAGAAAGAAAGAAAGAAAAGAGGTGGAATGACAGAGAAAGACAGAGGGAGGAAAAAGAATGGAGAAAGAGGGAAAGAGGGAAATAGAGAGGGCAAGAGCCAGAGAAAGAGAGAAACGGAGACAGAATGAAAAAGAGCAGTAGAAAGAGCAAAGAGAGAAAGAAAGAAAGGAAGTGAGAAAGAGAGATAGAAAGATAAAGAGAGAGAAATAGAAAGAGAGAGGGAGAGAAAGACAAAGATCCATAAAGAGAGACAGAGTGATAGACAAAGAAAAGAGAATGGAGAGGAGAGGGAGGGAGAGACAAAGAGAGAAAGAGAGTGTATGAGAGAACTTGAAAGAGACAAGGAGAGAGAGAAAAAGAGAAAAGGAGAAAAAGAACAGAATAAAGAAAGAAAGAAAGAAGTGGAATGACAAAGAAAGAAAGAGAGAGAAAAAAGAATGGAGAAAGGTAGTAAGAGATAGAGAGGGCAAGCGACAAAGAGAGAGGGAAACTGAGACAGAATGAAAAAGAGAAACAGAACAAAGAGAGAGAAATAGAAAGAGAGAGTTAGAGAAAGAGAGGGATGCATAAAAAGAGACAGAATGAGACACAAAGAGAAAGAATGGAGAGGAGAGGGAGGGAGAGAGAGAATGAGCACATGAGAACTAGACAGACAAGGAGAGAGAGAGAAAAAAGTAGAGAAAGAAAGAGAGAGAATTAAAAAGAGGAGAAGAGAGATAGAGAAAATGAAAGAGACAAAGATAAAGAAAGAGTTGGAATGAGAGAAAAATTAAAGGAGAGGGAGAGAGAGAGAGAGAGAGAGAGAGAGAGAGAGAGAGAGCGCTGCTAATACAGCACCTATTTAATCTAATCAGGATCATTGCCGGCTAAAAGAAGCTGATCTCGGTGTGTGCGGTGGCTTTTTGATTTAATTAGCGGAGCAGCAGAGGGCAAATGGTTCATGGAGCTTCTTCTGAAAAGGGCAGCGCAATCACAAGTGTATGGCTGCTCAGGCACAGGCTCACAGGCAGGAGGTGACTAGCGATACAAACAGCACAATTAGCGTTGCACATGAATTTCACACCTCGCAGTGTATTCCCACAACGTCTGTCAACACAAGTTTCTCACTGCACACGTGATACTGTGAAACAGAAGACCGAGAGGAACACGGATATGGGTATTAACACGGCTTCCTTCTCCTGTTGGGGCATTTGACTGGGATTTGACAAGTAAGCTTCTGACTAGATCTCTCTTTAACCTAATGCCATACCACCAAGAAATTCAGTGAAGGGCAAAGAGGGGTGGGTGTTGTTAGGCACAATGAAAAGTGGAGCAAGTAGCCCATTTTTATAAAACTGGCAAAATACATAGAAACAATGTCCAAAATTTGTTACAATAATTCATTATTACAGCGATGGCTGGTTTCAGTATTCGGGCGATGTCAGTAAAAAATTCTGGACTGAATATCAGGAGAAAATAAAAGTATGAATCCAATCCAATCCTTTACCACATCTAGCACAGAATTACTTACTGCTGCACAACTTGAAGAAAAGTGAAGTAAATTACATTAAAACCGCAGTAATCACATTATAATGCTCTGTGGTAACAGTAAGAGTGGGAGAGTAGAGTGTATTAGCAAGACGCAGTTTATAAACATAATATTCACAAAATATTTCATTTTAAAGCTCAGTAGTTAAACCTTTTCTTCCAGTAGGCATAGCATATGTGGCAGACTGAGGTTTGATTCCCCGCTTAGGTGAACACATCATGCTACATCAATAAGATGGGCAAGACTCTTATTGCTACATTTGCATACATCTGTAACATGATCAAAATTGTGAATCTTTCTGGGTAAGAGCACCGGCCAAATTTGTACATGTAAGCACTGTAATTTCTTGATACTAGGCTATGATTGCCAAGCAATGTGACGGTCAAAGCTTAATTTATAAAAAATAAAATATTAACGCAAAATGTATGTGTATATTAAGTATTTTTACAAAGGCTCCGACCATTTCTAAGCCTATAGGCTTCACAGGATTGTCATTCGCTAACAGTCTCTATCACGATCATCAATCAAGTTGGCGACTGACAATTTCTGATTATTTAAATGTCCTAAACATGCTGTCTGTGGCTTTGAGATGCTCAAAAGCACTTTGTCTTGCAATCAGTTTTCTTTTCTTCTTTTCTTGCAATCGAGTTTCCTCTTAATGTTTAATATTAGTCCGTCTCCTAAAGCAGCACTGATGCTGTCTGATGTTGTCTGGTTTTAGAACATACAGCCCAAGGTAGACAATGATAATAATAATACATACATACATACATACATCATCTAAACCGCTTATCCTTCTGGGTCGCGGTGGGGTGCTGGAGCCTATCCCAGCCGTCATTGGGCGGAAGGCAGGAATAATAATAATAATAATAATAATAATAATAATAATAATAATAAGTTTGATTTCTATAGTGCCTTTCTCATCTCTAGATCTTTTTCTCTTATCCATGCTCATGCTTGTTAAACTGATAAAGCTATACAACAGCCTTCCACACTTCCCTCATGAAACATGATTACATGAGTTATTAAAATGTTAAGACATAGCTACAGTAACAGTGATGTTTAGACTGCTTTAGTCAATTTATTATTTTAAACAAAAAACGATTTATAGGCGGTAAACATGTGACGTATTAAACCTATAGCAAAAAAACTACCAAACTATGGCAGGACATTCTGACAATGAACAAAGCTTCTGACCAGAAATCTTTTTTATGACCGGTTTAAGCAGGCAGGGCAGGTAATGATGTGTTACCACATAACCGGGCATGCTGAAACAGCCTCTGGAGAAAGGTGCCACAGATATTGATTAAAAATATCCTTAGTGTGCCAGCCTAAGGAGCAGTCTATAGTCAAAGCTTCTTTTTTCTGTGCACACTGAAAATACGCTTAGATCATATGCTGATGGAGCAAAAAAGGAACATTTATAATAACCACAATTAATGACATAATGATCCTGAAAGTGTCCAATTTGGCTAATTAGCTATCTTGATTGCCAGTTAGCTTACCGTATTGGCTACGAAATAATTTGCTGCACTGATCTGCACATGTACTCACAGAAATGTCTATATTAACAGAGAATCATGTGTAGAATCAAGTAAAGCTTCAGTTTTTCTCAGTCAAGTGTGAAAATAAGATCAACAACAGTCATTCTGTGGCCACTAGTATAAATTCTAATAGTGTTAGCTTCTTATAGCTTATGTCACCTTATGTCGAACTCATGAAAGATTCACTAAACTGTCATTCAGCTGCAAGTGTTCCCAAAGACAGTATTCCTCAGTGGGTTTTAATACTACTTATAGCAACTCTAAATTAATTGTGTACTTGGGTATGTTTGACATTACAGCCTCAAACATGTATAAAAATTTTACCGTTGTTGCCAATGTTTTGTCTTTTATGTTTGAATTTATTGTAAATTGTACCATATATCGAGTTGCTTCCATGCTGACTGAATGCAAGTTATCCACTCAGAACTATGGCCAACATGTTTACAAATATTCTAATTTGGTCCATTCTTTGGGACCATGAGCCAGATCTGATACTGGGCATGGCTGGGACTAAAACCTTTGGTACAGCCAACGGACAAACTTCAGGATGTCTGAACCAGTCCCTATATCTCAGCCATTTTAGTTTTGATGCCTCTTTCAAAATATGAACACTATTTTGACTTGCCAATGCACCACTAAATCCAGCCCAAAGCGTAATTACAGGAGATAATGATGATGTCCCTCAACGGAACAAAGCAGCGACAGGCAGAGAGTGCTTTGGTTAACCCACGGGTGCAGCATGACAGCCATTGACTACGTTCGCTCAAGGGCTCTCCTTTCTTTAGCGGCTGCTCATAACAGGGATGATAAGTGAGATCAGAAAGAAAACAAAGCTCTCCGCATCCAACCGCACAATGTGCCGCTGATATGGAGGGTCTATTCACTATTGCTTTTACAGGCCCGCACTATGGTTGACCCCAGCACGTACAGCTGGGTCATATGTAATTACATCTATTTATTTCTTGTATAGCACTGCCTTGAGTGACATGCTTGAGTTATGTCAAAAGCTGAGTGAACAACACTGGCTTAGTCCATCGATTCCTGCATAACAGTGACACTGGACAGATATTTTACAGAATGTATGAACTGAGACATGGGGGATGTGTGATCATACCACATAGGCCTGATTAGGGGCTACAAATGGACTAAATCTAGAATGGTAAAGTAGTATATTATTGTACTGTTTGTACTGAATGTAGGAGTGTCACAATCCAGTTTTTTTCATCCCCGATCCCAATCCAAGCTGTCCAGTACTGAGTATCTGCTGGTTGTCACATCTCAGCCGACACCCCTCCTGCTTTCGACGTTACTGGCCTACTGATCACTAGCTCCACCCCTCCTTCTCTAGCTTTCATACCTATAACTCATTATCTCTCCCCTTTAAAATTCCATCTACTTGGTGAAGTCTCTTGTTTCCTAGTCAAGTTTCTACTTATATTATGTCTAGTTAATTTTAATTCAGACCTCTGCCAGTTTGTTCAGTTTACGAGCCCATCTTCCCTTTAGTAGCCTGTTTGGCGAGTCTGAATCTGGACTGTGTTTTGGTTTATGGTTTAACCGTGTCTATAAAAACACCCTGCAAATACAAGTATCTACCTCATTCGTGACAGAGTTCAATACAGTTTTTATATTTTCATGCTAATACTGGTGCATGCCACTAAATTTACATTCATTAAAGTTAGTAAAATCAATCCAATTTAGGTAAGATACGCTACTTTAAACTGCTATATTAAAACCACTTCATGTTTATAAATGGTGTGATATACTGTGGTATAAGTCCAATATAATTCGGTTTTTTGGATACTTTTTTTAAATTACTATTTTATGTTGTCTTGAATTCACTTTTGTATTTCAATACAAAAATGCTATAACATGTGCAAAGTACTCCTTTCTAAGATGCACATCCACATTTTACCAGTAGCAAACCAGTACTATTAGAGCTAGGCCTTCAAATGGTGGCATAAATGTCAAACCTAATTTCTGCTAGTGTTCCTGTGAGGTTCTAGTTGTGTGTTAGTGCTAAGCTAACAGCAATTCGAATGAACATTTTTTGGCAATTTCAGATTAAACACAGACATTTGAAATCTTTAAAAGACATATCAACATGCATTTTACTTTGTAGCAGTGATTTCTTCAGTAAAGAGCCGTGGCATAGAGCTGGCATGTCACCTTATCCAGTTCTTACTACTTAATAAAGCCTAGTTAGACTTCTGCTCGTATTCAGTCATTGACACATCAAGAACTTTCAGAACTAGTGATCAATCTTATCCGAAAAGGGCTGCTGTTGCCACAGGTTTTCATTCCAATCAAGCAGAACTACACCTGATTTTACTTATTTACTTGATTAGCCTCAGTTTTCAAACAACTAATCACGTGTGCCCTGCTTTGCTGGAATAAATACCTGCAGCCACACAGCAACAGCAACTGTAGCAAACAGCAAAGTTAAGCTTACAGTTACAGGTGGGTGCAAGAGCTCATGGGAGAATGCAAATAAACTGCTGACCTTGCAAAGCTCAGGGTCACCAAAGTATGCTCCGTTTGGCTTTGATTGAGTCGTTCTCCCTGGAAAGGAATGACTGGGGAGATGCTAGTGAAAAATGCATGAGCCACAAGTTGTGGTACTTCAAAAAGAGATGCTGGATCAAACGCTTCATAAAATCGATTTAATAAATAGCTGTAGCTTAGACAGTTTAGTCTCGAAAGGATACGATGGGATAACAGCAATTCCTTCCTCGAGGCTGATGATGTGACCAGAAGGCTGTCGGTAGAGAGGTCTATGATCTGATTAGGAGGTGAAACAAAGTTCAGGGATGCTGAGTCTAATGTTCCAGCATGCTGTCCAAGTGGTTCTGCAGCTCAGAACGCTATGGAAAATGACTGAGAGTGCTGCTGCCGCTGACCTAACTGTCCTGATCTGACTCAGGATTGGCCTGGCTCAGTCTTCGCACTTTTTTCTCACTCACTGCTTTATTTTCAGGGCAGAAACTGGGGGATGTGCACCATCTCAAAAAGTATTTTTATAGGCTTCTTAAAGGAGCTGTGCAGTTTTGGAATATGTCAATTTCAAAATTCAAAATTCTTAAGTCTAAATATTTCGAAATGATTATTCAAATAGCACCAAGGTGGCACAAGTCGTGGCTTTAATGAAGCCTACAAGAAACACTGTCATGGTCTATCAAAATCATATGACTTGCAAGTTCTAAAATCTCTAATAGGCCTTTGGATATTGGCTGACAGCAATCATCTTAATATGAAAAAATCCCAGGGTGCAATGATACTATGGAGAAACTCTTCACGTTGAGTTTAGAGAACCTATTAAACTGCTCTACCAGCTCAAAAGCCTTGGTACTTTCTAGAGCGTCCTTCCTAGACCATTCAGGAAAATCCATTTCTCTCATGTATGTACATTTTGCAGGCTTCGATTACTTGCTGGTAATTCTGATCTATCTATATATTCATTCTCAAAATTACCTATAAAAATAATCATATTCACATTCCATAATTAACCCTGATTTTCACTTACTGCAGTTAAAAATATAAGCCTAGCTGCTTGTGCGCTGTATATTGCTCTGACAGAATCTGTGATCACAGCTGACATTCAAATATAGTTTTTATGAGACTTGTATAGTGTTCATGAGTCATGTATCTAGATAGTAACACTAATGAATTAAAATAATTGTTTAATTTCTCACCATCACGGTTTTCGTTTGTTGTTTTTATTTTTATTAGTTATTTTATTTGGCTGGTATGCCATTTTTTTATAATAAAAAGTTGTAGTGTGTGGAAGATTGGGGAGCTTTTGGAGCTACTAGCAAATGTGAATGCGAGGAGGACCACCCTGGAAGTGGCATGCGGCCTAAAAGGTCGCTGGGTAGAGTGAACTTCACCTCTGTGATAGACTACTCTGCCCGGGATCTCTGAGAACTCACCTATAATTCACCTTAACAAGCAGTTTTAAGGCTCTCAGCTTCTTGGTTTTAGCATTACCGTGAACAGAGACTAGTGGTAATCACTTAAGTATCAGTGTACTTATATATTTGAAATGATTCATCAAAGCTGTGCGTCTATGGTATGCACCTAGCACCTAGTGAATTCTTAGGCATCTTTGCTCTGTTCGCTTCAGTTGGCACGTGTAATGCAGGTTGTTTAGCTTTGAAGTGAGGTGATGTGAATGCCTAGCATGCTTGGCATTTGTTCTAAGCATTTTCGATATAATAGCAATAACTGTTATATTTAAATGCCTGTTAAATTGCTGGTGAAGTGTGTTGTTGTTTAGGTTACAATTTGGGTTACAATTTGTGTGAAAAAAAAGACAAAGCTCCCAAACACTAAATATAGAATCGAACACTAATGTACTAAACCAGTACTCGAGTATTCACATTATTCGAGCCAGCCCAAACAAGAGCTTAAAGCTGATAAGCAACAGGTGATAAAGTTTTCATCTTATTTCTGAGCTGTTGTTGGACCACATGCCTCCTCGCACTGCACATTTTACTGTGTTCCCTGCTCACTAGGCTTGATAATTAGCTAAATGATGAAGCACATTAAACCACAGAAAGCACAACACTATGCAGGACTTGGCTGTAGGCCCACAGCCAGACGCACTCCGTCACACAGGAGATACAAGACGAAATAATCATGGATCAAAAATAACAGAAAAACCTTAATTTGCTCCCAACAGCATCTATAAAGATGTTGTAATTTGTTTGCTGTACAAAAAGCTCTAGCTTAAAAAAAAAAACTATTAATATGTTGGTTAGAACAATACAGGAAGAACACAGGTTTGGTTCTTGACTTTGCAGTGAACTCTAGCCAATGTATGTACTATATGCTCACTGTAAATACTATGATTCCTTAAGGAGAGATCTGGAAATGGTTCAGCTAACACTCACACAAAATCACATTGTATTGTTTATTTATTTGTACTTGGGGCTGTGACCACTTATCAGCTTATTGGTAATTATTGGTAACAGCCTTGTATTTGATAAGTATAATTTATTGTTTTTTTTTCTTTTCATTTTTTTTCCATGTGCATTCTGTGCTTCATGATCTGAAACTCAAGTCCATTTACACACAATCATAGCCCATTCTGCTAAACTCACAGAGGAGCTCTTCATCTGTGTGATGGAGTTTGTGGCTCTGCTTCAGGTCAGAGTTCCAAGCATTACAAGGAGCAAACAAACCATAAGATCAACCATTACTTCTCATGTGAAAAACACTATTATTGTTATTGTGACAATGCTTTTTGACAATGTTTTTTTTTTCTTTGTAAGATTCCAAAACTCAAACGTAATACTGTAAGAAATTTGATAGTATACCTGTAGTTTTACACATTGAAAATAGTTATAATTATATATTATAATGGTTATAATCATTTATCAATCATTTTTATTTGCTTATCATCCCAGCCCTACACTGTCAGTCAAAGGTACAACACAGTCCTTAGGGTCCAAATGTGTACTTTAAATGAATTTTAAGGGTACATTTCTTTCACTTTCCCATGGCAAAGGGGTACATTTGTATATTTTCATAATCTAACTTTTTAAAAATAAAAATAAAAAGCCTGAAATCAGGTCAGTGTGTACGGAGTCAACGTAATTTAAAAACACAACAACAGAACATGATACGTTTTTATTCTCTCGCTAAATGTACTGAAGACTTGTGTGACTTCTGGGCTTTTTTGTTGATCACTGTGAATGTGGGAGAGATGGTGAGTCAGATGTGCATATTTAAAAAGGTGGTATGAATTTCCATGTATTTTCACAGGATCAGGATTTCTACTGTACTACATAATGGGCACTTTTCAGAGCTTTGCTCATTGCAGTCACACGGTTTGATAGTTCTCCGGAAAGTCAAAGGACACAAGCTAAGCAATATTGAGTCTGAAATTGATTGTGCATGGATGTGGACGACTCAGGACAAAGTGGGCTTAATTTCCTAATTCAAAACTATCCCTCTGTGAGGCTCTTCATAATAACACAGCAGGACTGTCACAGTCGATGTTAAAAATCAAAGAATCTTCTTATTCTTTTGAAGACTCTTCAATTTAATCAAACTAAACAATAAAATAGACTTAATTATCATCACGCAAGCACTGCTTCATCAAGAAGAGACATTTTAACTGATTATTTTTTACTGGACGTACGCCCTTGTAATGTGATCTTTACAGTGCTTGGCAAAAGTATGTTATTTCATTTTCAAACAAAACTGTAGTTAAGTAAAAGTTATTCAATCAAACAAAGTAAAAAACATATTTAACAGAAGCCTCAACAGCCACATATGATTTTTTTCCCTGTTCTTATCGTGTCCGCTTATTGTTTTTATTGCAGCTTCCAATATTTTAGGGAGACTTCCTTTCAGTTTTTCATTGAAAAATCCGCAGACATATTTTTTGCATACTTCCAAAGGTCAGTCTTAGATGTTGGTTACATTTTCTGCTTTTCACGCATTGTACAAAATACATTCAGTGATGTCAAGGTCTGGACTCTGGGGTAGACAGCTTCTTGTTCTGAAAACACCAGCAGCTTCTTTGTTTGATTTGCAAGATTTCTCCTTCTTGTCTGTTTCCTTTTCTCAGTAAGAGCTTTTTGACAGCTACACATCCTTTCAGATTCATAGTGTTGAGTTGTCTTCTCACAGTGGAAGGATGGACGGAAACACCTGTAGATTCTCTCAGAAGCAAGAGTGGAGCGTAATTTTCTCCTCTCTTTCAACAATGAAAGCTTTAAGTACTGTTGATCTGAAGAGGACAGTTTTGGTGGTCTACCAGGTCTTGCACGTTTTAGCAGTCTGTTTTTCTTTGTGTCTTTTAGTGCTTTTTTTTTTAATTTAGTTATGGAAATTGCAAATTTTTCTTTTTTTCCTTTTGACTTTTCCCTTCTTTATGCAAGTGGATTATTCTATCTAAAAATATCTAAAAATATCTTCTGAAAAATGAAATCATTTGTACTTAAGGCCCTTTTTGACTGGAAATCAAATGAATGAAGGGTGATCTTTGACTTTTCCCTAATACTCTATGTGGCTGAATCAGTTCAAAGTGAATGAGAGAACTCTTCACTTTTGATACCTTAGACTGAAGTGTGAGTGTGACTTTACTGTTCTGTCAGCTTGCCAGTGGGGCCTCATGCTTATCAGCACTTTAATACAGATAGACTGGCTTGTCAAGGTGAGTTGCGTAATCCAGAGAGCTACACGTACAACATAAATCAGTCAGGAGAGGCCCTCTCACAGTTATTAAACTGTGGTATTTTGCCATCAAACCAATCTATGTAAACAGCTTAATAATAGCAAATGAACATTACATTTTGGAGCAAAATCATGGCCACCATATCTTCATCTCAGAGTTGTGATTCAGACCATGTAGCAGGTATGGTGTATCAGGGGTGTATTTTTCAGAAAGACTGCTGGGTCATCGGGTCATTAATCTCAGCTCCATGCCAACAGAATGAAAAGCTGAATTCCTGATACTCACCTACTGGTCAGACGTGACTTTGCGAACTTCAAGGGCAGACTTTTTGTTGTTGTTTCCTCATCATTAGCCAAGTGTCAAATGTTCTTTCTTGAACTGGTTCATAAACACCCTTTTTTGTTTCTGAGGCTCAAACTGAGACAAAGACAAAATGGATCAGTGAGCCTCTGGGATTGATAGAAGAATGCAACCCATAATGCCTGGCTAATTATGTGGAAACTGTCTGGGGAACCTGCTGCTTCAAAATATAATAACAGTGCTGAGATCCTTTGACTTATATGACAGAGCTTTCACTTTTCTTCTTCATTAGTATGTGTGAAGAAAGTATCGGAGGAATCATCCAGATATAAATATACCTGGCAATGAGTACAGATGAGGCAATAGACTCGTTTCAGCAGACACTGTCTCACACTAACCTTATACACTGGAGAGGAAGCTGACATCTTGGGACCAAAGATAAAGACATTACCACGAAGATAATGTGAAGGCACTGTATGAGTCACAAGTTCCAAGTGACTGCGCACAGAGAGGGCATGTGAGACGGAGCCCTGACACTGTCATCCATTAAAACTTACAGTGCAAATGCTGTAAAGTAATAAGGAAAGAATGAATATAGAATTTCTGAGCCAATAACAACTAACAATACAGATACAAATAACCAACAATCTGACATTTTGTAAAATTTACTGTCTATCTACACATGAAGAGCAGTAAGTAGAGGAAGATTACATTTCTAATGGTTCAAATGAATCAGTTATATAGGAATGATACTGATAAATAAGTCATGGCAATGTATTGTATATTAATTATTAGACACTCTTATCCACAGCCAGTCACAATGGTACATAGGGATCTGAGCCTGAGACAGGTGAAAATGCTTCTATTTTGTATTCTTTTCTAATTTTAGTTTTTTTTTTGTTACAAATGATATTATCAGCATAACAGTTTGAGTGAAAGCTTTGCAATATTTACATTAATTTCAGAATTTCTTTGTATTTGGTATGTCCCACTTTGGCTTTAACCAAACAAGGCAGACCCCAAAAAGTGGCTATTTCAGCCATTTAATCTGCTCTTTGTCTTTTTACTAATGTGACTAACGTGTTGTTCATTTGATATGTAAAGAATGTGATCTAACAAAATTTTCTAGATTTTTTTTTTGTCTTACACTACAAGGAAGAATAAACAAGAAATATGCCTCACACACCAGTCACATTTTATCTACTGTAAAATACTACTGAGTCTTGAATATTGCTTGTTTATTTTACTTTTTTTTTACATTATTTGTTTTAAGATTTTCAAAATGATAAAACTTTCTTTCATTTATATTGGAACAACAATGATGCCTAGACTGTGGATCAAATCTCTGTTCTGCCAGGTGCTGGTATTGCTGTTATCCAGTATGTCATTTCACAAGATTATATCAAGTGGCCGCTAGTGACTATACGTACATCACTGTGTGTGCTAGCACAAACGAGGCACTACATTAATGTTGTTATTAAGTTATAATTATCAGCTGTAGTTGTTTAATTTCCTCATTTATCGGAAATAACGCATCAGCAACCAACATAATGTGCATTCCTGAAAAGAGTGCTTATAAGAAGTCTTTAAGAAGAAGTGCTTCTTTTTTTTTTACAAAGAAGTAGGATTCTGGGTAAATGGGAAAATGGATACTGTGGCAAGCTAATTTAACTTAATCACAGTAACTCTCTATTACGTTAATGTGATACAATTACAAAACGTCTTTTCAAAAAGTAAGGTTTTTAATATAATTCATTTTCATCTGTTTTTCTCATTTTTCCATTATAGCAGATATCTCTGTCTCTCTTGTGCTATTACTGTGCCACTCACTGAGCATTTGGAATTTGAACTTCTTGGAATGTGGCCTATTACACACTCAGAGAAATACACTAAACACCCAACTCTGCTGCACAGCCCAGCAGATGCTCACTCAGCTGCTCAATCACTTGGTTACAGAGAACAATATGTCTACATTGTCATGAGCCAACTACTGCACTGGAAATAGAGATTTCACTCTGTTGGTTAATTTGTGAGCTGCTCTGCTACACAACTACTAGAGGCCACCACATACTGAACGCATTGCGTCATGTCTAGCAGAATCATGAAGTAGGTAGTACAAAGTGCAGCTATACCACATAGCATATGTCAAAGTGAGAGTGTTTGTTTATACTCTCCTTATATGGATTTATTTCAATAAAACTTAAATCATCATTTAGAGAATGTATCAGATTTGGTATCAGCTAACTAACTCCTTACAAACTCATTGTTTTTCAGCTAAAAGATTCAAGGTCAAAAAAAGAAAAGGCTAGTAAGGTTAGCTGAGGTCAGCACTTGCTTTTTTTATTTTAAAGACCAACTAACTGCCTTTTGTGGTGTAAATTCCAAGCCACAAGTTACCTAGGATCGATTTCTGTGGTCTCGTCCTGGGTTTAATTTCATGCAGTAATAGGAAATTGCTGAGTGCTGTGCAGTGGCGCCCAGAGAAACCAAGCAGTGCTGGAAGTCACTGAGCGGCCAAACATCAGCTGCAGTGTGTGCACCTTCATTAAAAACAATGGTTTCAAATTTTTGGACTTACATGACAGAGCATGTCCGGTATGTGGTAGCTTTAAGAGTAAACAGATATCAGCTGTCAAGCACAGTCACCATAAGTGTGTTTTTGCATTGCAACTGTTGCTAGGTTAGACAATCACTATGTTCTCTCTCTAAACTAACTACTAACTTCTTTTAAACATTATTTCAGGTTTTTATGGCTGACTCTGAGTATTTACAGAGAAATTGACCAACAGCCAGTTCCACACTATGTGGGCTAAATGAACACATAAAACACACTAGCACATTTGTCCACCAGTCCTTTTTATTAGACAAAGTAACAGAATAAATGATACCAGTTTGTCTTTAATGGGCCAAACCGGCATTTTAAACTCTTGAAAGACATTCATTAAAAACAATTTGCTTATTTAAATTACACTGAAAGTAAGAAGCAACTGACTATTTAGCACAATGAGTCAAGCATAATTATGCTTCAGCAAATTGCTATAGGTGTAATGGCAGGGGCATTCAAACACAGTGTGAGTACACTTACTAATATAATTAATAGACCTATTGCTGAATGTTAGTTTGGAGTAAAAATCTGTGGATTCCAGTTTTGCCTGATTCCAAGCATGCATCCCTATATTGTGTTTTTTCTGTGTGCGACAGGCCACACAGGACAGATCATGTGAAGTTTTCTTTGTCAGCACAGTGGCATAATGTTGTTCCTGTTTCCAATCGGTATAGTTCAAATTAGCTACAACAACATAGTCTAGCTTGGTGACATTTTAACCTGAAAACTCAACATTATGTAGCAGCACTAAACAAATATCATAGCAACGTGATCTGAATCATTTAGGTATTTGGATGAAAATTTGTAAGGCTGATTTCAATGCAATGTTCTATGAAGCTTGTCCAGCCTGGTAACAGATGCTGTTGAATGTAATTGTGGGCAAAGCAATGATAAGTGCCTTCTTCATATAACCACATAGTATAGGTAGAACAGTATATACAGTATGATTAAAATAGATAAATTCTGAATGCCTCACTAGCATGAATACAAGAAATAATGTAAATACTGTGACACTTGAATTTGAAATCTTGCAGTTATACCTTTGTCTGCTACAATCCATTAAGGACCCTGAGGCAGTTGCCATCTGTACTTTCTAGCCTGCAGGCCTGTTAGCATGTCAGCCCCAGGTCCATAACTTTGCACAGGAGGAAGCGCCAGCAGCCCTGCTCTACTGAATGGATGTTCCACTGACTTAGTATTACACAACAGCCCGAGTGCTTGATTTCAGAGTATCTGTCTACATGCTTCTCTACAAACACATAATACATGTTTTACTAGTAATATACCAATACAACATCTCAAAAGCTGACATTCTTTATATCAGTTGATAATATAACAATAAAATGGCAATTTTGCTAGTAACACTAATCATTTTAACAACATACATTGTATCAACATTACATACAGCAGTTGAAGGGCAATACTAACAATTTTTCAAAATGCTGTTGAGATGTAAACAAATACTTTCAGAATGTTTTGATGTAGAAAAGGTTGTAAAAACTTGTAGAAAAACTTATCAGCTCATTTCTTTTCAGTGTTGATGAAAGGAGCTGGGGGCTGGTATGTCTACAGTGCAAATATAGCCATTTTATGTACTATATAAAATAACCAGTGCATTTACATGTATGTTATGTTGATAATGGTTAAACAGTGGTATATCCAAAAAGCTAAGTTTTCTTTGGGGACTATTTTATCTTACAATGCCATGCATGCACCTCTCTGCCATGAATGGCCTTTAAATAATAAGCTTTAATCCAAAATCTTATCTCAAAACTATTGTAAAGCAGTGTCTTACGCATTAGGCAGTGCAGTCGTAACTATTTTATGTAATAACATTGTGAGGAAGCTTTTAGTGGTTTTAAACTCTTTGGGCGTCGGGTTCCTATTACCAACACTGTGAACTCAGAAAGTTTTTTTGGAATGGCACATTCCACATCAAACCATTCTGAATGACACTGCTTTTAAAATCATTTCAATTACCCTTTAATTCTAAACACACACAATCTGATTGGTTGAAAAGAGCCTGGAAGCCACTTGAAAATGCTGAAAAACTGTGTCTATCTGTGTTATAACAGCATCTTTTGTTCTACCACACCCATATCATCAAATCTGACTAATGGCTGCTAAGTAAAAAGAATTAGTTACATTACTTTAAGCATCTACAACTTTTTTGGTGTAAAAAATTACCAGCATTAAAGAACACACCGTTGTTGTGCTCTGTTGCTTAATGTTCACTGAATTTCATTTCTACGAAACTTCCATTAGCTTGCGGCACTCTCTTAAACACAAGCTGCATTCCGTGTTTGTTAATGTCCTGAAGGAACAGTATCTACTAAAAAGCATTTGATTATTTATCCACACTTTCCATGTCTGTGCTCGGGTTCCAGCTATGCCATCACACTCTCAGCTCAGGGACGGAGAGGTTTGCTCAGTTCGTGTCTACATATCAATATTTATCTTGGTCTTTCCATTAACCTCATTATATTCCCACTCCTCTTGAAAGTAAATTATGAACAGCAAGTCTAACATGGATTTATGAAGTGAATATTCCGAAGAGTAAATGTGTTTGTGTGACAGTGAGCAAGCAAGTGAGTAGAAGAGGTGAGAGAAACAGAGATGGAGAGCACTCTGAAATTACGTTAAGTGGCTCTCATAAGCTTAACCATAAGCATCTGCCCACGAGCATCTGTAGCATATGGTCAGTTACCACAAACAGTGATGTTGACATGTAGTCCTGCGTAGGGCTGGGTATTTAAATTCAATGGTACTGACTAAATGACTTCAATACTACTGAATACTGAATGATTCCCTGTTATTCACTACTAATTTTCACTACCTAAGTAGTCTAGATTGCTGACTAGCTATTTGAATTGCATTCTGTAGGCATATTATTAATGTCAGTGCATTTTGAATTCAGTGAAGTGCTAACATAAATCTGCATTGTACAGTGTTGCCATACAACGATGACTTGACTACAATATAATTACAATATCATTTCTTCTACAGCTAATTAGTAGTGAGAGGTATCTACATCACAATATAACTACATTTTCTGATGGTTTCATATCAAGGCTCATGCTTACATCTAAAAAATGTCAGACAGAATGCTGTTATTTGGTAAATATTACAAGTCATTTACGCTATCAGTAACAGCTATTCAGCCAAAGATTCTCAGCTAGATGTGAACATGGCAGGCACTAACCCCAGGAGATTTGTCATTCTTTACGTATTTCTCACTAATGTCCACTCCCTCAACAAACTGGTGAGATGTTTGCATTTTCATGTTATTTTACTTAACAGTGACTGAAACATCCCAGACTACGTTCAGCTAAACAGAACAACCTTTGCATATGGTACACGCTTATCTAATCACATGCCTTCCTCCTTGCAGTCTGTACTTCTTTTTTCACACACAAATCACATGACAAAGCCCTTTCAAAGTTTGTGTATTATTCAATATCCATACACAATAAATTGCACACAATTATCTAATTAATGTAACAATTTAATTAGAGTTTCATCAATAAAAGCAGTCTCAATATCATGAGTTCAATAAAAATGATAACATATAATTGTTGCCATGTGGCAACAGCATATGAAAATTGCCATTTTCAGTAAGAAAAAAAAAACTTTTTTTCATGTGTATTTCACTGTGGCTGTCGAATGCTAAGAACATTTTTATGGGGCTGGAGGGAGAGCACTACATTTATTTGTCCATTCTGAGAGAGAGAAAGAGAGAGCTCTCCAAAAGTCAGATGAATACTCAAGGTACAAGGTGCTAGAGCAAACAGAGTTTGCTAATAAGGAAAAGGTGATTGAGGACACAGTGTCACTGATGTGACTGCTTCCATGAGGTGCTTCAGTCCAAAACCTTATATCTATTTGTATCTGCCACCACACTGCATACATAAATAAATATGTATATTTTATTGTTCAATATAGGTCTACAAAAACTAGTCAATTTATATTTAACTACAGTGATGCAGATTTGTTGTAACAGCATTCAGGAGCAGGAGCCATTACTGCTCATACATTTTACTCTACAGTCTATACATTTTACACACAACACTAGCCACATTTATATACATCCTAATAATCCGTTAATAATCCGACCAATAGCTCAATCAGAATAGACTTTTCCAACTGAGGCCATTCGAAATACAGTTTCTTTCCGATTGAACGAGGTGGGTAATCCTGCAAATAATCTGTTTAATAGAAGAATAATAGCCATGTAAACACCTGTGTCTGATTAAATTTTCAATCGGAACGTGTAAATACGTTTTGCGCATGTGCGTTGCGTCGTAGCGAAAGTTTATAACGTTTAACATGGTGGAGCAGAAACTGGTCTGCAGAGGAGACGAAGTTTATGCTTTGAGCTTTAAAAGACAGCGGCGGGATGGGCATCCAGCTTATGTATCTCAGAAGACGACGTCTTCCTCTCGGCCTTCTTTACAGGTGAAGTACGTTTTCCTGAGCCTGACATAATTTTGAAGTAAATAAAAACACAAGCGCGCCAACTGAAAACTCTCATTCTGACTGGACCTCATGTGATGTTCGCTGTCATGGTAAGGTTTATTCTAAGTGGTACTCCACGCATGTGCGTCATTTTGGATCAGATTACTTGTAGTACGCATGTAAACGATGATTTTCCATCAGATTGTTGAGTGGAGTGAGCATATAAATATAAATAAATAAATATAAATATATTTAAAATACAGTTGAGTTTATCATGCAGCCCTAGTGACTGTCCAAGGTGTGTTTCTGAAACGTGAACATAAGCATCATTAGCACCATTAATGAGGCTTTACACAATACCACAACAAATACTTGAGCTTGTTTTTTGCATGATAAATCAAGCCCTCATCTGGTGTAGCATGTGTTGTCTGGCAGTGTGTCCGTGTCCACTCTTTGATGTGCCCTGATTTGCCGCTGAGTGGGTAGGTCCGATGTAGTCACTCCACTGCAGCATCTCATTAAATCAGCGGGGCAACCCTCCTGTTTCGTGACTGACCGACTGAAAAAAAGACATCAGATGACCGCGCCAAGAGGTGACTGTGGCCTGTTGAGTAATAGTGGCTTGTCTACCACCCTGAATGACCAGAGTCTTAACAAAGACAAGATGAGGCTTAGGCATTCCACAGAACGCTCATTAAAATGGATTGGATTTTGGTTTCGTCAGAGCACATTAAACCCATCGTATAATTACTTTCACAGGTCAAGTAAGTCACAAGTCGCTTAAATTGCACCAGACTTATGCGGTAGAAGGCCGGGTTGAGCGGTTATGGTTGAATGAAGAGTAATTAGGGGGTATAATTACAAAGGAGTGACCTACACCAGGCTTACAAATGAAAGATGAACCCAAGGCAACAGAAAGTACGTCATCTCAGGTGTCTTTCCAAGTTGTCTCATTTGTCATCATTCACTCTGTTCTTTGACCTGTGCTAAAATTACATTAACTGAACATAAGCCTCATTTTGGACAGAATTAGTTTAACCTTGTGAGGCTGAGCAATGCCATTATAAATTGAGCAGTTCTGTAATTGTACTACCATGTGAATCAGTTGTGTGCTGATGTGGGAATCATGGGCTGATGCTGATATGCAATATTTTCCATGCACATCTACCAATGCTGTTACATGAACATTAATACGATGTAGAAGTTGGGACTAGATCTACTGAGATCAGCATTACAGAGAAATATGATACTTATTTTTTACAAGTATAGGATTACACATGCAGTAAAATGAATATAACACAGACATTTTAGCACAGAAGCCCAGCATCACCTAAACGTTAATGCTAACACATCATGAAATACTGGTTTGAAATATCAGTCAAATCCAAACATCTGACTCAACTTATTTTTAGCAATTATCCGCAAAAAACATCATCATGCATCCCTACTGTTGTGCATCTGGATTGTTTGGCCATGAATTATAACTCTTAAGCCCTTGAAAAAAATAATGACTGATTCATACAGGAGAAACATAACAGGCCTACTCTGGCAATAATTACATTTCTGGATCATTAAGACAATGAAAAGGAAGTGTCAAAAGCACTTTGATTTTTCATGTTAACTCTAACAGGCATTATGCACAGAAATGCAAATGCAAATGCACATTTTGCATTTGATTTAAATTATTAATTTATCTTTAATAATGCCACACTCACATTGGAAATGCAATTTTAAATACACAATTGAATAAGCATTTTCAAATTTGCATTTGAATTTTCAAATATGCACTTGAATTTGAACAATGTCCGGAATATGCTGCCATTATAAAAGGCCACTTTGTCAAAAGGTAGTTTATGACACAAAAAAAAACAAAAAACTTTGGCTTCGTTAGATCATGTTCTTTACATATCAAGTAAATGTGTGACGAGGATTAAGACATCATATTATTAAAGCAATGGTTCGGCGAAAGATGACATTTACACAATTTTACACTTACCGCAGATGTAGTCGATCAGCCAAGACATACTCAGTGTCCAAATTTTTCTTATTTGGTTTACATCTGGAGCTACAAAGCTAACATGGCTAACAAACACTAGAAGTAAACAGTCACTCAAGTCTTTTCTATAAACACATCCCCAAAACTTCTCTCAATCCGTTCAAACTATATCCAGGTCTCCATCAAGGTTGCACAGACTTGTCTATGTGGTTTAGGACACAGTATGACTTCCTGTGAACTATAGAAATTAATAAAACATCACTGTATAGCTGAACGCTGCAATCAGCCACCCTAGACAACAGGTGTTGTGAGATTCACGATTTCTGTTGTTCCTTTTCATAAATAACTGAATTTTGAACGTTTTAACTAAAGATTCATGTTTAAAAACAGAAACGCTGAAATCGCAAACCTAATCTAGCATCCATTTGCTTGCATGAAGGATGTGCACACAGGGGAGGCAGAATTTGTCACAACACTGTTTTAACAAGTCGTTGCCCCCAGCATTGAAGTACACATGAAGTCCTCATGAACTTAATGAAGACCTGGATGTGGTTTGAATGGGTTGAGAGAAATTCTGGGGAGATATCTATGGAAAAGATTTCAGCGTATGTTGACTTCTAGTATATATAGGCAACAATAGTCTCGTAGCTCCTTCCAACACTAAAGTAAAGAAGCAGAATTTGGAAATGCCAAATAAATAAAACAAACATGCCAAACTTGGTCCATCACCTACATCTAGGGTAAGTGGAGATTTGTGTAAATTTGATTCATTTGTGTAAATTTGACCATTTAACAGAAAAGAGAAATATCTACTTTTTAAAGCTAAGCGTGGTCCAGCAGGTCTGTAAATTGAGATTGTGTTTGAAAGAACCACTTTCAAAAGGAGGTTTGATTCTGGTTTTAGAATTGCTAAACAGTCTATTCAAAGTTGCAGTACAACGCTGAACACTTAACGAAGATTCTCCACTCCTGATACTAGCTGTACTTTACAAAAGTAATATTTTTGCAAGCCAGTGTATCTTCCCTGCCTCCACTAAAGTCTGATTTATTCATTCAGCACAGTATGCCTCTATTAACCGAAATGTTCCCTGAATTCCGCCTCTGGTTGCCTTGGATCCAACAGCTACTCAATTCCAGCTCTACCCAAGCCAGGGGCCACTTTATCCTCTCATACAAGACATCCACTGGTTATTCATGCCAAACAACAGAGCCTGATAATGAAAAGCAAAAGAAGAGGTTTAAAATGTCTGAGCCAAATGGTACTTGGGCTTAATACAAACCCTGGTCCACTTAACAGCTAACACCTAACATGCTCTTAGCAGGCAGCACTGGTGCTAAAATTGCAAGTATTACACAAGTATAATACTGTTGCACTAAAATAAAAAGTACACAATAATACTTCTATAAAGTATAAATCCCAATTAGTGGAAAAAACAGAAGCAGCATATAAAAGTTTTAATATTCAATTTGTAAAATTCACTTATTTCATTCATTTTCTTCACAATAATTCAGATTCCCCTCAAAGGGGAATCAAGTAGCATTTTTGTGCATCATTAAAAGAGACCCACATATGAACCCACACCAGAAGAAATTTGTGTATGGTTGCGGTCGCAAGCTGAGCCTACACCACATGACTTTTAGCCCTATTTGAACCCCGATTTGCCCTTTCTGACAAATATTCACAATCTGAAGCGATTCTCCAGGTTAGAAGCTCAGTCTTTAGCCTTTTGATCGAATTCCGGAGAGATCAGAGAGCTTCCAAAATTTTCAAATCAATTTTTGATCTTTACATCTCAAAATATTCATGAGTGCTGTAGTTTGAAACGTAATTTAACAAGTGATTCAGGCAACAGCCAATGAAAGCTAGAAGACAGAAAAAAGGTGAAGAGACGTGCATGCACGTCACTGTGTGAGCAGCAGACTGTGGAGAGAGAAGAGCTGCTTGTTGAACAAAAAGAGTAGTTCTCTATACAATAAGCCAGCCCTCAGGTTGTAGCAAAATATTTCTCCAGCTAACACTGTGACATCAGTTTCTCAACCCCATATTCATTCCCAGTTTGCGTTTGCACACAAACAGATCTGGTTCAGTTTGTGTCATGTGATAACAGAGCAGATTTTGAGTGTTTTTTTTATAGCTGAAACTCTTCATGTATCTTATACTCTTTCTCTGCCTAATCATGCACCTAGTGAGCACACCCTCACCAATCAGAAGAACTTTTGGGCATTTTGTGCATCTCAAGGCTCTTTGTTTACAAATATTTGGATTTGTTATGTGGTATTCAAACTACCTGATGGACTACAACTACCACAAATGCACTACAACTGAATGTGCTTCGCAGCTCGCATGACTACACAGATGAGATGGCTTGGGCAGCAGGGAAATGATGTGTGATATCGCATACAGTATAGTGAGAAAGCTCTTTCGCGCTTGCCTGCCTTAGTGTCAGATGTATGCACATGAGAGAGTGCAGTGGAAAATGTGCCTCAATGTGCTGACAATGTGTGCTCATAATGCATATGAAAATAAGGGCTACACCTAATCATGCAAATTGCACAAGGACTATCTACTATTTGTGCTAAGCATGTGAGGTGAAGGGTTAAAAAGGTTAAGCTTAAAAATAACAGAGAAAATCTAAATTCAGCGGGATTAATTTCATTTTCAGGTAGAATGTGTCCTATTTCCCCCAAAATCTGGTGCAAAAACCTTAGTACATCTGTTCCTGAGTCATCTGTTCTAACTCCTCTTTTGTAATCAGCGGAAGGTTTTTACCTGGTGACAGCTGCACACAAAGCTTCAGGAGTCACTGAGTTGAATAAGCACAGGCTAAATAAGCACGTGGGTCCTGTTTTCTCTGCAGTACAGTTAGTCTACACCTGCCTGTACCTGCAGCATCTGAGGAACAGCTGCTCACCACTAAGCACTCTCCTCTCTCACTTTCTCTTATACCTCTGACTTGACATTTAGAAATCTGGGATTTAGTGATGACAGGGTGCAGTATAGTCCAACCACATCTTTCTTGTAAAAGATTATCAAATAACATGGCCGGCCACGAGACCACCTATATCACTAGTACCCCAGCAGTTCAAGTACAAGTACTATTTTAAACAGACGCCACAATTAAGTCACATTAAGACAATTAAATGAATTCAAAGACATGATTTTTCAATATTAATTATTTCTCACAAGTAGACCCTAAACTTGTAATCAATACTACATTTGTGTTTGTAAGCAGAATAGGAGATATTTTACTATCCATTACATTTTTGCTAGCAGTGTCTCATTCCGATCCAGTCAACTGAGATCATTGCCAATCTAGGCGTACTCTATTTGGTCAAAAGTATATGGACACCCCACCTTATTATTGAGTTCAAGTGTTTCAGCCACACACATTGCTACTAAGTGTATAAAGTCAAGCACATAGCCATGCAAACTGCTTCTGGAAGTAACATCAACACAAGAACTGTGCAATGGGATCTTCATGAAATGGGTTTCAATGGCTGAGCAGCTACACACAAAAGTGGGAGAAAAACAAGCCAGTCTAGAAAACTACATATACTTAATTATATAAATGATTTTACTGTATAATTAATTAGGGATCAACAATAAACATTTAGAAATTGTGGAAACAGGGGCTAGATCTACCTGGATGTAAGCTATTTGATGTTACAAACACAATAAAATTAATAAAATACAAATATTTTAGCACAGTACCCCATCATCACCTAAACATCCTGCTCTTTAGGAAAACAGTGAATACATCATCAAATATCAAGTTGAAATATTGGTCAAAACTAAACATCTGTCTGATGCTGATATTTTTAAGCAAATATCCAGGAAGAACAATATGCTTTCAATGTCATCATGCATTTCTAGCAGTGAAGTATGAAGCAATCTTGCAAGGAGAACAATGATGATAATACTGTAGGCATTATAGTGATAATATACTTTAATATAGATAATTGAGACCGCTGCTTAGCTTGGTTGCTCATGTGATGAAGAATTCAATGCACAAGAACCCTGTTGAACTATGGCCTATATAACAGTCAACAACATGAAAGGCTCTTTTAAGGAGTGCACTGCAATTACCAAAAAGAAAAAATAAAGAAAAATAGAGACACTCAAGCATAATGAGCCTCGCTCACAAAAAAAGTCATGGAGTCCAAATCAATTTTCAAAAAACTCCAATTACTCATTGGGAAAATCTGCATGGCCTTTCGAAGAAAAAGGCCACCGATTTTTCAAAAGTTCACAACTCCTCAAGTGTATTTTAATGATTCCATGCTTTCTGTGCTCTACCACTTCCGGTACAATTAATGAAGGGCTCGATAACTGGTTGATGAGGATGATCATTGAACTGAGTAGGCCAATGGTAGCCATGAATGGGTACTAAGTAGTGCTATACCGTCCCTTTTCTGTTTGACTATAAGTGGAGAAATTTCCCTTCCTACCTCATGAACCTGTTCAACTGGAGTAGCTGAAATCAGTCTTCAATGCTACTAGCAGTGCTGCTGCTGTAACAGTGGGTCTGGGTTTGTGTCAGAAAAGATATTACACTGCTCCTGAGTGTTTGTTTTAAAGTAAATGCCACAGTAATCCCCTGCTCCACAGCACGATAAGGCTGGTGTTAATCATACTCGAGCTTGCTGCTGGGATTGTTGAGGAATAACTGAGGACAGGGGTCCAAGCACTCATCTCCTCAACAGTCTACCACATACTAGCTCTCAGCAGGAATGGAGTGTCATAAGAAACAAAAAAAAAAAACCTGAAACAAAAGGACATGGAAAATAGAATAACACTTCAGGTGTGAACAAGGTACATAACAGGCATGACGCAGATGTCTTTCCATAACATTTGGGCCCTTTCTGTTTAGCACGTCACATAACAGAGAGACCCATTACCCAGGAAGAGAGCAGCTTTTTTGGACATTCTGATTGAGAAAACAGCCAGAGCTTCATCAATATAATGATGGACAAGCCTGGCTTAAGAGAACAGACAGTGATTCCATCGATAAGGGACCACAGTGACAGTAGCAATATTGCAAACAGAAGCAATAACTCATCTAGATCTTTCTATTACTGTGTACGTCGGAAACATCCTGAGTGAAGCTACAGAGAATCTAATAAAGCATGAATGAAACTGATATATTTTACAGTTTATATATTCAAACATATCATTATGAGGCTCTACAATAGCTACATATATAGAATACACAGGAGAACTGTACTCACTAGTTGGCCCATACTACTGTGAAAGCCCTGAATATTAGGTGTAATGTAATGAAATTTCAAACAAGTTTTGGTCAGGAAAAGGTCAAAAATGGCACCAAAAAAAGGACTAAAGGACTACAATCCAAAAGAATTAAATAAGCCCCAATGACGTATCAGAATCTAACAATGGATTTAACACTTCTTTTCCTACTAAACTTCTATTATTTACTTCTACTATGTCTCCTCCTACTGAACTTCTATTACTTACGTATGTGCATTTACTATTGTTTATTATTTACTAATTCTTTTTCCAGAATTTTTAGCTCCTTCATTTAGTTTTATTTATTTATTTTATTTTATGTAACTATCACTGGAGTCTACCAAGATTGATTGATTGATTGATTGATTGATTGATTTATTTACTGGGGTTGGGTGATAGTGAGTTGGGAATGGAGGTTTTGAGGGTGTATACGTTATTGTGTATTCATGATGGTAATTTTTCCTATCAAAGAACAAAACTGTGAACAAACAATTGTTGAATACAAATGAAGCAGAAAGGAAAGTCCCTGTGAGCATGCTGACACCCTCTGTAGTCTGTAGTTCTGAGTGGCAAAGTGCAAAGTATAGCTAAAAAAATAATAGAATCCGTTGCCTTGAATTACAAACTGTTCTCTGTTGCCAAGGATGCTGGATTTTGTTGGCACATACTGTATCCTGCATACTGCAATAATAAAAGAGTTTATTTCATGTGAACTGTTTTTATTCATTGCTAATTTTGATTAATTTTATCAGTAATAGAAGTGTTCTCATAAACCTGCAGTGTTTTATGTTACATTGAAAGCATAAATGAATTTTCATTTTGATGCATCACTATTTAAAATGACTATGGCTGCCACTATGAATTATTTTGAGTAATTGTGACAGCTCTAAAATTACCATCAGCTATTTATCTCCACTACACTCACCCTCTATAATTTCCATTTCTTTTTTCTTTATCTGACCTTTCAGCTGACATCATAATCTAAGTGGTCTCTTTCATTTCTCTCTTCCATTTGCTGTTTCTTTCTCTGATCATTTTTTCTTGAGGCCTCTCTACCTCTCTCAATCACTCTGTCTCTGCTTTTCTGTTTCAGACAGTACTGCTCTCGGAGTGATATGCACTCCAAAGCCCTGCAGGATGCTCTCACGCATGCTTAAGTAAACAAATTTGCCTCAGGTTCCTTAACCTCTGCCATTATTTTGGGCAGTGTGGTCTCTGTTGTTGATGGAGAACAGAGCAGTCCAGGGTGAACCAATATGCTACTCCTAGAGATTATATTATGTGTCCTCAAGCAATGCACCCAGGACACAAATAAATCAATCAATTCTACTCAGAGCTTGAAAGATAAGCTATAGGAAAGCCCTTGCCTCCTTTACCATGAAGTTGAATCCACTTAAATGAATAGTTTGAAGATGTCTGTATGTCTAATAATGAATGCTAGTGACAGCAGAGCAATCGAACCACAACAACCTTATCTGTCCAGCCGTCAACATAATCCCTCCCACTATACAAATGGTTTCAAACAATAGTGAATGGGTAACGCCTTTAAACAAGGTGAGGGCACAACAAGAGAGCCCTCGATACATGGCCTATATTACTGCAAGCTGAGCTTTGAAATTTGGCTTGAGCTTGTGGGTACAGTGCCAAGCCGCATGAGCAATCACTCGTTCCAAACCAATCTATTTCTATTTCACTGTGTCTGACCTTTGGGCCCTTGTGTACTTTCAAACATTGTCTATGACAATCTGTTACAGCTCTTGTTGGACAGGCAAAAAATGAGCCTGTCCTACAGTGAGGGGGCCCAAACTCTTCAAACAGACAGCAGGAGGTTTCTTTATCCATTGTCACATGCACAGCGATCTATAAATTACGATTCAGCATGGTGAGGTGAATCTGCTGGAGGTGTGGAATCCTTGAAGGAATGTAAAAAAGTTTCTAGAGAAGGTCACTGAGCAGTCAGACCAGTCATTCATAAGAGGGAATCGGCTCTGCTGCAGTGTGCTTTAGTTTCTGCTTTTTTGTTGAAGAAGTAAAAACTTACTTTTTTACCTTTGTGTCTATTGTGTATGGAAGTGGAGGATTATCATGTTAGACTTAATGATATATAAAATTCATGTAAACAATAGGCTACAATGCTCGGTCTACTCAAACACTGTAGCTGTGGTGAACTGGACAGGTTTTTTAACAGGAGTTTAGTTTTGTGCAATGTAAAGCCTGCAGCTAATAACAAGACTAAACTAAAATTCTCTGCTAAAGACTCAACTTCTACTCACACCCCAGAGGCTAGTGACTGAACATCTTTGGCCCAAAGACATACTGAGCATAGCCTACTTAAGATCACAGGTTTGCCATCTAGCTCAGCTCACAGTATTTATAAATTTTTCACTTAAGGAATTCACTAAAAAAAAAAACTGAAACATGGAAAGTAAAGTATATGTTACATTGCATGGGTTACTTTAAAAATGAATTAATGTAATCTGACTACTTTTCATTCATCTTTAAATAAAGCAAAATGGAAAAATGCAGTATTTTATGACACTACATAATACATTATTAGGTAACCACCAAAACTATGTCAGCGGTGGAGTCATCAAGTCCCTGAGACATAGTTATAGTGACCGTCTAGCCTACTTCACTGTAGATTCCACTATCAGAAAGAAAAAAAAAAGGAAAGTTTAAACTGCTGACCTCACATTTAACATACGCAGCACACCATGGCACATAAAAGCTAATTATCCACAGTCCTACCTTCTACAGTACTAGCCATAGATGTTAAATGCAAAAGGTTAAAGAATGCAATCGTCGTTTTTTTACCCAGCCCTGTTACATGCAGGTCTTACAAGCTACAAATATCAGCTAAATTTATATAAGTCATGTTTAACGCAATGAATGTTCCACACTGTTAGCCTGGTGCTAATATACATAACACTCCAGAAACTAGGATTATTTTACTGGATTTTGGATCTGTGCCATCTTTGATTATTTTTATCCAAAAAGACCAGAGTTTGTAACAAGTTACACATTAATGCATTTTCTGATTTTTCACTTTGGTGATTTTCTTACTCACACCTGGCTCAGCCCATCTGTTAATTGCCAGGTGTGTTTGGGCATGGAAATCACCAAACTTTGCTGGATGCAGTCTCTGCAGGTCCAGAACTGGAGGTGGCTTTATTAGTTGAGTATCGGCAGGGCTGAAAGAGAGATTTAGGCTTTGCAAGACAAATTGGAAGTGGTACATTAGAACATCTGATGAAGCAACATAATCTCCTTTAGTGTTTCTACCCAGAATGGTTGTGTACCATTAACTGAATAGACCCCCCTCATAAAGAAAGGTAGTTTGGACTAGACCACTGGAAGTTCCTCCTTACCCTGGTAGTGTGTTTATGAAGGTCCATAAAGGCCTGCTTCACACAGCATGCATGGAGGGCACAGACGGCATGCAATGATGCAAAGCAGAGCGTTGTTCATGCATGAGGCATGAGAGAAGAGAGTAAAATAGCCCAAGACCTGTTTATTTTCATCTCTTCTAATTAGGACATACTCTTGAGCATAGCCTTACAGCCTGAGAAACCTGGGGAGGGGCCAGTTACTAAGCACTTATTCATGAGGAGAATCTCAGCATCTTGACACACAGGAAAATGACAGTGGGAAAAGTAGGAAACGTCAGTAGGAACACCTATAACATCTTATTGTAGAAACAAAGGCCTCTCTTCATTCTTGGCATTAACCGTCTAATGCAGAGGTCTTCAAATCAAGACCTTAAATCCATTTTCTGGTCATGGATTTTGTAATCAATGGTAGTTAACGGAACTGTTGATGTAACTGATTGACCACCTAGGTTGCAGTGCACTCCTCTGTTAATCAAAGTGAGTTTTTCCACTATAGGCAGTATGGCCTGGGTTTTGCTAGTTCTGAGTGTGGATAAGTAACTGTACCATGCTGCACCACACTCTGGCCGTTTATACTGGCCATGCGGCAAGCAGTATGCGGAGCACCATGGGTACCGCGTGACAGCTGTGAGAGCCTTAAAAACACGTAAATAATTGTTGTGTTGGGCTTGGGGGTGTGTATATTTGCTACTTATGTGTTAATGTGCTGGGCTGTGAGGCTGGTTGGTTGGGTTTAGTGTGTACCATATATGTGAGATGTGCGGTAGCAGGTGACCTACCCTGCTTCCTGGCTGTTAAGGTATCACTGAGCAGTGGTATTCCCTGCTGCTGTGTTAATAAAAGGGCACTCATTTATAACACTATGTTTCCCACTATGTTTCTTCTCTGCCAACGCCACAATATAACTAATGAATTTGCTATTTCACACGTAGACATGTTAATATGCTAAACCCCAGGTTTTTGCAGATCATTCCACGCAGAAGGAGCACTGTAACTAAAAGCAAAGCCCTGCCATATTCAGAATGTACTATCGAAGCGTCCAGCTGAATATGAATATTATAACGTAAATTATACCAAGACTTATTTGTTGATATGAATGCAGAAAAAATATAAAGGAAGCTGACCAATGATCACTTTATAGACAAAAAATATCCAATGAATTTGTCTTTGCACTGAAAGTGAAGGCCATCCAACCATTTCATAGTTCGCAGTGATAAGCTGAATATCTAGCGCTTGGTATTAATCTTAATGCTGAATGATAAACAGAGTCCAATGAATGTACTGTTGTCTTTGAAGTATACCTATAAAAATATCACCAGAATCTAAAATAGGTAAAAAAAAAGGTAGCTTCAGCTATTTTTTTGCGCCTGTCGAGTAAAGCAAAAACTGTTCTTAAAATAAAACTTCTTCTTCATCAATTGTTCAACATGCAATTTAAAAGTATTTATAAGATTAAACTAATTCTATTGGTCTGCCCAGCATTGTGTAAATTTATGGCAAAGATGATCTCTGCATCAAATTTTTAGAAAATAACATTTTGTTTTTTGATCATTAAGAACAAGCCTTAGAGCTAAGATTATGCTGAACAGTTACAAATGCTCCCTGTAAATATGAAAGAGCCTTTGCTGGTGCAGAAGCAGAAGAATAGATAATAATAGATAACTCAACTGCATAGAAATGCATATCAGCATTTAAACCAGATGTCATTAATGTATAATGTAAATAATCAGGGCCCCAAAAGGGAACCCTGTGGCACCCCAGTTCTAATAGCAAGCTTCTCGACAAAAATACACGCAGTACACGCTGACATCTGTTACTTAAATAATTTTTAAACCTTATGTGTCAAAACCTTTTGATACATCTATGAATAGTGTGCTGCATGATTTTCTATTATCAAGAGCATTTTTTTATGTCATTAAGTACTTTAGTGGTAGTTGTAATAGTGCTATGTTTTTTTTTTCAAAAACCAGACTGATAGTCAGACAAAAGATTATTACTATTTAAAAATTGCTTTAACTGATCACTAACTAGAGATTCCAGAATTTTAGCCAATACCAACAGCTTAGAAATTGGGCGACAATTGTCTAATTTAGATGGCTCACCATCTTTCAACAATGGCAACACAGTGCACGTCAATGTTATATGTACACTGCACATACAGTCAATATACTTGTGAAAGGGAATGCCATTTTTTCAAGTCAGAGTGCAAACAGATGCAGGTAGATGTTACCATGGCTGAAGTGGGGTTAATTAAGCGGCTAAAGTGCAGATTCAACACATATGGGCTTAGGTCCCACTCTCCACCTGCTCAGTGAGCATGCAGAAGTCTGGGAAATTAAGCATAACATTGACAGGACATGAACAGCTCCCCAGAGAATCCCCACTGCAGGTCACAGAGGTTAAACCACAGGACAGTCTTTTAAAATTTGATTTTCTAGAAGCAAGGTTGACAGGATCTAAATGTACAATGGTGTCTGCCTCAGGGGAGAAGCTCTAATATCGACTTCTAATATCAAGTCTTTCTTAGAAGCTTTGTGATCTAAGACTATGTGCAGAGCAAAAAGGACATTTAAGTGTCTTTAAGCTGAGCTACTGTTTAATTCAGAACGCAAAATATCTTAAACAGCAGAGAAAACACTTTTTGGCAGGCAGCAAAACCAAACCACTCAATAAGTTCAGGAACAGGGAGACATTTTTTACTGCGTCAGTTCTTGTCTTCTCTTCTACAGATCTGAGTCCCTGTAATCTATTACGATAAAATGGATAATTCCAGTTCTAAAATCTGAATTAGAGAACCACATTCAAAACATTTGCAAAATACTCAACATATATATGACAGTACACATTGAATTTTGTATTAAAAAGGGTTAATTATTAAAAACCATTTTGCTTTTAATAGAATAATCTTTAATGATAATAACCATAGTACTTAACAAACTACACTGCCTGGTAGAAGAATTGTTCACTGTAATAATTATTAATAATAAATAATTTCTTGAACATTAGTGCATTTTATCATATTAGCATATTGTTACTATGTTTCTTTTTTTGCATGAATTTACCCTACAAACCTCCAGTTCAAGAAATTTGAATATTTTTAAGATTTTGATTTAGGCTTCTGTTTTTTTTTCTCTATGCAATTGAAGTTTGAGGTGTTGAGAAACACTGCAGAGGGGGCAGCAAAGCACTGCTGTGTTTGTGTCTGACAGGGTTCAGGGTTCAGACAGCAGCAGGTGGGGCAGCGAGCAAGGTCACGGCCCTTTGTTTGTTTACACAGTAGTTCAGGGCAAGGGTCCAACCACAAGGGCCAAAACCACTCTGACATCAGCTGCACTCTCTCTGATGACGCAAGTCACAGTCATGTTTTTCAACCTAGCGCAGAGAGCTGCTCATGGAAACTCGATCGGGTAATGACCGGTTGTGCTCTGTGACAGCAGTACTTCAAGCCATGCAAAAGCTAAAAATTCAGGCTTTATGTCTGCTGGAGCGCAGCAGTAATTCATATAATTAGCAGTAATTCAAAGATAAAACTTTCATCTCAAGCTGTAGGTGAGTTAAGCTGTTCATGTATGGTTTATGTATATTTTAGCTAATGGGTTACATCGTATAAAATAGGGCAATCCAATGAACTGACATGATGTAAAAAGATTTCCTCTACTTAAGAAAAAAGTGTTTAATTCATGAAAGTATTTGTATGAAAGAAAATGAGAATCTTCATGCCAAACTTAGTCTCATAAGAAAACAAATTTCATTTAATACTGACTTCTTTTTAATGTAAAACATCCAGAAGATTCAACTGACCCATTAAGCTCTCTGTGCCATACACACATACAGACGAGTGACAAATTAAAGGAAAAACCTGACCTATGTGTAGATAAACATCATGAATGTTAATGCTTCCAGACATGCTATACTGCATGATACAGGTAAGCAATTATCATCCTACCACACTCTGTGGCATGTACAAAAATGCTGAGCAGGACCAGCTGACCTCCTTGGATCAAGATGGCAAGAGGAAAGGATCTTGTGACTTTAAAAGAAGGTTCATTATTGGGGCACAGATAGCAGGACCTTCAATCAAAAAGACTGGTTAGTGTTTCAATAGCAACAGTGACTAAAGTGACGCATGCATTTAGATTTATAAAAAAAGGCAACCAGTAAACAGGGTTAAAAAAGAGATTGGAAGTACAGCTGTTCCTCAGATTGACTAGCATGAAAATAATGTAATTTATATACTATATCGCAGTCATCAGATCTCAACCCAATTAAACACCTATGGGAGATTTGGGACGGGCGTGTTACACAGCGCTCTCCACTATCATCATCAAAACACCAACTGAGGGTGTGCACTGACACCTTACAAGAAATTTCATGTTGGTTTATCCTTTGTCACTTGTCTGTGTACACTCACCAGCCTCTTTAGTAGGAACACTTAACTTGTATCTGCACTCACTGCCCATCTCATCAGTTCTACTTACCCTATAGTTGCACTTTGTAATTCTACAATTACAGATGATCAAATTATCCCTGTTCAGTGGTGGTGCTGTGGGGATGCCGGCCGTTGATGAATGGAGCAAAGGGGGGCTAAGAAATGAAGAACAGATTAACCACAGTCTGTAACTGTAGAACTACAAAATGTGCCTATATGGTAAGTGGACCTGATAAACTGGACAATTAGTGCAGATACATATCGTCACTGTTGGAAAAAAAATCTCCAGAATTGCGACTTTTCAGGAGAAAGAAAAAATTTCAGAGCTTATAATGGGAATTAAAGGAGGAGTTAAGTCAAAATCACATCTGATCCCTGTTAGATGTGTGTTGGATGTTTATATATCAATAGATACAGTTTCAAAAAAATTTTGTTTCATTTTTCTCCAGCAGTGACTGGTTTGGAAAATAATATAATCAGAAGGATTTATCCTTTTGCATACACTAATTGACTTGTCAACATCAATTTCCTTATGTATTTGAATACTGGGCATGTCTTTCCACCTTGTTTACCCTACCGTCTGTGAGCTGTCGTTCTCCCCAGTCAACCACCCCTTTGAGTGTCCTGTTTTCAATATTTTGGTAACTCATCAAGTCTCAGTCAACGCTGATTTTTGTTTATTAAACTCAAGTGTTGAGGGAGCTGAGTTGCCATGTTCCTGCCTGCTGAGTGGGTTCTGTGGTGGCTGGACACTGCAGTGACTACTTCTGCAGTCTGAGCTGAACTGTCAGTGTCTAGCAAGATAGTCCAGAGTAGTATTAAGTTAAATTGTTTTTAAAATGTTTGTGCCATACAATATGAACTCCTTTTTTTTTTTTTCTTTATGAACGAAACTGGGTCCAACTTCCGTGGCAAGATTGTAAAGGCAGCGAATTTAAGATATTGTGACACACTTACCAAGCTCTTCATTAGGAACACCCATACTCATTCATGAAATTATCTAATCAGCCAATCGTGTGACAGCAGTGCTGTGCATAAAATCATGCAGATACAGGCCAGAAGCTTCAAGTAATGTTCACATCAACAATTAGAATGGGGGAAAAATGTGATCTCACTGATTTGGACAATGCCATGATTGTTGGTGCCAGACACCTGTACAACTGCTGATCTCCTCTGACATTCACGTACAACAGCCTCTAGAGTTTACTCAGATGTTGCAATAAATAAAAACATCTAGTGAGTGGCAGTTCTGCCAACAGAAACACTTTGTTGATGAGAGGTCAACAGAGAATGGCAGACTGGTACGAGCTAACAGAAAGGCTACAGTGACTCAGATAACCACTCTGTACAATTGTGTTGAGTAGAAACGCATCTCAGAATGCACAACACGTTGAACCTTGAGGCAGCTGGGCCACAACAACAGAAGATTACATCGGGTTCCACTTCTGTCAGCCAAGAACAAAAAGCTGAGGCTGCAGTGGGAAAGGCTCACCAAAACTGGACAGTTGAAGACTGGATAAACATAGCCTGGTCTGATGAATCTCAAAAAAGGCACAAAGATGGCAGAATGAAAATTTGGAACCACCGGCATGAATCCATCGACCCAACTTGCCTTGTGTCAACAGTCCAGGCTAATGGAGGTGGTGTAAAGGTGTGGAAAATATTTTCTGGGCACACCTTGGGCCCATTAAAACCAGTCAATCATTGCTTGAATGCCACAGCCTATTTAAGTATTGTTACTGACCATGTGCATCCCTTCATGGCCACTATTTACCCATCTTTTAATGGCTACTTCCAACATGATAATGCACCATGTCACAAAGCAAAAGTCGTCTCAAACTGGTTTCATGAACTTGACAAAGTTCTTTAGTGGCCTTCCCAGTCACCAGATCTGAATCCAATACAATTGGATCCCACTGAATGGGAGGATAAGCGGTTTAGATGATGTGTGTGTATGTGTGTGAATGGGATGTGGTCAGAATTACTTAACTGTATTGAGTTAGGACAACTATTACACATAAGTCCAACATACTGAATCATTTTAAGATCAACAAAATGAGTGGAGGTAGTACAATTTACTTAAGTGTATACAACAATAAACAGGAAATTATTTGATTAGGAAATTATTCATGGTAAAATGATTTTAATCAGTTCCCTCAAACAATTTAAATTTACTTCACCCATCAGCTTTTGTTGCAATATGAGGTGCATTGCTGTTGATTGTGGAAATGCTCCTATGAGAGCACAAATGGGTATTCATTTCCACTGAGATACAGAGACTTGTGCAAATTATGGCTATAAGTGGCACAGTACACCTGAAAATTGTATCGAATCCGATATTGATGATTTAGTTGTCATGAAATTTTAACATAATACAAAGGACAGATGGTCTTTGCAAATTCTTTAACATGGAGATATAAAGTTTTTATAAAGAGATATAAAACACACAAACAAATTGAGTATCACAGAACAATAAGCACAAAACAATACAATACACACCATAACCATCCTTTTAAATTCAGTATGAAAATTTTCTTTGATGTCTATAGGAAGCTTTTTTCTAAAGCAAGCCTGCAGAATATAAAAAAGTATTCTTTCCTGATTATGTCTTAAACCTAAACGGGATAAAATGTGTGAAGCTTCCTTGCATATAATGAACATAAGTGCCTCTAACCATAGAAAAGTAGTTTGTTAAGTACTTTGGGGCTCTATTATTACAGTTTTATAAATCTTAACATATGCAACTCTCCCTTCCACTGTTAACCAATTCACCTACCTAAAGTAAATAAATTCTAAACATGTACGTGGGTGTAATTTTAAAACAACCCTTAAGAATTTATTTTGAGCATTTTGTAATTTGTTCTTCAGTTTCTGAGTTAAACTAGTATACCATGAGGTGACTGCATAATCAAAGTGACTCTGAACTAGAGCTCCAACCAACACTTACAAAGCTGACATGTTCAAAAAAGCAGCTTTTCTAGCTTTTTTGAAAGAAACACCTTTACCTGATAGAGAACCATCTAATTCACAGCCAAGATAAGTTTACACCTGTTTTTGTGGTAATGATATGTTCCCCTACTTTTACAATTAACCCTGATGATTTACCTAGCTTTTTTTATAACAAAAAAAACTCTGATTTTCCAAGATGTAGAGATAATCTATTATCTGATAATCATTTGCTTGCATTTTGAAGTTCTGCACTAAGGATATATTCAACAATTGCTTTATCCTTATGAGACACTAAAAGAGCAGAATCATCTGCATATAAGAAGATGCTACATGTACAGACTGATTTTAGATCAGTGACATGTAATGAAAAAAATAAGGGTCCCAAAATTAGTATTATGCATATGGCAGCTGAAGTTAAAGCAGGGGTGGAAAAACACTCAGTGTGCAGTGTCTGTGATCTGGGCTTTCAGGCTTCCCCTCGAGTGAGTGCTGTAGAGCACCACTTAACACCCTAACAAACACCACTTCATCCTGACTGAGGCTGGCACACTTAGAAAAAGTCTCATAGCTGATCTCACCCAAGGACATAGGTCAGGTCAAATTACTGCAGTTTCGTACAGTACGGTAATACAAGGCACAATCGTCAACAAACGTTCAAAAAATTAAAAAAAATCGCCTTGGGTCCACATGTAGTTCCCTGTAGTTTCTAATTGAAAGCCTTCACCAGGGGTTTATTCCCTGCCCCCTGTGCTGGTATACCAAAAAAGGTAGTTTTAAAAGAAGAAAACTCCACTACACTTGCCTAGCACTGTAAATCACTCTCGGTGAGAGCATCGGCCAAATACTTAAATGCAGTGTTTGCTGACATATCTGTATATTTAATGTACAGTACTATTTTGTCGCTGGATGGCTGCAAGACAAAATCATATACGTGTTAGTGTAAGTGAATATGTGGTGATATCAATAAATAGTACCATATTTGTAGCATTACCTTCATTGGCAATGTTAGGTAAACTAGCCAGTGAACTGTGTGGACTGTGTGCGGAATTATGCAGTCATCATTATGATTTGTTTTAACAGCTTTTGCATTCATGCATTTAGTAAATGCTAACCTTAGTAATACTGCCAAACACTGAAGTTATTGTCATATTGTGTAGCTTAAAGGGTCCATATCCTACATTTTTGTAATTTTTTTTCCCCTAAAGCCCACTTATGGCATGTGTTTGGGTTTATGTTACTAGCAGGGTGGGGTAGTAATGAAATATATGTAACGGTGTTACCTAATTAGAATACAAAAAAGTAACTATTTAGTTACATTTACAGCAACAGTTACAGAATACAGAAATCAGACTACAGTTACATTAGAAAATCAGGGTGATTATCAGTAGGATAATCACACATACACGCAAACTCACCGCCTCTTGTCAAAATTTGCAGTAAATGTCACATGAGTCATTCAGATTTGAAGAGTTTCTGAATTTGGGGAAGAAGAGGGTGGAGGAGGGTCCGGTTGCCAGGTGAGATTACTGAAGAATCCCTCACAAGGTTTTATTCAGCCAATAGAAATGTTACTAAGTAAAACTGATTTTATTGGCAGAACTGAGATCTGCATCACTTTCCCAAAGATATTTACAGGCATTTAACTCTGGTATTACATACTGCCACAGTAAACTAATCTGATGTGGCAGTAAACTCTTTATTTGTGGTTGTTAGTATGTAAAATTCTACAGATGACTGGACATAAATCAAACTTTCCATTGCATGAGTTGATATTAACTAACAGTTCAGAAAACATGAAAACAAAGTATCTCATGAGTCTCATGAGCAGTGAGGTTGGTTTCATTTTCACATGTTTAGTTTCTTTAAACAACAGCTTTTGAATGATGGGCAACATTTTAATATGTGTAAATTATCATTATTTGTAACTAAGTCAATCAGCTCCCAATCATGCCTTTTTAAACTCATAGTACACAGTGATTTCTGTGGGCTGCTGAATACACTGAAAGCTGAGAGAGCATCTATAAATTACAGTCATTTAAGTCTAAGTACAATGCACTAATATGAAACCATATGAACAAGTGGGAGCCTTTTAGCAGATAAAACACAAATGATGTTCAATCAGAGTTTTGAGAATGGCCTCCACTTCTAATTACTGTTGCCGAGGTGTCTCAAAAGAAGATTTCTACCTGATTGGTCATTTGACTTTGGTATAGTAAGCAACAGATTTTTAACAAATGAGGCAAAATAAGAAAAGCAGTGTAGTTTTTAACTATTTATCAGTTGCATGTTGAACTCAATGAACTGGATCATTCTACAGCAATTACTCATTTGCCTGTGTTTTAGTATCAGAGCTTTTAGACTCCAAAAATCTTCTTTTTCCTGTTAAAATCACTTAAATTTTCTCCTGAGGAGCTGAGCCTTGATTTCTGAACTTGTCAATGTTGTCACTGCTAATGAGTGTACATTAGACATGTTAACTTAAACAAGTTGTACTGTACAAATTTGTCATCTTCTTGTTTGAAATATTTCTATGTACTTAAGTCACCTATAATCTATCATTCTGTTTCATAAACCGGTGCAGTTTTCCTGTTTACCTTGTGATACTTTAAATTCTTGTTGAAATGAACTTTCTCTTGTCTTTATTTAGTTATATGACTTTAAAAAGACAAGTAATCCAAAAGTATGGAAGGAAAACTATGTTACTTTAATACAGTAATCTTTTGAATTAGGTTACAATTAGATTTTTTAATAGGTAATCAGTAATTTTTAATAATACATTTTTAATGTAACATTGCCAAACTTGGTAACTAGTCATAATTATTTTTTTTTTACATAACTATTTTTATAGTTGGATATTTTTTATAAACAGGATGTTTTTAATGCTGCTCCTTTAAGACTGACCTCTGATTGGCTGCCCTGTGTTTATGGCTCATTCAAAAATCAGTCCAGGCTGAAACACTCCTCATAACAGAAATGGATGGGGCTAGACTGCTGTAGTCTGAATAAAGGGCTATTTGTAAATGAATTGGTCTTCATGACATCACAAGAACAATGAATTCAGAAAAAGTCATTTTTGCAGCTTAGTTCTCATATATGGACTGTGTGCAGAGTTTTTTTGCATACTACACCAAACTCTATTATTTCAAAAAAGTTAGTAAAGTTTGTTTTCCTATGAAATGGGCGCTTTAATGTTAATGTTTTTGTTTTTGTTTGTTTTCCCAGCATATATAATCTGATAAAGAAAATGTCAGTGTGAGATAACACATGGAACAGATGAATAGATTTTTTGTCCACAAATGTTTACTTTTGTAGCAACAGCTGCTTGGTTAACCCATTTGAAATTAAATGCACACTCTAAGTTTAGGTATTTTGAGTTATGTGCAGTTCCTCACAACCTTGAACGTCCTATCTTCCTCACAGGAATGGAAGAACAGCCAAGCAACGCCAAGAAATGTTCCAGCTAAATGGGCTTTTGCGTGGCTTGCACAGCAGAGCTGAGAATTGTCATTCAAGCATGTTAACATACTCAAAAATGACAGTCAGTGGTTGGAAAATATGCAGCATGAGGATTTGTGCTGTAGCACAAGGCATATGTCGGCTTTCGCCCTTGGATTAGTGAAGGTGCCAAATGAAATTGGAGAGATTGCACTAGGAACTGGATCTAAACAAACTGGGTAAATAAACAAAATTGTCACAAAAACAACAGAGGATTCTGGGTAATATCAGGGGTTTTCAAGTATTCTCTGAGTTACATTGAGTGTGTGTATGTGTGTGTGTGTGTGTGTTGACTACAGCATATTCAGAGGTGTAAAGAGTACTGAAAATCCCTGCTCAAGTACAAGTACTGTTACTGTAGTGATAATTTACTCAAGTACAAGTAAAAGTATTAGTAAATAAAATTACTCAAGTAAGAGTAAATAAGTAGTTCATTAAAAAACTACTTAAGTACTGAGTTACTTTTCATATTTCTGCTATTTTCACAACCTGAAAATATTTCTGAGCTGACTCTGCTACATCATTGGAAATAATCTGTACAGAAAAACACTAAAGCAAAAGTTCTGAGAGCTGAGACTGATCACAGCTCGCTCAGCTACTGAATATTTACACACCTTTCTGTGAACTGTGTAAGGAACAAGGTTTACAGTAAACTGCATGCATTTCATGGTTAGATGATTATATAAGATGTCTTAGTTTATCTGTTTCCAGTAAAGTATTTTAGAGTCCCTGAAAGACTGTGCAGAGGCTGTTACTGTTCAATTAAGTTCATTTAAGAGAAAAAAACTGAGTCAAAATTATGAGTAAACTGCTTAATTAATAATGTAATTTTAGTGAGAGTCTGCTGCTCATCGGCTCCCTGGACACTAGCTTACGTTAATAGGTGTGAACCTGATATCTGTTCTACCATCAAAATCAGCAGCAACATCAGCAACTTACCCAGCTTTGATTTTTACTGTAATATATTTCACTAATCATGCTGATCACTTCATACAGAATCAGACATTATTACTGCATTTCACAGTTAAACAGCTACACAGTCTCTCACAGTTAAAGACAAACACCAAGGCAGAAAGAGACAGAGAGAGAGAGAGAGAGAGACAGACAGAGAGAGAGAAAGAGAAAGAGGGAGAGAGAGAGAGGAAGAGACAGAGAGAGATAGAGAGACAGACAGAGAGAGAGAGAAAGGGACAGAATCACTGTGCAGTGTTGATGAAGAGCCTGTATTAGACTAGATTTCTTGTCTCACAGCCGTAAACGACCGTTTATCTCCAAAACAGCAGCTAAACTAGGCTGTATAAATGGGTAAACTGTAGTCTGTAAGCGATTAAGTAGCTGACAGACACTTGTAATAAGATGTACGCAACAGATTTCCAGTGTAATAAACAGGAGCATTATAAAAGAAAGAAGAAAATTGTAAACACATTACCTGTTTAGCTCAGGTCAGCCAGCTTGGCTAACGCTCCGTCAGGCTGGAGTCGAGTTGTAAGAGCGGATCTCAGCAGGTTTCGTGTTTGGTCGCTCATAATAGCGCTGTTTTCTTTAGTTCATGTTAAATGAATACAGATGACCATTTGGACGCTGTCTGTTCCTCGTGTGTTTTGGTCAAGTTTTCCTCCGTCCTTCTCCACTAAACTGGACATCTCTGTAGTGTTTTTCCTGCCGGCGATGCGGTTTTTAATTGGTGAATCTTTTAAATTTAACCGCCCTTCGTTCGTATTGGTGTCTGAGCTGATGCGCTCATAATTTATTTTTACTCTGTAACATTACGAAAATTAAAGCAGCGAAGTAAAAGTATTTCATTAAAAATGAACTCAAGTAAGAGTAAAATGTACTATGATTTAATTCTACTCAAAAAAAGTACTGTTACAGGGAAAACTGTACTCAATTACAGTAACGAGAAAAAATGTAATTTGTTATTTACAACTCTGAGCATATTGAATCCAGAGCTGTGATCATATTTGTTTGCGCAAACCTCAGGTACCGTACTGGACCCCTGATCTGTACACTGCATGACAAGACTGGATACATCAGTTAGACTCTAAAAAAGTAGAACAAGTTCAACATCTTTTATCCTCAAAAAGACAAAACCTAATCCTGAACTCCTATATGCCTCTTCTGCTTTCATCTTTCAGTTTGTCAGCTACAGACTTGGCAAAGAACTACAAATACAATATAGTGGGCTCACTTTTTAACCATCTCCTGCCACTATGTAATTAGCACAGTAATGTTATTCTTTAAAATAAAAAAGCTGTTTTATGCCACATGCATTCAATAGAACATTATTTTTAAATACAGCAGCGTAAAAGTATACCAAGACAGAACATTTGTTAGAGAAGAGAGCTAAAAGAACGATATACCAACATTATTTTACCTGCACAAACAATTCTGATACGCTAGACCCACTTAATACTGTTCTTAGTTCAATCTGTATCTTTCATAATATTTGCTTACAGGAAATCTCCCATTAAGCAGTGATCACTATAACATCTTAGTTTTACTATGTGGAGAAATGCTATCTGTGAAAATGTGCCAAACAATCTTGAAAAAAATAAAAATCCTCACAGCAACACCAGGATTCAAAGTAAGGACTTCAGCAGCATCCAAAATATTAAAGAAAGCACACAGAAAAAAATATTCTGGAGGCTCAGTGGGGTCAAGAAATATTGATTTTAGAAAAATCTTCATATCTGCAACTCAAAGGATGTGTACTATTGATTTGAAGCCATCAAGCATAGCACTGATGACAGCGGTCACATGACCTTGGGCAAGATGCATTCATGCCAGTTCTTGAAGATGGCAGCTAGAGTGAGAACCCAACAGTGTCATTCACATGCAAATTGCTTTCAGGCACACCAAAGATTTCACATACTGAGTTCTTCCACTGTGGATGACTCAGTCCTGTTCTACTCCTATTTAGTCTAAACAGCAAGCAGAAAGACTCACAATGAAAACAATTAAGTCAGACCTTGTGTGATTTCACAAAACAAGTATCACTGTTTACGTAACACATTGCATCTTGAGTTGGATGGAGTAATATAAAACAAAAACTACAAATAAAGGACAACATGAAATGAACCATTGCAGGTGGGTTAATATGCCGGTTCATTTGGTATACTGGATGAAAGTCTTCGTAAGGTTTGTGTTTTGTCTTAAGTTATCGCAATGTAAGCATGAAAAAATATGGAGAAATAAGGAAGGAACACCTAGTTATTGTGTGTTAGCCTGCGGCACTGCCTCTGTCTGTCAGCTGTATCAGATGACACTGTGGTCTCGGGGCCTGGTCCTCACAACAGGCCGCTTTCAAATTCGAGCCATGTCTCACAATCGTCGACCCCAAAATGTCTGCTCACTATGACGGCTTAAGGTAGCAATAAAATTGACCAATAAATTGGCTGTTTGGTCAAGTTGGCACACATAGATCTGTTTCTTCACAGCATATTAAGCACAAATCTTTTACGACTTGTGTCACGGACAGAGGACGCCTCCTCTGTCTGCTCCCTTTCTCCTGCAGTCAGTTGAGTCCATGGGCTGTCTAGAGGACTCCAACTCCCATGAGTCAGTGGGTGATCACATGACTCTTCAACCATCACCATCTACCAATCAACATTCATTCCAGCGCTCCTCCTCACCAGAATTCTAATCATCACCCCTGTTTGTCATTTAATTTAATAAGTCAGTTAGTATAAAAGCCTTGTCTTTTTATCTGAATCTAACTTTGTAACAACTTGAATACTAAATCTGTCCACCCTCACAGATCAAGCCAAGATATTAAAGTCAAGCAATGCTATTTCCTCTCTCTTGGATAAGCTGCAGGTCCTAAATATGTTATTCAAATACACAGATTATGATCAGTACAGTCTCAGTTTGTGTAATCTGTTAGACTGTGATTTCGTTCTGTAGTTGGCTTACATGTTCAATAGTCTAGAGCGCAAATTGTGTGTGTGTGTGTGTGTGTATGTATGTATGTATATATAGCTAGATAGATATAAGCACAATAGTAACACACACACACACACACACACATATATATATATATATATATATATATGTGTATGTATATATATATATATACACATATATATGTGTATATATATATATATATATATATATATATGTGTGTGTGTGTGTGTGTGTGTTACTATTGTGCTTATATCTATCTGATATGATATATATTTATATATATCATATCAGATAACGAAACAGTTACCGTGATATACATTTTTACTAGATTATTATTAGATTACTAAATTAATTTAAGACAAAAACACATGCAGAGAATTGTAATGAAGAATCAACAGTAAAGTTTGTGCACTTTCTCTCCTAAAAAGAAGCAAAGGAAACTATCCGGGACTGACAATCTAATAAAGAATGAATACCGCTTTCAGCGGTTCCAATGGTGACCAATAATATTTCTACACAACAGAGGAAGAAGCTCACTGTACCAAGTCATAACTCACATATATAGAATGAAGACTACAAAAATGCAAATATAGCACTGGGAAACAGCACTTTTGCACATAAATAAACAATGAAACACCTCTAGATTGGTATTCAGGGGAAAAGCGCTTAGTAAGCGATGTGACAAACCCAATTTTACTTGATCTGACAAACAAACCAGACAGAGCAGTCCAAGCAGCTTCTAAAATAACTGCCTGTGACCTCCTGTAGCATCAGTCACTTCCAATTATGCGGCCTGCTTAAACCGAAATGCTGTTAAGGGTTTTTTAGTAATTATACCCACCCTGCTTTTCCTTTGTTTTTGCCTCTTCCTTCCGAAAGAAGGCAGAGGTATATATAAAACTAGCAGTGGCGGAAAAAGCACTTATTCGGAGGCCAACTGGCTATGACTTAATTCTACTCTAAAGTTAATATAATATATGACATATATAATACATATTATTCTACAAATTATAATTCCCCAACAACTAGAATGAAATCTTTTGCTGGATGAGATGTGTATTTGTCCAGTGTATGCAATGTGTATATGCTTGTTATCTGTGTTTATTATTATTGTACCTGATCTATTGTATTTCTGTGCCTCTGATGAGATTACAGCACACTCCTAACAACCCTTCAGGGGCTGGTTATGGTAATAAAGTTGACTTGACTTGAAGCACATCACTAAATGTGGCTGGAAAAGTCATGTCCTTTCCAGTTATCTCCTAATGGTGACTGGACCAGGCAGACTGCGTTCATGACCTAAGAGACCTAAGAGACCGTCTGCTGCCCTGCAGGACGAAAGACTCTAAGATAATATAATTTACAGGTAGGTAGAAGAGCATGTGTGTTAGAGGGGGATTTGTTAAACAGGTGAAACCACATCTAAGTGCACGCACACTGTTTCGTGTACTTTCACAGATTTAATAAACTCAGAGCTAATCCATTTAACACAGCTTGTGTAGAAAAGGGGGCTTAATTGTGCTATAAAACTCAAGCTTGTAAAAACAGAGCAGTCAATGCTAATTCGATAAGCTGCTGATAAGTGTTTCCTACAACTCCCAGGCTGTGATTCCGCTCTTAGCACTACATGTAAGTGCACAACACACAGGACAAAAGAGACAAGAGCACATATGTGCAACACACACAGGCACAGTGTATAAGTGCTATTGCACGTGTGACTGTGGATGACTGATGTCATAAAGTGCTTGTTAAGCCTCATGACTCATGTATGATCTTTGGGCACAAGCCGAAGGCAACTACCTGCTCTTACATAGCGCAGTAAACAAGTCAGAGACCATCTTAATTTCCAGTCAAAATCAACGTTTAGTAGAAGTTCTTCATGTTTCAGCGTGGAGAAAAGCACAAAACATATTTAACAGGAAGGCTCAACAACTAAATAATACATATTTTTTCAGTATTTAGTGTGTTCACTCTTTGCCTTTATTTTAACTTCTGTTCTTTCCAGGAGACTTGCTTTCAGTTTTCTGCAACTCATGATCCAAATAGTCTCAATTACAAATTTAAAAAACCTAAAACCATAAAACCTTACTCCACATCTCAGATGTCCAGTTTCAGTGTTGTAGCCCAAACTTTCCTCTTTTTTGTCTATTTCCTTTTCTCAGTAAGAGCTTCTTGATAGCTACACATCCTTTCAGTTCCATAGTGTTGAGTTGTCTTCTCACAGTGGAAGGATGGACAAGAAACACCTGTGGATTTTTCAGATCTGAAGCAAGAGGGGAGCTTGTTTGTGTCCTCTCTCTCAAAGAAGAATGCTTTAACAACTTAACAACTGAGTTTATCTGATGGAGACAGTTTTGGTGGTCTCTCAGGTCTTTCACAGTTGTTAGGGGTCCCATTTTCTCTACAATTTTAAGAATGTTTTAACTCAAGTTTACTTATCTTCCTTTGACTTTCACCTTCCTTATGCAAGTGGAGTATCTCATATCTAATATCCTCAGAAATGTCTTCTTTAGCCATTTAAGATGCACATGAGAAAGAAATTTGAAGGCAGTTAAGGAGAATTTTGGTGGTTGCTTGTTTAAATGTTAGTGTCTCTTTGAAGGGGAACATAATGTCAGTGATTCCTTTGAGAACAGGTTTTGTTAAGAGGACCAGTTGGTTTTAAGATTGGAAGGATGGAATGGTTAAAGTGGCAGTATGTGCACAAAAGTTAAGAGTGAAAAAACTAAATACTGGTAGATTTGATATTACACTTGGTGACCTTCAGGAGGCTTGTGTGTAATTTCCGTTTTTTGTCTAACACTGAAAAATGAATAACTTCATAGCAGTTTCAACTGGCAATTAAATCACCTGAGATATGCCAGTTTTAAACCAATTTGCAATAAAACAACCTAATAGTTTTATATGTATGACATGGTGCTGATGAAGAAGAGAGTGTTTAGGGTCATAAAAAAGAGCAATACAAAAATATATGAAACTTACATGAAAGGCGTGAGGTTAAAACAGGCAGCCACTTCCTCTGTGTGTGTATATCTGCGTGCGTGCATAAAAGCATGTGGACAGGCCATTAACCCCTATCATCCCTATGGCATCTCCACTCTAAGAATAGTTGAGGTGCAGCTATTGATAAAAAGCTATTCTTAGTACGTGAGTCTGCACAATCTAGTTTTCTGGTTTTCGACCCTCAGCCTCTGTGCCTCCTGAACCAGGACAGCAAGGTTGAGACGGATACGGTTTGCATCTCCCATCATCATACTGTGAAGCTGAAATACTGTGGCCAGCTTTGTCTCTTGTTACATCATATTATCATTGTACACCAGTTAATTCTAGCCACACAATCTGCCTGGTTGAAACGAGTCTTACAAGTACTGTTTTTACAGGTATTTTTTTTCCTGATCACCAGCTGCAGAGTAACACCAACAATTGCTTTGCTCTAAACCGCTGGATTTGTTTTGTTGGTGGAATAAATTGCCAATAAAAACATATCGGAACTGATGTAATAAAACTTCATATCTTCAAAATGGTGGAGTGCAAAAATATCATGGAAACGGAAGCTAGATATATGGAATTTATAGTACATTAGATTGGAAGGAGAAGGAGCAAGCATGGTCTTCCTCCCAAATGTCATTTAATGTATTTTGGGACATTAAAGTACAAAAATAAAAAGGCCATTTCTATTGTCCCATTCCTCATGAAATGTACGTTTTGAAATGATGTAAAAGAGGCTCTGAGATTTTGAAATGACAGTGATGATATACTGGAGACAATGTTAGGTTTTCTCTGCTTTACTTTTCCTTTACTTTTCAGAACTGTTGTATTAAAATATAGAACTATTGGATTGTGTTTCATGAATAACATTATGGAGGTAATTTGGTCATAAACAAAAGGTCACTACACACTGGACACACCATAGTATGCACAGCGTCACGTAGCCAGGCCCGGATCCTCAATTTATGGTCCCCTGGGCACCTATGGTACCGGCTTTTTGGTTGGTCCCCTGGGCATCTATGGTACCGGCTTTTTGGTTGGTCAGTGATTTTGTTATGACATCACAGAAAGTTAAACAAGGCCTATGCAGCACCACAATGGCAGCATATTAACCGCAGCACATTTTGAGTTTAACCAATTGAGACAAAACAATAGCAAGATTTTGCACATATTAATGAGAATACAGCTTAACATAAACCCAACAACCAGTGCAACACTTCCCTATACAGCATGTATCCATTCTTGACAAGCAAAACATTAACCCCAATGAAGACGACATAAATTATAATCAGACAGCTGAAATGTGCATAAAGACAGAAAAAGCAGCAAACTTAAAAACCCAAACTGTCAAGCACCCTAGCTAAGACATACTGCCATGGCAGGCATGGAAAAGTTTTTTTTTCCATTTTTATCTTACCCTGATGACGCAATTCACTGCCAACCAAGACAAATCAACTTTTTAACTCACGTGGTTGACATTTTCTATTTAGCTTTGGAAATAGGCATCTTCTACTCTGACGAAGTTTCAGATCTGCTTTTACAGATTTCACAGGCACATCTATTGAATACCTGGAGCTTCATATTCAAGGTACATTCACAAAAACACTAGCTTGATGCTAAAAACCTGAAAGCTTGAGTGAGATCATGAAGGATAGTGTAACGGTTACTAAGTGATTGGTGGAGAAAAATAAACTGACATTTAGAAAAGATGTTGAGAGCATCAGATTATGATCAGCCATAACACAAAACTACACTGTGTCCTAGCAGCAAACTGGCATTCAAATGTAGTATTGCATCACAGCACAAGGCCTGCAGGATCTCTACACCAGAAATGTCAAGTGTGTGACCACAAGTGTGTAAACAAACCATAGACATCTCAAAAGATAACTGCTTTATTGACAGCACTGTCCAGCTGTGGTTTCAGGGCATGTATTTAATAGAGTTTGTAACAGGTTACGTTTTGTTCCCACAATTAACATCAGTAGATTAAATAATACAGTTAAAATAGCGTTAAACTGCTGTGGTGTTGGGTAGCTCGGTTATGCTAACTTATATCAACTTAGCTAACGTAACTAGTTATCTAACACAAAACAGGTCTTACACAAAAATGGTTTTGACCTCTATCTTCCAGCACCCTGGCTGCTTCTCTCCAAACATATGTTTATTGGAAAGGTTGTAGAGATTCCTCTCTTCTCCACTTCATGAAAAATTTTCTTCTCATCCGTTTTAAGGTGGAATTGCGGAGCAAAGCAACGCAACAAAACAGAAATGGGTCATTCATCAAAAAGCGATGCGCAGCTTGTGTAGACATCTTCAGTGATTATAGTGAAAACGTTTTGGTTTTGTTGTTGTCGCTCATGTCGCTTGCTGTTAGGACACAGTATTAGTTCATTTTTCCTGCTGTACCATTCCCACCATGAGTCAAAACAGCTGTTTAGACTTTTTCATAATTGCATGCGAGGGGGGCCCTAATGGCTCAGGCCCCTGGGCATGTGCCCATAAAACCCATTGGATGATCCAAATCTTTATCCATACCACCACACTAAATATAACTACCACCTCTACTTGTGTCCGCCCCACTATGTAGGCTACTGTGTCTTGCTTCTGAGTATGTGCAGGTGGAGCAAACAACTCTATCAGGGTCTCTGTGTGGGTGGGAAAGGTGTATTGGATATACAGTACAGCTCCTTCTTTTTCAGTATAAAAGTTTCAGTCAAGAACCAAAACAGTTTGTGTTCATCACAGCAAAACAACAAAGTCTTTCAAAGAACAGAAAAGCTATGAAACTAAAGAAAAGAAGAAAACTATGAGACTATAACCACTAAAACTGTACTGATCTACACTTCAAGAGAGATACACATAAACGTGTCTGGGGTGAGATGCAAAGAAGGGCTTCATGGGTAAGTGTAGCTCAATATGCAATAATATCTGACTGCAGAGCCGCAGAGCCACAGTTTCACGCCAGCAGTTTCACTTCAGCAGGTTCAAGCCAGTGGCATTCAGTGCATGCGTCGAGACTTCTTGGTTTTTCTTAGCCAGTTTTAGGCTAATCAATATTCCAGTAATTTTATGTGGGTTTCCAATATATTTATGATAAATTTGCATTGGGCCAATGTAATATTTAAAGCTTTAAGCTAAAACAAACTTTGGTTTGAACACATATAGAGATTCATAGGGTAAATATTACAAGAACTACAGTTTATGCGGCCTGGGTAAACTAAAGGTTTATGTAGACATATAGCTCAATTAACTTACCCTTAATACAGGGCTTTATGTGTACACTTACATTACATGTGCAGGAATAAATCTTTTCCTTTAGCAGGCTTCAACTGAGCATAATATTAAGCTTTAGGCTAAAACAAATTTTAGTTTTTGAATGTATCCCTGCTTAAAAAAAACCCACAGAAACCATTAAGCATTTCTTTTTGTTTCTGATGGTTTTTGTAATGTGTTTTGGTTTCACGGTTTAACCGGTTAGCAATGGTTGATATGGTTCATATATTGGTAACAATATCCCTTCCTGAATGGTAATATGCATGGCGACACATAAAACCAGCACAAACAGACACTGTTTACATCAGAGACGTTACAGATGAGGAGACCAGCCACTGGTTCAAATATGAATGGGAAAGCTCCTAACACTCAACTTTCCTTTTGTTTACATGGCACAATCGTGCTGTCCTACTGCACATGCATTTCACTGGCCTAAATCGTTGGAGTGAAACTGCAGGTGTAAATCTGCAGCTCTGCAGTCAGACCCTTCTCCACATATGCTCACAGAGGCCTTGACGTGCACACCACCATAATCTCAATTATGCATCATGTGAATCTGTGGAGCTTTGTGTCGAGCAAATGCTGATTGGCTGTTTCATAGCATTGGAAGCAGGACGAAACCTAAACAATACTCAACCCCAACCAGAACGCACACAAAATCAAACAGAGCACTTTGTGGCAGGTGGCAGAAGAACTGTGACCTTACAAACATACATATGACCATTATTTAAAATGTTACAAAAAACAGTAAAGTGAGTATTTATTCAGCGGAAGAGCGAGAGAAAAACAACAAGAATTTCTTTATTTTTTTGTACATTTTGGTTCGGACACCGCGCACTAGTGCACACATCAACATTACTCTCAAGTATGCTGGCAGACAGCTATGCAACCATCAGTGCACAACGCCCGCAGTTACACAGAAGTATAATCAGCCTTAAAAAATAAGCAGTTTACTCTCTGTGTTAGTAAGATTCAAATAATCATAATTTTTTCATCCTAATCTCTATCTGTCGCACCTATAGCATACATTCGATTATAACAAATCATTTTGATCTGAAATTTTTGGAAAGTTTCACTGTGCTAAAAATAGAAAATTGTTGACTCAAAACACACTTATAATAGGTGATGAAGCTGAAGCTGTGTTTTTTCTATTGTAAGTGAAATTACTGTTCACTGTAATCAACAATGAAATAAAGATATAGCATATGAAGATTAGGCTAAAATACACCAGAGTATTCTTCTAAATCTAGCTCATAGCGTTTTATAAATTCTTTGTTAGTGCTTTAAAGTAACAAATGTGAAACATATTGTATGGTTACAAGGAAACGGATGCCATCGGGACTTGCTATTCTCAATGCAGTTTTGATTACCCCAGCTCATAACCTTTAAATGTTTCTGATGTAACGCAACTGTCATAATAGGTACCACACAGGTGAGGTACTTCTATTAAGATGTGCTATGAGTATTTTTCCTCTTGGAGCTAGCCACTTAAAACCATGATATGCACCAATGCAAGCAGAGCCAAGAATTTAAAAATGACTTAGTTTACATAGCATGAGATTTAATGAGGCCAGCAGGGCATTTGAGAGAAGTTCCCCAAGAGAATTCTTCGGAAGGAATAGCCGCCAGATTTGTTTGTGTCATACTTCAGTAACATCACTAGCCTCTTAAGAATGTCTGCATGTTTTACATATGCATAACGGAGCACTTCAAGTGCTACTTTATAGCCTGAAAGTACTTTTTTGTGTATGAGTCACTCAGTAAAGCAGAGAGTGTGAGGGTTATTATTACATATCCTAGCAGTCTAGAATACCTGTTTCTCTCTCCTGCTACTTTTCTAGGAACTGCATGTGAACTACACAGAATTTATGGGATCTTCAGTACTATTAACTGATGTGATACAGCACCGTGATGAACATTGGGCTGGCTGGCTTTTATTGTTAACAAAGCTTTCCAAATAAAATATTTTCATTCAGAAAGCTTTTTCCTTCCGTGCCATGACATAATTCAGAGTAAAAATAGGGGAAAAGGAGGGTCTCTGAGCTAGCGAGTATTTTTGCTCAGTGTTTGAAGGTGGTCGTGGGAGAAGGAGGTGAAACATGAAATTATTGGTTAATATTATTTTTCCCTGGTGTTTTCCCAAGTGGCGCATCATCAAGAAACTGCTTTAAAAAATGCCGCAGCCATACATGGCCGGGAGTCCAAGAGAGCATCACTGGCCTGGGTCTCTCTATGTGAGTAGGATGTCGCAAGCCTCCACTCTACAGTTTAACGAAAAAGTAAAGCCGAATTCAATTATAAACATGACTATAACTCTCAAAGCACCCCTAACTCCCAAGCACAGAAAAAACCCAGTCATCCGTCATAGTTCAGAGTTAATAAATACTTATAAATGAAAACAGCAAGAGACATGCGCAAGTTAACAGTGTGATGTCAGCATTTGTGTTATACCCATCTATACAAAAATACTGAAAACAGAGTTTTCAAGAATTTCCAACTTTCAGTGAATGAATAAGCATTTTCATGTGGACAGGAGACTAAAATACAGAGGAAACTTCTCAAAAATATCTGGATGTGTGTGGACAGGGCCTCAGTGTGATGCTAGCCAACACATCGCAATTAGCATTCTCGTTAAAGCATGTTGATCCAGTGACATCGTGTTAGCAGCAGTTCAAAAAGATGCGCTTCACAAGTCTCAGAGGAACCATGTGCAAGCCTTCACCCTCCTAACTCGGTGGCATTGTATGATGGGGAGATATAACAATGACTATGACTAAACTGAGCAAATATACTGGGTAAAAATCTGATATTCCTCACCTGCTGGTGTATGGTGATGGAAGAGTACAAAAACCAAGAATTCAGTCTTTTAAATGGTAAATGGGACATAAACTAACGAGGTAAAAAAATCATTTTAATGTCAGGTAGACTGTAAGGAACTCATTTTGGCACGCTGCATTCAGTTCAGGAACTGCACTGGCAGGCTAAACCCACTACATTCCGTAAACATGCCCAAATCTAAATCTACATCCATCATCCATACATACTTTCATTTCA